>NW_025999808.1:1800000-2193990 GCF_019419815.1 Pyrus x bretschneideri | reverse complement strand
AGTCACAATGACTCGGTTCTACGCGTGAGATCAATAGCTCACAATCGTTGGATTCTCTTCCACGTGATTGCAAGGTGAAGACTCATCCTCTGATAGCAGTCAAATCAGTAACTTAGGTTAGAAAATGAACAATTTGAGGCCATCTCCAACCGAAGGTTGGCCAGAAGGCTCATTTTAGCCCTCTAGCCCTCCAAGATATTAATATTTTAACGAACAGTACATGACCATATTTGCCTCCATCTCCAACTGAGGGCCAAAGGGCCAGAAGGCACGTTTTAGCCTTGTCCCAAAAATCCATCTCCAACCGAGGGCCGAAGGGCTATAGTATGAAATGTGAAGAATTGAAATAAAATGAGGTAAGACAGTATGGAAAGGTGAAAAAATATGTGAGAAATGGTGTAGGAAAAAATTAGAAATTACAAAAAAAAAATCGGGTTGTTAAGAAAAAAAACAAAAAAGTGGGCTAACACCAAAAATTGAAGGCCCTAAAGTGGGTTGAAATAACAAAAACACAAAAAGGGAACCGGGCTGGGCAAGGGAAAAGAAAAAAAAAAAAATCAAAGTGGGCTGGCCAGCGGGCTGAAGATGGCCAGCCTTCTGGCCCTCTAGCTTGTTCAGATTCCGTGGGGCCCACGAGCCCTCTGGCCTAGCCCTCGGTTGGAGACGATTTTCGGGCTATTTTTGACCCTCTGGCCCTTTGGACCCTTCGGTTGGAGATGGCCTACAAATAAAAGGTCTGCTCTATTCAAATAATGGATAATTTGGGAAATGGAAAAAATTTCTTCGCTTTGTGAGAAGAGTTTAGTTGGTTTTTTTTTTTTTTTTTTCCTTTTTACTAAGTATAATAGAGATATATATATATATATATATATATATATATATATATATATATATATATATGTTGGGAAACATCCATTTTTTGGCATATTTTGACGCTCATTTTGTAGGGATTTTTTTTTTCCAAAATATTTACTTAAAGATTCGAACCGTTTATATTTCAATCTTCTTTGTTGCAAAAATTTAGCCAAATTCAAAAACATTAAGACATTAATTTGTAGTGAAAAAATGGACGAATAAGGTTCGCCAAAAGAACACTAAAATGACTATGATTTAATCCAATGGTCATTTAGTTTTGGATATTTTTTGGTAAACATGATATTTGAGGGAAGACCTAATAGATAGATGGTTCCTATAAAATTAGTGTCAAAATGGGTGTTCTTGATTCTAACCCTTTATATATATAATTGAAAAGAAAAATATACTTGTAAGGAGTGTAGAATAAATTTTTTGGAGTGTTAATAATTATCCCTAAAATAAATAAAAAAAGAAGCCAATGTCATCTTTCCATTCTTTTCTTCAGACCAGGATCCGGATCCGTCTTGGCAAATCCTGTAAAGATCAATAAATCATAGCTGTTAGAAATTATTTTAAAATTTTAATTCTTTTTTCCAGTTTTTTATTCCTAGTGAAAAGAATCTTTGTTCTTTTAATTCCTTTTCAAGTTATCGGAGTGAACATCCCTTCCATTCTTCTATGGATCCATGGCTCATTCCAGCTATCTTTAACTCGTAGATTGATGCCTTTATGTCATCGGATTTCTTCAAGAGGTTCTGTTATAGGGATGAAAGTGGTCGTAGAGCTTCTTCGAACTAGAGGATAGTGCAATTGGTCATGAGAGAAGTCTGCCACTGGAACTAGTCGAAGCTTGCCAGAGTCAACTTGTCGGGATCTGGGATCAACTTTTATGGTGAGGAAGTGAGAAGATAAGGGAACTAGGGAGATTGTGAAAAATGATGAGAACAAGAGGAACAGAGAGATGTTGGAGATGATGGCATATGACAAAGAGAAGATGGAAGGGTACCTTGGGAAGAAAAGTTTGATTCTGTATTGAGGCTTCTCCTAAGAATCCAAATACCATGTCCATCTAGGTAATCCAATTCTGGGTGATTTCGGAATTCGATTCCGGATACTAGGTTAACCCCATTCATTTTCTAATTTTCGAAATATTAGCGGAGGCTGGAATGCTTAGGAAGGCCTATATATTGATGCTGAAGGTAAGGGGGTTGGGAAATATAATCTGGTGCAATAGGAAACGCTCTTAATTCTAGTCTTTTGTGTGTTTGTGATTAGATTTGAATGTCAAATCAAGTAAATATTTTCATCTAGTACAACATTTTACATCAAACAATTATTGTACTTTTGGTACATCATAATATTTTCCTTCTATATTAAAAAAAACTTTAATCGTACCATTTAAATAGCTAATGAGTAGCAATAGCCACGTGGACTTTATAGACAATGTTTCTCTTCGTTGAATGAAATGAAATGTTACATGGGGTATTTATACATTTTTTAATAAAAGATTAGCTGACTAATCAAATATAACTAATTAACTTTAAAATACAATTAGTTACAACTCTGTGAATAACAAACTAGCTACACTCTGGATTGTTATAAAGCTAATTGTTCAGTTGACATGGATAGGCAATGTTGACTGTGCTGCTCATTTGTGCCTTTACACCCCCTCAAGCTGAACAAAGGGGAACCAAGAGATAGCTTGGACTGAACATATAAGAATCTGTCTTTAGACAAGGATTTAGTGTGTATGTCTGCAATCTGATCATGCTTAACTTGCAGAAGTTGAGCATGAACAAGTTCCCTAATGTAATGATAGTTGATCTCAACATGCTTAGTATGAGCATGAAACACAGGATTGGAAGCTAATGATATAGCTGAGACATTGTCACACCAAAGAACTAGTATCCGAGGAAGAGGAAAACCAATATCCTTGAAAATTTTGCATATCCAAGTAAGTTATGTGGATGTATGTGCACGAGATCGATACTCTGCCTCTGTTGAAGATCAAGTAATAGTATGTTGTTTCTTTGCACTCCAACTTATGAGATTAGTGCCCAGATAAACACAATAACCACTAGTACTTCTTTTGTCAAAAACACAACCTGCCTAATTAGCATCAGAGAAGGCAATAAGGAGAAGATGACTTTTCTTAAACCACAGAGCTTTATCAACAATGCCTTTACGAAATCTTAACACTCTTTTGACTGCTTGAAAATGAGTGTCCCTTGGATAATGAAAAAACTGACATAATTGATTAACAGTGAAGGAAATGTCAAGTCTCGTCCAAGTTAAGTACTGAAGAGCCTCCACTATAGACCTATATTCATGAAGATTGGATAACAAGATACCATTGTGATCAAGCTTCTGAGTACCAAGAGGTATAGTACAAGGTTTGCTACCTTTCATCTTTGTCTTGATAAGAAGATCCATGACACATTTGTTTTGAGAAAGAAAGATGCCATCTGGAGTTCTTTGTACCTTAAGACCAAGAAAGTAGTGTAAAGCATCCAAGTCTTTGACTGGAAACAATTTACTAAGCTGAGTGATAAAAGCTTTGCACATCTCAGAATTTGGACCAGTTACTAGTATGTCATCCATATATACAACCATAATCACTATAGAAGGTTGAAAAATGACAAACAAAAAGCATTCAGATTGTGAATTAGAGAATCCAAGAGATAGCAAGGTGTGAAATAATTTGTCATACCAGGCTCGAGGAGCCTATTTTAACCTGTATAGAGACCGGTTAAGTTTGCAAACATAGGATGATTTTGCAGAGTCAATGAAACTGGGAGGTTGCTGCATAAGAACATCCTCTTTGAGATTGCCATGTAAGAAGGCATTGCTAATGTCCAATTGATTCAAGAACCAATCATTTTGCACTGCTAAAGTTAAGAGAATTCGGATTGTAACAGGCTTGGCAATAGGACTGAAAGTTTCCTGAAAATCAATCCCTGCTTGCTGATGAAAACCTTTGGCTACTAACCTAGCCTTGTATCTGTCCACAGAACCATCAGGTTTTCGCTTGATTCGTAAAACCCATTTGCAGGCTACTAGATTTTGATTTGGAGAAGAATGAACCAATGTCCAGGTACGTATGGATTGAAGAGTGTGAAACTCTTCTGACATAGCTGTCTGCCAGTGTGCATGTTTAGAGGCTTGAAGGTATGTAGTAGGTACAAAGGTAAGAAGATCAACTGGATGCTTAGTAGTTGAAAATGCTTTAGGTTTGTAAATGCCAGCTTTAGACCTTGTTATCATTGGATGTGTGTTTATATGTGGAGAATGTGAAATCTCAGTGATGGGAGAATCAGAAAGGGCAGGGATGGGAGAATTGGATGATTCAGGGATGGGAAAGTTTGGTGATTCAGGGATGGGAGAGTTGGGTGATGCAGGGATGGGAGAAAATGAAGATATAGGGTTGGGAGAACTTGATATGTGTTGCTGAGGAGGATTAGCTGCTGATCTGTGGGGTTGGGAAAAAGGTAAAGTAAATGGGAGATTGGCAGCTAAACTTGACATGGGGGAAGAACCTGAGAATAGTTGTAAATCATGAAAAGGATAATAGGATTTATTGAAAAGTACATGTCTAGAGATGTACACTCTAGAAGTAGTAGGATCTAAACACCTATAACCCTTGTGTTGGAGGCTGTACCCAAGAAAAACACAAGGAATACTTTTGGCATCCAACTTTGAAGTGGTATATGGCTTAAGCCATGGAAAGCAACTGTAGCCAAAGACTCTGAATTTTGAATAATCAGGTGACCTTCTGAATAACATTTCCCAAAGGGACTTATTTAGACCAAAAATACACAATCTATTAATCAGATACAAAGCTGTGGAGAAAGCTTCAACCCAGAAAATATGAGGAATTTTAGAATCAGCTAAAAGTGTTCGAGCAGTCTCTGTTAAGTGTCTATGCTTTCTTTCAACATAACCATTCTGTTCAGGAGTATGTGGGCAGCTATATTGATGAACAATACCATGTTGCAAAAGAAATGAATTGAACACATAATTGGTGAATTCACCCCCTGAATCAGATCTAAGAACCCTTATTTTATTGCCAACAATGTTCTCTACATAGCTCTTGAAACTTACAAAGATGGAATACACTGACTTAGCTTTCATAGGAAATAACCAACTGTACTTAGTGTACTCATCAACAAAAAGTACATTAAACCGATAGCCACTTATAGAAGAGATAAAAGCTGGACCCCAAACATCACAGTGTATAAAAGCTAAACTTGTAGAGACTGTACTAATACTAGAATTAAAAGGCAGTTTATGATTCTTGCCAAGTGCACAATCAGAACAGAAAAAGGAACTAGATTGCCTATCACTGCATACAATCTTATTTGTAGTTAAAACTTTTCTGAGAATGGCTGAAGAAGGGTGTCCAAGTCGTTTGCGCCAGAGTTGAAAAAATGCTTTAGTGCTAACAAAAGCTGAAGGATAGTAAGCCATAGAAAGGATAGAATCCATGACTAATCGGTCCCTGAAGAAGCGTCATCCTCGAATAACTATCCTTGATTTTGGATCCATCACAATCAAGTGTTAATTTGCAGTGATTATCCTTTAAAAATTGATAGGCAGAAAGAAGATTGAACTTCATTTTTGGAACATGAAGTACATGATTCAAACGAAATGTGGCAGTAGGAGTATGAATAATAGAGTTACCAATATGATGGATGGGCATACCTTGTCCATCACCAATATAGACCTTGTCTTGACCATTATAAGGAATAGGAGAATGAATCACAGAAATATCATTAGTTATGTGTGAAGTAGCACTTGAGTCCATAAGCCATGTAGGAGGAGAAAACTTAGAACCAGTATGCACACACATAGCTTGCAGTTTCACAGGGGGAATCTTTCTAGCAAAAGCATGATTCATTCTTTCAAAACAGTCAATGGCCTCATGTTCTAAAGAATAACAAATCTGACATGGAACTTGCCTTCTAGAGTTAGGACGATTGAAAGATCCAGAATTTCAATTGTAATTCCCTGAATTTCCTCTATAATGACCAGAATTACTGTAGTTGCCTTGATAGGTATTTCCATGAGAGGTATTAACACGATAATTGCCTTTCCCACGTTTATTGCCACGATAATGTCCAGAGTTATAATTAGTGGACTGTGCTGCATAAGCTTGTGGCTTAGGAAGTAATGGAGGCTGAGAAGTCTGGTATTGAGTAGAAAAAGCCTGAAATGGCTCAGTGGTAGAAGAAATTGGAGCCTTTTTCTTTTGATTCATAAACATTTCCTTGTTCAATAACAAGCCATGAAGTTCATCCAGTGAAGTTGATGAAATACGAAGCATTATAAAATCAATAAAGGACTTATATGCATCAAAGAGATCATTGAAAGTGACAGCAATAAGGTCATTATTAAAGACAGGCACACCAGCTGCCATTAAAGCATCAGAAATGTTCTTAATATGCTGAATATACTCAGAGATAGAAATATCACCTTTTTGCACAAAATGAAGGCAGGATCGAAGTTGATGTATGTGTGTGTATGAAATTCCACCAAATTGTTGTTCAAGCTTTGCCCAAAGTTCTCGAGCAAAAGTCACACCTACGGTGAAGGGAATCAAATCTTCAGAAAGTGTAGAATGAAGCTAGATGAGGATGTTTTGATCTTTCTCATACTAAAGATCGAATTCAGGATTAGGAACTCCATTACTGTGGCCAAAAACATCATGAAGAAATTGCGATGGACAAATCTCAGTGCCCTCGATGTTGCCAGTGAGCTTGTAACGACGGAACATTGGAGCAAATAATGCCTTCCAAACAAGATAATTGTCTTTCTTAAGCTTCATAGGAACCATACAGCTGATATTTTAAACTATAATCGAAGAAATCAAAGGAGAAGAAGGAATCGTAGGGAAATTAAGGTTCATTTGAGAAACATTGGGGGCGATAATTTATGGATCCAGATGTGAAGAACTGGAAGAAGTCATGGAAGCAAGATTGAAGATCGAGCCGTCGCGAGAAGAAATCTCACAATTTTACAGAGATCGCAAGAAGATCAAGAATTGCAGAAATTGCAGCAAGCATAGGATCGAAGCTGTGAAGCAAAGAAGGATGATACCATATAAACAATGTTTCTCTTCATTGAATGAAATGAAATGTTACATGGGGTATTTATACATTTCTTAATAAAAGATTAGCTGACTAATCAAATGTAATTAATTAACATTAAACTACAATTAGTTAAAACTCTGTGAATAACAAACTAGCTACATTCTGGACTGTTATAAAGTTGACTGTTCAGCTGACATGGATAGGCAGTGCTAACCATGCTGCTGATCTGTGTCTTTAGGCCTATCATACGCGTCATGGTCAAAGTTATTTGGGTAAATTACACAAAATCACTTCAACTGTGAGTAGGGGTGGACATGGTTCGATTCGGTGCGGTTTTGAGTGAAACCACAACCGAAACTAAAACTTTTTGCGGTGCAGTTTTGAAGCCAAAACCAAAAGGAAACCAAACCGTTTGGTTTGGTTCAGTGCGGTTGCAAACAACTTTGGTTTGGTTTTTGAGAAAAAATGTACATTTTAAAATTTACACCTTTACATGTTAATCACTAACATGGTATAATACCTAAAAAATTGTATGTAAATTTACACCAAAAAAATTACATGTTAATTACACCATTGGTCAAGAATCTGACTCCATTCCACAGAGAGACTCTATTCCTGAATAAACGAAAAACTTAGAAGTCGAAGGCTAGACGAGTACGTACACAACACAACCATGTGAAGCTTGTTCTCATTCACAATCTTTGCCAGGTGAAGCGTTTTGACTGCAGAATGCAGTTATTTACCTTTTCCATGATCTTTATATTTAGCATCCCCTCTAAACTATGTATCATCAAATTCATCACAGTAGGAACAATCAACAAAATAAATGATCATGAGATTCAGGAAAAGCTTGACACAAAACACACCATCTACTATAGCCTATAGTAAGGAGGATTTCTTCAAGAATTCACATCTTACCTTTGATAGCAGACCAAAGGTTGAAGTGCTAACCACACTATATCAGTTTTGCAAAGAAATGCAGGATAGCTCTTCCTCTTCGAAAGGCTGCATTGATAAGTGATCATTGTTGAATAGAAAAAGGGTGGAAAAGGATGACATTCTAGTGTGGTTGAGTCCATACTAAATGTATGGACACTAACAAACAAACTATTAAAACATGAAATTTAATTTGAGGTGCGGTTTTGGTTTCGATATGGTTTTCAAAAGTCAAAACCGAACCCAAACCGTTTCTTACTTTGTGGTTTGGTTTCAAAACCGGAAAACCGAACCATTCAGTGCGATTCAATTTGATTCGTGTTTCGATTTCAAATGCCCACCCCTAACTGTAAGTCGTATAACAATCTCATACCTCGTGTTTTAAACATTGCAATGTCATACCTCGTCTTTTGAATTTGTTGTAATGTCATACCTCCGTCAACTTTTCTGTTAAATGCTGACGTGGTAGGAACGGGACCCACTCCTCCACCAATTAGAAAAAATAATAATAATAAATTATTTGTTATTTATTTAACAATTAAAATTAAGTAAAAACAAAATAGGGTAAATTATATTAAACCACCTCAACTTTGGGATACATTACAATCTCATACCTCATATTTTAAACATTGCAATGTTATACATCAACTCACGAATTCGTTGCAATGTTAAACCTCCATTAAAAAATCTATTAAGTAAGCAGTTAAGTGATGATGTGGCGATAGTGAATCCCACATTTTTGCTAACATGTCACCCAACTAATGCCACATGGCCAAACAACTAATCAAAAATATTTTAATTATTAAAAAATAATTAAAAAAAAAAAACAACCTAGATCCACTTCCCCTTCACCTCTATGCCTGAGTTCCTGCGGCACACCACCCACCTCCTTCCTTCCCCTCACTTCACTCTCTCCCTTCTCTTTCTTAGCCGTACCCATTTATCTCTCCTTAGCAACCTACTTACCATAGAGGCTGGTGGGAGGTGGGAATTTAGTTAGGATGAAATTTGAATGGCTGGTGGGTGGCATGGTGGCCCTCAATGGAATTGAATTCCCTGTAATTCATTAATTTGCGAGGGTTAGGGTTTTTGGAGGATAGGATTTGAATGGCATTTTGAGTTTCTGCGGTGGTAGGGATTAAAGTTGTTCGAGAGGGGTGGCATCGACGAGATCGTGGTCGGGTTGGTTGTTGAGGGCTTTGAGGATGGAACAGGTTTGGAAGACATTGGAGACGCCATGTTGAATGACGGCGAAGACTTTGGGGTCGGAGAGGTGGGGCATCTGATTAAGGATGAGGTGCTAATCGGAGGGATGGGCACCGATGCAGATTTTGCAGAGGTCAGGAGGGAAAAGTAAAAATAAGGAGAAAGGAAAAACTAAGGGAAAATGAAGGGAAGAAAATAAAAAAGTGAAAAGAATTGTTTGAATGTCGGTCCACATGTCAATCAGTAGGTCTCTCACTTGCCACGTCAACGGTTAACAGAGAAAATTGACAAAGAAATTGACGGAAGTCTGACATTGCAACAAATTCGTAAGATGAGGTATGACATTGCAATATTTAAAAGACGAGGTATGAGATTATGGTGCAACCCAAAGTTGAGGTGGTTTAATGCAATTTACCCAACAGCCCCAATTTCTCCAATAACCCATATCGACACTCCCCATTCTTCTTCCCCAAAGTTCTATAGACTCAGAAAGGCACATACTTTCCCGGGAGAACATGGTTTTTTCCCCGTATACCTCCGTCGACGGAAAGGCCATGCCTGGTACTAAGTTAACTCAGAAGCTCCAACCTCTGAATCCAAATAGTCGATCAATTCAATGCTTTGTTCAAGCAGCAGAGGAAGACCGAAGGGTTTCGCTCGACGACGAGGTGTCCCCGTCTTGAGTGACAGGACTAGAGTCTTGATCGCTCCTGACAAAACGATGAGCTCTTTGTTCTCGTCGCACAATGAGAGGTTGAGCATCATGGTGGAGATCAGACGACAATATGAACCAAATCAACGACCATGAGCTATTGAATCAGATTGTCGGAGTTGTCGAAAGCGTAGGCAACCAAATAGTCTTGGGGTGGCTTTCCTCGTAACCTGAGAGGTCATGGGTGATTGGCGGCAATGGGGGAGTGGGCTTTGATTTTGGTGGTGATGGAAGGTTGGGGGAGACGGTGGACTGGGGAAGAAGGGTTGTGGGTTTGTAGGAAGTAGGTCTCATTTTTATTAAAATATTTAAATGGTTTTATTTTCAAAATATTAAAATTTAATTAATTTTTTAATCCATTTGGGTTAGGGAGTAGGCCCCGCCTCAAGCTAAGTTAGCATTTAATAGAGAAATTGATAGAGAAACTAACGGAGGTCTGACATTGCAAGAAATTCGTAAAATGAGGTATGACATTGTAATTTTTAAAACATGAGGTATGAGATTGTGGTTCAACCCATAATTGAGGTAGTTTTGTGTAATTTACCTATGTTAGTTTGATATATCTTGGCACTCCAAAATTTTAATTTTGTACTCTTTACGAGTGTATTTTATTTTTAAATATAGAAAGTTTGGAGTGCAAAATGAGAATTTTAGAGCGCCTATATATATATATATTAAATCTTATAAACATTCTTAAATTGTTTTTAATGGTTTTTAATATTTTAACAAATTTATAATCCATCACTATATTACTAGATTTGTGATAAAAATGCTTTTAGAAATAAAAGATAAAAAATTGTTAAAGATAAAAAAGAATTAGCACATAAAATAGATTACTTGTTGTAAACTTCCTATTAAAGTTTGATTGTTAGACTAGGTAGTTTTTGACATGACACAAAAACGAAGAGTTTCGGGTCAACACGATAACTAAGTCATTATCGGGTGACCCATTAAGAACCCGTTAATAACGGGTATACACGCGGGCAACATGTGGGTAATCCGTTTCGACCCGTTAAGATAAAAAATTATTTTGATAATTTTAAAGTTTAATTACTAAAAGATTATTATAAAATACAATAGCCATATTAATATACACAATATATTCTATACTAAATATGTAGTTTTGTATTATTATTCTATATAAGTTAACAAAAAAAAAAAATTTAGTCGTTATTTATTTTTATTATGAGAGTTCATTATTATCATTACTAGGATAAATCTTACTTAACATGTTGTTGTCCAAAATTAAAATAAACTAGTATAGTATTTGTATAGGCAAGAACTAAGAAGACATACATACAAATATGAAAAATGTGAAAGAATATATAAACACTCATGATTCATCATTAATCCTTCACGAGTAGATAATAGTTACACTTACATTATCGTTTAGATTTTTAAAATCCTTCAAACCCTCATGAATAACGTTTTTTATTTGAGGGAAAAATTAATAAAATTAATAATATACAATCACTCATGGTGACAAACTTTACAACTTTCATGAAGGGATCAGCTTCGAAATCCAACACTATAATCCATAAACATTAAATTTATATTTAACTGTCGATTGTCATTTACGCTTTATTCTTCTTACTGAATTTCAATTTTTAAATTTTCTTTTTTTGAAAACATGATCATCTAGCGGATGTAAGAAGATGAGCGCTCAGATCTTTGATATCACGTTTCGATATTTACGGTTAACTGAAATATGAGTTGATGTCATATAGTTTGTAGACATTTTATAAACATGAAGCAATATTTTCACTAACCGTAAAAAATCTGAACATAATATCAATGATCCAAACCATTCATCTTCCTGCATCCTCTAATAGATCATGTTTCAAAAAAGAAAATCTGGAAAAACAAAATTTGATGAGAAAAATGAAGCGTAAATGTAAATAACAATCAACGGTTAAATTTTGATCTATGATTTATATGATTATAGTGGCGAGTTTCAAAGTTAAGCTCTTCACGATAGTTGTAAAGCTTGTCATTACGAGTGTTTATATATTTTTTCTATATTTTTTACACTTCTACATTAATTAAAAAACTATTAAAGACTTTACTTAAATAACAGCTGTAAGATAAATGAGAGTAAATCTGTACCGTTGGATTCTATTTCACTTATATTATTAGAACTTTTTTGGACAAAAAAACCCCTTCTCTATTCCAATATTTTCCAATTTTACCATTTGATCAAAACAAAAGCCCTAATCCTTTTCTCTTTCCCCATTCCCGTAACAATATGGTATGTATATACTTATTTAGTATTATGATTTTCATTTGATTATTTGTTGGTTTAAAATATATTTTCCTTAATGGGTAACGGGTCGGGTCATATTACCTGTTAATATTATCTGGTTGATTTCGGGTCGAGTCATTTTACCCGTTTATTTTAACGGGTGTTACATGACACGACCCATTAAGATATTGGGCATGACCCAAAAACGACACGAACATGGAAAACACGACACGAATGCCAAGTCTAGTGATTGTGTAAATTCTAGATTAGATTTGATTCTAGTTATCTTTTCGTATTATGACTTGTATTCCTTGGCGATTAAGGATTTCTTCTCTCCTTTATTATTATAAATAAAGGCACTACGTAGGAAGGATAACACACGCATTCCCCTACATTCCTGCAAACACATCTCTCTCTACAATCTCTTTCTCTGTCGTCGGCCCTTTCTCTCCTTATTAGATAAAATAGACCACAACACGTTATCAATATGCTCTTACCGCTGCGCTTAGGAACTTGACGAAGAGATTTTCTGCATCAAACCAGTTCATCCATATCATCACGCAATCAGGTTCTTCCAAAACAACGATTTTTATCTTGATATTTTTGCAGCCCTGATAGCATGAACATTCATCCTAATCCATGACCCAACTTTATATTTTTTGAATTTTAGATTCTACATAAATTGTGTATTCATTATATTCATAATTGTTGAATTATGTGAATTTGATATTGTCATGAATTGTATCAAATATCTGCTCATGCATTAGATTATTTGTCAATATGCTTTGAATTAATTGAAAGAAAAAAACAGAAATTGGAAAAACCCTAGGGTTCTTCGAACCCGTGACCTGTGACAGAACAAGGCTCACAAGAACCACTTAGGATTGTGATGCACTAGAGCAGAACTCTTACTCCATATGAGACGCTGCCGTTTTAGCATCGAACCCACAACCCAACGCCGCCCGCAGTCGACCACGGCCTCACCGCTGTTCTTCTTGGGAAATCACGACCTGCAATTGTGTTTGGGACCTCACCAGCGTCGACGATGATGGGTTTTTCTCAGAAAACTGATGAACATTGAAGAATTCTTCGACGGATTCCTCGAATCTTCAATGTTCTCGAACCACCCCTCTGACGTGGAAACTTAGGTTTCCATCCACAATTTAGGTTCCCAGTTGAACCCTCATGGATCATTGTGTCGTGACCCTAGAGGAGACAAGGTTTTTTCCAGTTCGAATTCGACACCCAGCGCCACTGGGGTGTCCTCATATTCTTGACTCGAGCCCGTACTGGGCCTCGGGCCCTTAGCCTGCATCGCAAGCATCCCTTGGGCTGCTGATTGCTAATTGTTGTCCCACCCCAGATCCAATAATCCAATTGGGTTTCTGTTGGACCAGGCTCGCATAACACCAACCTAAGACAGTTATTGGTGTTCCCCCGTGTCGCATTACACTTGATCAGCCCCTAGTCTGGGCCATCTGTTTTGGGCCCGACTCACTTACAGCCCGTTTGCTGCTACTGGGCCTTCAGCCCACCATGGATTTTGGGCCTGATCAACCCAAGCCTACTCCATCCCAATTTTGGGCCTGGGCCCCACGGCTCCAAATTTGCTTAGCCTACCTGTGGGCTTTGGCCTTATTTTGGGCCTTGAGTTTAATTGCCTAATTATTTTAGGCCAAATGGGTTTTATAATTTTCTTCACCCGCACTTTAAATTTGGCCCGAAGTCTAAATAATTAATTCAATTGTAATTATAAACCTGAAGTTTTCCTTAAAAACATCACCCATGAAAACCCAAAGTTTTTTCATGCAAATTTAAACCAATACATGTCTATTATAACCTGAATGTTCTACTCTTATGTGAATGGATTGATTTTTCTCCATTACACTAACCACATCTTGTCCATCTACTTGGTGATAAGAACATGTCGAATTTGAACAAACTTGACTTCACTGCTTTGGAGGTCTCTGGAAGGAACTACATCAAGTAGGTCAAAGATGTGAAGCTCCACCTCACTGCAAAGAATTTGCATCCCGCCATTGAAGATGAGATGGACAATCCGGTTAGCGAAGCTAAGAAAGCCACTGTTATGATCTCCATTCGATGACATATTTATGACGCCTTGCAAACTGAGTACCTTGCTGAAGAGGATTCATGAGCACTATGGGTCACTTTGGCTGATCATTTTGATCACCAAAATGACATCTTCTTACATGAAGCAAGACATGACTGGCAAGATTTGCGCTTCCAAGACTTTAAGTCTGTGAATGAATACAATTCTGAAGTTTGTTGAATCCGATCACTTCTCAAGTTTTGTAACGAAACTTTGACTGAAAAGGATCTCCTGGAGAAGACTTATTCGACCTTCTCTGCTTCTAATATTGTCATGCAGCAACAATATAGAGCTCAAAAGTTCACTTAAGTTTTCGGATTTGATTCTATTTTACTTCTCACTGAAAAGCAGAATCAGCTATTAATAAAGAATCATCAAGCTCAACCTACTGGGCTGACTGCTTTGCCTGAAGCACACTATAGCACAAACCAATGCCCAAAACGCCAAAAGAGGCATGGTAAGGGTGGCCAGAAGCCACCCCGTTAAGGCTAACAAAGCTAAGGCCCATCTAAGGGAGGAAACATAGACCATAAGCGCCCAAACCTCGCTCCCAATGCCCCAAACTTCAAGAATAAGGGCAAAGCACCTGAAAACCATGGATGCGGATATGTGCTATCATTGTGGTTCAAAGGACCATTGGTCTCGTGTTTGCCAAGCTTCCTAGAAGGTTATAGCTGAATATTATTATCTTTTTAAGAAGTTTAAATCAAACTTTGTGCAAGTGGACAAACTGGGGAGTACAAAGATGGAGGTTTCTGACTTTCAAGAGGCTGTTACTCCTATGGAAGATTAGAATCTTAGACATAAACTATTTTTCTAGTTGAATTAGACATTGGGGCCGAATTCCACAGTAGTGGCCAAACCCCTCTTTGTTTTCTGGTTAAATTTTGAACATTTTCCTTTATGTTTGGATTATTTGTTAGTGATTTGTTTTTGGATATTAAGTTTTTAATTAATTACCAACCTTGAATACTTAGAATTATTATGAATTAATATTTGTTTTTACGAACTTTTATGCATGTGACCGATTGAAATTAATTTTCATTCTAGGTATGACTAGTGGGGAAGTTAGTTGTCTGGCAGATAGTACAACCACGCATACCGTTTTGCGTGAACACATCTATTTCACTAACTTCATACCTAAGAATACACCTTTGACAACCTTTTCAAGCCAATCCAACCTGATTGAAGAATACGGTAAGGCACGTACAACGTTGTCCAATGGTACAATTTTGACCATTGATGAGGCACTTTATTCTCCACGTTCCGGAAGAACATTGTTGAGTTTCAAGAACATTAGAGATAACAATTACCACGCTGAAACCCACGTAGAAAAATAGAGTTGAATTTGTGTGGAAAACTTCCTACGAATATAGCCAGAAGTGTATTCTAGAGAAGATGGAGAGTATCTTGAGTGGTTTGTATACTACGACCATAGGCCCCATAGAGAGCCACTATGTGGCCGGCCCTACCTCTGGGACCGCACACCAAATTAAACTTTGGCATGATCATTTGGGACACCTTGGATGAACAACGATGTGCCGTATCCTAAAATCATCATACGGGCATCCACTAACCCGAAGTTTAGATTTGATTCAAGGAATCACATGTCAAACCTGCTGCATGGGAAAGATTATTATTAAGCCTTCTTATGACAAGATTTATTCGAATCCTCCCATTTTTCTACAAAGGATTGAGGGGGACATTTGTGGACCGATTCACCCTTCATGCGAACCATTTACATATTTTATGGTTTTGGTTGACGCTTCCACATATTGGTCACACGCGTACTTGTTGTCCACAAGGAACACTACATTTTCCAAACTGTTAGCTTAGGTTATCAAGCTCATGGCACACCACCCTGATTATCCGATCAAATATGTTCATTGGATAATGCTAGAGAATTCTCATCTAAAACTTTTGATGACTATTGCATGTCGGTTGGGGTTGAAGATGAACATCATGTACCCCATGTTCACACCTAGAACAGCCTGGCAAAGGCATTCATTAAGCACTTACAAATGATTGCACGATTGTTGGTCATACGTACCAAGCTCCCGATCGTTACTAGGGGCCATGCAATATTGCATGCAGCCATGTTGGTCCGCCCGAGGCATGTTGCTACCGAATCATATCCCTGATAACATCCCGTAGATGTTTCATTTGAATTTGCATTTCTCACGCATTTTTCCTTAGAGTATGGATTTTGCCCCTACTCAGGTTTTTGCCATAGCCTTAGGGTTTTTTGTGAGACTTACTTCCTTATGTATTAGGGAAAATGATAAGTCACCCATTTCAGTTACTGTTAAATAGTTTGTTATCTCTAAATGTAATTAGCTATGCTAATGTTTGTGATTAGTTAGAACTATTATAAGGTTAGGCGGTTAAGGGGTATCTTTGTAAATAGCCAAAGGCTATATATATATGTCTTCACAGTGTACAAATCAATTATTCAGAAATATAATTGAAAGCTTACAGAGGAAGTTTCCAGTTTCTATATGGTATCATGCCATTTCTGCTTCACAACATCGATCATTCCGCTCACCCGACTCGATCGATCGATTGATTCTTGATCGATTTTTCTGTTCTTCTCCTCTAATTCTTTAGTTTCTCTTTTCCGATCTTTCTTGCATCATCATCTCTACAAGATATGGCGGCCCAATCATCTTCGCCACCGCCTGAATCGTCTTCTTCGTTGGTTCAAAACCCTAATTCCTCTGGAAATCCAAGTCCTCTGAGTTCCTACACCTCCCTTACAATCCACAACATCGGCAACATGGTACCGATTAGGCTAAAAAGATTGAACTACCTGCCATGTCGTGCACTGTTTGGCCCAATCCTCCGACGCTACAAGCTTCTTAGAATCATTAATGGAACTGAAGCATGTCCATCGCCATTCCTACCTGATCGCAGCATTAATCCTACCTTTGAGGAATGGTACGAAAAAGATCAAAATCTTTTGATCTGGTTCAATTCCACACTTTTTGAGGAAATCATCCCTTTCACGGTTAGGGTTTCTTCGTCTCACGAACTCTGGTTGAAGCTTGAACAGAGGTTTGGTGGAATTTCAGAGGCTCATATTCATCAATTGAGGTCGCGTCTCCAATCTGTTCAAAAAGGATCTCGCTCCATCTCTGAGTATCTTCAAGAAATTAAGGAAATCTCAAACTCCTTGCAAGCTGATGGTGCCTTCGTCTCTGATCGCGACTTAATTGCAGCCATACTTCATGGCTTGCCTGATGATATTAAGTCCTTCATTGACTCAATCATGCTTCGATTGTCCTCTACATCTCTTGATGAACTCTATGTCTTCTTCTCACTAAAGAATTGTCCATGGCTCGACGCAAAACTATCAGTTCATCCTCTGCAGCTGAACCTTTTCAAGCCTTCTCGGTGCACTCTCAACCCCCTCTACTACCCACTCCTTCTGTGTTTGCTGCTCAGTACCAACTTCCATCTTGGTACCAACCAAAATCTGCCAATCGTGGAAAGAATAACAGAGGCCATTCCTTCTCTCACAGAGGCAATCGTAGTTTCCAAATCAACCGTGGTAATTACTCCAACATTCGTGGAAATCGTAACTATCAAGGACCTCGTCATGCTCAAAGCTCTTCCAATTTCAAAGTTCCCTGTCAAATATGTGGATCTACCAGTCATGAGGCTCTTGACTGTTTTGATCGCATGAATCCTGACATCTGTGGTCGAATTCCTTCAGTTAAACTAGCTGTTATGTATGTTAATCAATCTGCCAAACCATCTCAGTCTTGGTTGATTGACTCGGGTGCCACTTCTCACGTTACTAATGATGTTGCAAACATCTCTTCTCCCACTCCCTATACTGGTGAAGATAAAGTGTATATTGGTGATGGTAAAGGTCTTTCTGTTCATTATATTGGTTCATCAGCCTTGCATACTCCTCATACTTCTTTTAAGCTACAGAATGTTTTACATGTTCCCTACATGAAACATAATCTCTTGTCTGCTTATTAGTTTCTAAAGGATAATAATTGTTCATTGACTTTTAACCCTTATGGATCCACTGTCAAGGATCGTATTTCGGGGAAGATGCTTTTGCGGGGACCCGTTAGAGATGGATTTTACTCTCTTCAAGGTTCTAGCAATTCTTCACTTTCATCTCCTTTAGCTCTGCTCAGTGTCAAAGCTTCTGTCAAAGTTTAGCACCGACGCTTGGGTCATCCATCCTCCTCTATTTTCAGACGGGTAATTTCTACTAATAAACTGGCATTACAAGGCGAGTCCATTATTGATTTCTTCTGCTCAAATTGTGCACTTGCCAAGAATCATAAGCTTCTTTTTGGAGTTTCTTCTTCAACAACAAGTCACAGTCTTCAACTTATGCACTGTGATCTGTAGGGTCCAGCATCTGTTATCTCTAACAGTGGTTTCAAGTACTATTTGCTTATTGTTGATGACTTTAGCAAATATAGCTGGTTCTTTCCTTTGAAGTCAAAGTCAGATGTATTTTCTACATTTGTTGTCTTCAAATCTTATGTAGAAAATTTACTTGGAAATAAAATCAAAGTTCTGCATTCAGATTCAGGGGGTGAATTTACCAGTACCTCTTTTGCTTCATTTCTCAGTAAACATGGCATTTTTCACCAATTTAGCTGTCCACATACTCCTGAACAGAATAGTTGTGCTGAGAAAAAAACATGGGCATCTTGTTGAGACAGCTCGTACTTTGCTAATTGCTTCTTATGTTCCTCATATATTTTGGGTTGAAGCTTTCTCCACTGCCATTTATCTCATTAATTGGCTTCCCATCTCTGGTATTTCCACATCACCATGGGAATTATTATTCAAGCAACCCCCATATTACTCTAAACTCAAAGTGTTTGGTTGCCAATGCTTCCTTTGGCTCCAACCCTATGTTCAAAGCAAATTGGATGCCAAGAGCAAAAGTTGCACATTTCTCGGATAGAGTCTTCAACACAAAGGCTATAGGTGTCTTGATCCACTTACAAATAGAATTTACATCTCCAGACATGTTGTCTTTGATGAAAGTACTTATCCATTTCAGTTACTGCAGCCTCCCTGTTTCTGTCCCAATACATCATCATCAGCAAGCTCTTCATCTCTGAATCTTTATTTTGATAAATATATTCCCCATCTCTCCACTAGCAGTGCAACATCCATTCCAAATGCTTCTGCTTCTGCCTTCGATTTTCCACATCCTTCTTCTTCTCAACCCATTTCAGTCCCTGCTACTTCCAGTTCTGAATTTGTTTCAGAATCCTCCACCTTACCCTTAAGTCAGTCCAATCATCCTCCTATTCCTATTAATTATCATCCAATGATCACAAGATCCAAGGCTGGCATTTATAAATCTAAACCTCAAGCTTATGCAGCAACTAAGCATCTTCTTCTTGTTGACATTGATTATGTCCTCAGTAAATACCTACAAGCTTCTAAGCATGCTCACTGGCGAGCTGCAATGCAAGATGAGTATAATGCATTGATCTCTACTGGTACTTGGTCAATTGTCCCCTCTCATCCTTCCCAAAATGTAGTTGGATGTAAATGGGTGTTTCGAGTTAAGAAAAAGGCCGATGGCACTATTGATACATACAAAGCCCGTCTAGTGGCAAAGGGCTTTCATCAACAAGAAGTTATTGACTTCCAAGAGTCCTTTAGTCCAGTTGCCAAGCCAGTTACAATTCGGATCTTACTCACTCTTGTTATCCAATATAATTGGTTTCTCAATCAATTGGATATAAACAATGTCTTTCTTCATGGTGACTTAAAGGAGGATGTCTACATGCAACAACCTCCCGAGTTTGTTGATCCAAATTCTCCAAATTCTGTTTACAAGTTGAAGAAATCCCTATATGGACTAAAACAAGCTCCTCGAGCTTGGTTTGATAAACTATTTCAAGCTCTTCATTCTCTTGGGTTCCAACAATCTTCATCTGATGCCTCCTTGTTTGTTCTTAATGGTCCTCATTTAGTTATTGTTCTTGTGTATGTTGATGACATTCTAGTAACCAGTCCTAACTCTCAACTCTGTCAACAGTTTATCACACAACTCAGTTCTTAGTTTCCAGTAAAGGATCTTGGTCCTTTACACTATTTCTTAGGCTTAGAAGTACACAGATCCTCACAAGGAATTTTTGTTCATCAATCCAAGTACTTACTTGATCTTCTTAAGAAAACAAACATGGAGGGTGCCAAACCATGCTGCACACCACTGAGTTCCAAGAAATTAGATAACAGTGAACCTCTCTTGTCCAACCCCACTGAATATCGTTCTATTGTTGGAGGGTTACAATACCTAACTTGGACTAGACTAGATCTTGCTTTTGTTGTCAACCAGATCTTCCAATTCATGCATGCTCCCAGGGAACAACATCTTTAGGCAACTAAACGAGTTCTTCGATTTCTTAAAGGTTCTCTTTCCCACGGTTTGTGGTTCACAAAGTGTCCAATCCATCTTTCAGCATACTCTGATGTTGACTGGGCTGGCTGCACTTTTGATAGAAGATCTACAAGTGGCTATTGTGTGTTCTTAGGCTCCAATCTCATTGGCCGGAGTGCTAAGAAACAAAGTACTGTTGCATGGTCTTCTACAGAAGCTGAATATCGCTCATTAGCTCATACAGCTGCAGAACTTACTTGGGTTTACAAAATCCTCAGAGATCTTCACTTCCCTATCCCTACACTGCCTACACTTTGGTGTGACAACATCTAAACAATCTCCCTAGCATCTAATCCTGTCTTTCATGCTCGTACAAAGCATGTTGAGATCGATTACCACTATATTCGAGAATTGGTTCTAGCTAATCTTCTCAAAGTACAGTATGTTTGCAGTGAAGACCAATTAGCTGATCTTCACACTAAGTCTCTATCCAAAAGTCGATTTCAATTCCTATGCTCCAAGCTTCCAATTGGAATCTGTTCTGATTCCCCTGCTAGCTTGAGGGGGTGTATTAGGGAAAATGACAAGTCACCCATTTCAGTTACTGTTAAATAGTTTGTTATCTCTAAATGTAATTAGTTGTGCTAATATTTGTGATTAGTTAGAACTGTTATAAGGTTAGGCAGTTAAGGGGTATCTTTGTAAATAGCCAAAGGCTATATATATATATGTCTTCACAGTGTACAAATCAATTATTCAGAAATACAATTGAAAGCTTACAGAGGAAGTTTCTAGTTTCTATATTATGAAAGTTCCTACCTTATTAAGAATAACGTTGTTCCCATAATCAATGCCGACGAGTCGACTTCCTTAACTTCTACATGATGTTAAATCTACCTTGAGTATTTACACACTCAAGGGGGACTGTTATAAACTTCCTATTAAAATGTGATTGTGTAAATCCTAGATTAGATTTGATTCTAGTTATCATTTCCTATTATGACTTTTATTCCTTGGGTATGAAGGATTTCTTCTCTCCCTTATTACTATAAATAAGGGCAATACGTAGAAGTGATAACATACCCCCTACATTCCTACAAACACATTTCTCTCTACAATCTCTCCATCTGCCGCCGCCCTTTCTTTGTGTCAGATAAAATAGACCACAACTTACTTAGAATAGGGGCATTTTAATAATCACACTAGTTTTTATTTCGGTTCATGTGAGCTAGTATACATTTTATATGGATCAATAGCATTCATACTCTGATTCGAGACAATTTTAGTAAACAATTTCAACAAGAATTTGATCCTGATAGCACCTCATTCCAATTCTTTCTTAATTCAATTAATCGTTAATTCATGTCAACTCAATCTGATTATGGAGTAATTAAGTCATAAAAATTGATATGATTCTAAAGAAATTATTTGATTCTAAAGAAATTATTTAGTAACTTTTTTTTTTCTGTTAATAGTGGTGATTTTTAGATAAAAATTAAGAAATTAAACGTTTTTATTATAAAATTTATATAATAAATATTATTATTTAGAAGAAATGAGGTACGTATATTCTTACTCGGAGATGCAAAATATTATTATCCTAATTGTTTTAACATCGTTTTTCAATTTGCATATAACTCGTATTATTTGGACACCAGCGAATATCCCTTCTTTCTCTCTTCCTCCTCATCTCCTCTCTCCCCAAAACCATAATAAAATAGCAGAGGGGAGAGAGAAAGAAGAGAAAAGGTGCTCCTTAATTTTCATTCTCTCTAACTTTTCCCTAGAAAATTGCAGAAAGAGAAAAAGGAGAGGAAAACTTAGAGAGAGATGGGGAAAGGAGACGACAGTGGCGGCGATGTGAAGGTGGTTGGTGCAGAAGTGGGATCCGATAATAGTAAGTTCCCGTTGAGCTTTTGGGAGGTGACCCTGGCTTCCACCGTCGTATTGGGCTTCTTGTTTGGCCTTCTGGCTGTTTACCTGACCATGCCCGCATCGGATTACAGCTTCCTCAAGCTCCCCCGTAGCCTCCAAGATCTTCAAATCCTCAGGTACTCTTATTTTTTCTGTTCTTTTTTTTTTTTTTTTTTTTTTTCAAATTTCTTATGCATTTCCCATGAATCTGAATTGCCTTTTTAGGATTGAATTTTCCAGGAAAATCCACAAATTTTGATGGGAAAATTTTTGGTTTTCGTATGTATATGATACCAATCTGGGACTATTTATTTTTTCCCTCTGAATTTTTTTGTAAATTATGGATTTTTAGCTTTCAATCCAATTAATAGCAAACTAATTAGGAAACCCATAAATTTATTTGGAAGAGGCCTGATTTTTGCTTGGATCCATCTTCTTGCTAGATGCCTGAGGCATTTTATTTTCATTAATGGATAGAATGCTTGCCTTCTAATTATCTGCATTGGCCTTTGTTTTTCTTAAACGTTATAGGTGATATTGTTAATGCACCAGGTTTTGGCCTAAGCGAGTTTAGATTCGGGCATTAGTTATTATAGTAATTTTGCGTTGGTTATGACACGAATGCTATGCTGGATACGGAGTACTGCATTAGTCTGACCTTAATATGTAATAGGAGGAGAGATTAATGCTGGATATGGAATATTGCATTATTGTGACCGTTAAGTGTTGATGACTTTGTGACTCGAAAATTTTGTGATGCATAGTTTTAAATTGTATTGTCGGAAAAAACTATGAACTTGGTTGCGTGTAGTTATGTACTCCGCTAGTATTATGACTAATGTATTGTGTTTTGTTCCATCTACATGTGCTCTGTTTACAGTTACATTGTAGAATATGAATTTGATGGTATTATCCAGTTTTATTTATTTTGTTTTCTTGTTATCTTCTTCTTGTTAGAATTCACCTCGAGGACTACACAAGTGACTACACTGCTCAGGTTCTGTTAGGATACTGCATGGTTTATATATTCATGCAGACTTTCATGATCCCTGGTACTGTATTTATGTCCTTGCTTGCCGGTTCCCTTTTTGGAGTCTTCAAAGGTGTAGCTTTGGTGGTGTTTAATGCTACTGCTGGTGCATCTTCTTGTTTTTTCTTGTCAAAGCTGGTCGGGAGACCCCTTGTCTTCTCTCTTTGGCCCGACAAGCTGCAATTTTTCCAAAACCAGGTACATTCAGATGTCTTCATATCTCTCATTGATACCTAACCTTCAAAATATGAGTGAATCATTTTATTGTTTTTCTAACAGGTAGCTAAAAGAAGAGAGGGACTATTGAACTATATGTTGTTTCTACGGTTGACTCCAACCTTGCCAAATACATTTATTAATGTTGCTTCACCAATAGTTGATGTGCCTTACCATATATTCTTCCTGGCAACTTCAATTGGTCTGATACCGGCTGCTTACGTCACTGTCAGGGTATGTATCCTGCACCAAATCTGTATAAATATTAAGTTTAGTTGTTTCTAAGAACATCAGAATATTATAAGAACCCTGTGCAGATCTTGAAGATTTCTATTGCCGAATGATCCAGTTAACAATCAGTTATCTATTTTATTTTATTTGATATTGTTTTCCCCTTTTTGTCATGGAGGAAGATAAATATACCTTCAGCTCGACACCATCACTATCCACATTTTGACTAATGCAAAAAAATATGTAGTTGTCTTTAAAATGTTAGTTCTCTAATATCTGAAGACAAAAGAATCATTCTGGAGATTGGTTTTTATTTTGGGTCAATTACTGCACGGGTCAAGCTCAAACTCCTGCTACCAGCATGTTAAGGTGGTGAGATATAGTTGACCTTAATCTATAAGGGACAAGTATATTAGCAATTTGTTTGAGTTGTCTTGTCTTCGTAATGCTCTACTCGATTGTCACTGTTTGTGCCTATGTAATTGACTACGTTTTTGTGCTGCAGGCTGGATTAGCTCTTGGAGAGTTGCAATCCCTTGGGGATCTCTATGACTTCAACTCGATAGCCACCTTGTTCTTCATTGGAGTTGTCTCAATTGCTCCCACGCTAGTGAGCAAGAGCAAATCATAGTCTCACTTGCAGAACTTTGCTTGGTGTACACGATGCCCTTGTTCTACTTGCAGCCGTTTGGGTATCACCTCTACAGATTAGCGTCAAATAATTGCAATACAAAGGTATATGTCTGCTATTGGATATTACTGCCTGGTTGGAGCTCCATCGGATAAATTGTTATGTGGCAGGTGTCTCCGCGACCTTGGATGGAATTTGGTTACTGTCATGTTTCATTTGGGTGGTGGGTTTTGGTCTAAATGTGTGTGTAACTTCGATTTTAGTTGTAAGAAAGTCTCTAATTTTATAGGGTATGTATCTCATTCATTGTCAAGAAAAATGTAAAGGCAGTCTCTAGTGAACTTCTGACTTATCTCAGCTCTTGTTGAGTTATCCAAGTCCCAAGATGATCTTAGTATTGTTTTTCATAAACTTGACGACTAAAACGTCAAGATGAAACTCACGTAACTGTCTTTCGTCAGGTTAACAATTTCATCATAGTGTTAGCTGATGCAGGCTGTCTGGTATGTCCAAGGGAAGGCCAGGTGCTTTGTAACAAAGCACATATGCCGTCTAATCTCCCAAAAGTTTGAAGTTGGTAAGGTATTTAAGCATCTAGAATTTGCTTGGCATGGAAGTTTAGAATTGCAGGCTTAGGCTTGGGAGCTCAAACAAGTCATCTTTGGGAATGAATATTACTTTTTCTGATAACGAGGATGCATTAGAATGGAAGCCTGGAAGTACAAATTGAAACGTTTGATGCAAGTCTTATGGTGATTGTCTTGGAGACGATTCGTAGTCGTGGTGGCGGCGGCGGTGGCGTGCGGGGGCTCGTTGGTTTGTTCTATTTGCAACATCTGAAACCGCAAAAATCACCTTATCACGACAAACAAAAATCCAAAACCAAATTACCGCATTGGCATCTCTAAATGATTCGATATCCCAATAACCCAATAAAGTCATTAAGACTTACTTTTTGGGTTTTTTTGTCAAACGATATATATTGTTACATTAGCCATTAGCGGGTCTAAACTCACGTCATGATGCAAGGACAATATTTCTCTCCACCACTGTGATGAAGGGTCACTTGCATTAAGACTTATAATTTCTTTAACAGATCCATATTTTCACTTCTAAAAAGACCAAAGAACCCCATAGTTAAAGAAGCTAACGTTTCTCTGGACTGGACCCAATTGAAGAAATGGGGTAATATCAGATAGAAATGAGGAGTTGAGCGAATGACGTGAGACTGAAAATAGTGCAAGGGTCGAAGTGGCTTTGTGCAGATTGTAGAGTACAAGAGCGCGGCTAAAAATAAGCCTTTTCAAGTATACAAGTGACGGTGGAGAGGGCAAAATCAAACCTAAGACTTCAAATGCTCTTGACCACTTAAACTACAAGTCGGTGTTGAAGATGCTTACGGAGAACGGATTGTTTGGTGCTCTTAACCACTCCTCTCTTCCTATCTCTTTACTATCACGGATAAACCCCATTCTAATCCATGTATCTATCAATAGATTGGGAACCAGTTCAAGGAAAATAAAATCAGAATAACTAAGTAAAACAATATAATCAATTTGACAATCTCTTACTTGTACAAGAAATACAAATTTGGAAAGGGTACACATTTCGTATTCTCGCATTTTGTGTATTCCTACCTAAATTTCTTGAATTTCTTTTTCTGCTGGGAGCTATCTGGACTCCGGCTATCCAGCTTACGCTTTGTACCTGTTTGTTTTGATGCAGCACCACCTTTCAGTGCTTCTTTAGCCTTTCTCGCAGCAACAGAAGGTCTTTTATCTTTACGCTCTTTCGGCTTCACTCCACTAGGGAATCTTGATTCAAACTTATCCGGTCTACTGCCTTTTGCATTAAACTTCTTTTGGACACCAGGCTTACCAGCACGCAGGCCCTGGTAAGATGCTTTTGAACTCGACTTGTTAAAATCTGGACTCCTTGAGTCCACAGCTCGCTTTTTGGCTGAAGACTTAGCTTCCGGTGCAGATGAGGGGTTCTTTCTCTTCGTTGGGGTTGACTCTGGTTTTGCATGAGACAGCCTGAGCTCCCGATCCCCAAGCTTCAAGTTTCGCCTCTTAACAACCAAATTTGCAGCTTCCTGGATGCCCAAATAGACAGACAACAGAAGATACTGGATAAGATAATACAATGAAACAGGAGTACCTTGAGAAACTACAGCATATACAAATTCAGCTACAGAGTTTACACGACTATGGCACTCCATACGGCAAACAATATAATTTATTTAGTCTAGTCAACTATGCACGTATTCAATACCACACATTCAACCTTAGTTTTGAAGTAAAATATTTATGCTACAAGAATGTTCCGAATAAAATACAATCATACAGTCACAGAAACTACTGCAGCAACAATTCCATATTTCTCTCCTGAGTACAACTTTAAGACAAAGCAAATAAAGATAACGGCGGCGGCAGCCAATATGCATAGTTCAAGAATTGATCAGAGTCATTCTTTTGCTTAATTAACATCATCGTATACTTAGTGGCCAGCTGCCATGGTAACAAATTCATAATTTTAGGGTTGAAGGAAAAATGTTTCACATATGTCCCAGGAGACAACTGGGTGTCAAATCAACATCCCCATGAGGACTCACACTAAACGGGCACAGCACAACATCCAAGAAAGTGTGAATAATCAATTAAACAACCACATATCTGAGTTCAAAAGGCATGACATTGTTACAAAGAAATATCGATTGTAAATGGGGTTTGATAAGCGTTGGTGAAAATAACATACCCTTGTTCTAAACAAAACATAAGCAATGCCCTTTCCGATACCATAGTTAGGATCCCTGATTATGCGAATAGCTTCAACACTGGAACCAAGATTGTTGATACCACAAAACAACTGATAAACTTCTTCATCCTGCAAAAGAAGATAAATTGTTATCCACATATTGCAACTAATATAAATAGAAATTGTCAAATTGTGCAGGGAAAAGTTACAAAGAGAAATAATAATAATAATAATAATAATAACTCCTAGCAGAGCAACTCACCTTCACATCAAATGGAAGGTTACCCACAAAAACAGTTCTCGTGTGATCATAAACAGTAGCACTCTCCCCCTTCAGCTTCTTACGAGGTGGGCATGCCCTGTCAACGCGGATATGATGTCCTTCAACCTACATCAGCATGCATAATAATTAAAAAGTCAAGGCACGAGATTAACACTTCAGCTTTATGGTAAGAAACAGCTTATGCAGAATGATATAAATCAGCCAACTTCATGAGAATAACATACCACAGCCATGTTATGGGACAAGGAAGTCTGTGCCGATTCCTCCATTTTGAAAACAACGTAGGCATTAACACTGCAACACAAAATCTATTATTTCAAAGGCAATCATAAATTTTTTAAATTTGAAATTTTCTTGCCAACAAGCATCAAAAGTCTATTATTTATATCATTTTACATGTTTTAACAACTTAAAGTCACACGAAATGTAAATCCCTGACAACCTAAATGTATTGGCGAATAAGGGAGTCAATCTTCCACGGTAAGATTTTACTTGAGCTATGATAGATCACAATAGAACAGCTAGAAGCCTATACCCCTATCCAAATCTGATGGTAAATTATAAACAGGACCTTACGTGCTTCAAAACGTTTATAAATACAACAAGCAGTTCCTAAAACCAACTGATCATGTGAGTGAGAAATGATTACCTGTCAGCTTTATCGTGGATTTGCTTCGTGAGTATTGCTCCCTTTCTGGGTCTTTTCGTCTGACCAAAAATAAAACAAATGTATAAATCAGTAACAAAACAATATATTTAATCTCCAAACATTCGAACACAAAGTACTCACATCCAAGATTGGCACGGAGCGAATCCTCACTGACTCTACCTCTCCAAACTTAGTGAACTCCTTCATCAAAGCCTTCTTCTTGACCTTCAAGGGCAAATTTCCAACAAAAACAGTCCTCAATAGCTTGCTCTCGTCATCAAAACCTTCGGTCGAAACCAACATATCAGCTGGGTTATCCACTGTCTTCCTCTTCTCCCCAACAGTCCTCTTTTCCTCCTTGTCCCCATCCTCCTCGCCCTCCTTCACCCCATACTTCTTCACCTCATATTCCCTCTCAACTTCATCCCTCTTCCTCTTCTTCCCATCCTTCTTCTTCGCCGGGGCATTCCCCGTCTCCGAGGCTTCATCACTTTCCCGTCTTGACACCCCTTCAAACTCAGAACCCAAATTAGGGTTTTCAGAATCGGGAGTTTCCGGCAGCTTCTTTTTCTTCCTTTTTTTGCCCTCCAACTCCACAGGACCCTCTGCAGCTTCTTCGTTCAGCGAACCGGAAGCCGCTTTCTCTTTGCTCCTCCTCTTCCGCTTCTTCACGTCACCGTCACCGTCATCATCATTGTTTTCAGGCTCGACATAATTGATGCTTTCAGCAGGTTCAGCCGAAGGGGCAACAAACCCTTGGTCGGGTTCCCTGTTCTTCCTCCTGAAGGGGTTGCTGTCAGAGAAGATGGCAGTGGCGGCGTCGTGGCTGACGGCGTCGCCGAACAGGGTCTTGAAGACGTCGGACTGAGCTGCTGAAACGGCGTCGCTTTCTGGCTCCTTGGGTTTCTTCCTACCCATTGTGTTTTGGTTTGAAGGAATTCGAAACCCTAGAGTCCTCTTTTCTTACAAGAATCAGGAGGGAGCGTTTGGAAGCGGTTGCAAACAGAGCGGGCCGGATCAACTTCAATTTCAGACCTTGGTGGGCTCAGAGATTAAATTGGCCCAAAGACAAAACTGTACTATTTTCTCGGGAGATTTTGAATGCATATAGAACATCGTTATGTTTTAATATAACTTAGAAGTTGGACATATCCACCTTTTTGTACAACAATCTTTCACATTTTCCACTTATGATGTGTCACTTCAAATTAAGTATTTAATGCATTTAAAAAGAGATTTTCTGAAATATGATATGAACTTATGAACTTATACACCATTTTTTTTTATCTCAAATGAATCTTGATGAGCATAAATTGTGCTGTTTATTTTAAACCGAGGACTACGTTTTCTTGTGATGTTTTGCACTTAAATGAAAGAAATTACATGGTTTTGTGTCTTGGGCAGCTTGGTGAGATGAAAAAGTTCCTATTATTTTCTTTAATGTTTAGTCAAACGTGTGTGCTTGGAGCTTTATTTGGTATAAACCAATTAGTTAAATTAGCATTTAATGCGTGTTTTCTTAAAAAAAAAAAAATATTAGCATTTAATGCGTTTAATTAGTTAAATTAGTTAAATTAGCAAGCCATTTGTGTTTTGTATATTGCCCATGTGCCATGGAATTAGTCATACATTTCCACCATGTAAATGTTATGTAGGAGACAAAAAGGAAAGTAGCAAATTGTTATAAATAGGTCAAAGTTAGAGAGATAATCTTTTTAATGGTAGGTGCGAGGTAGATATAAAATGTCACACTAAAACTATAGCACAAGATGATAACAAATAAAAGATAGAGGAATAGATGACGTTACTGATCTTTTCTCTCGTTCTCTTCTTTTATATTTTTTTTTATCTTTTGATTGCAGTCGAGTGCTCTATTTATAGAGCAACTCATATTACTACATTTGAAATTTACAACACACTTTTGACAATATGATATCCTGCATTCCCAAAGTCAGTTTTCAATCTGTTATGGGAATTGACAATGTGTGCGTGTAGTCATAAACAATTCCAATGTTAAAAACCAATCTGTGAGGGCATTGAAAAACTCCACCAAAACACTATGGGCATTCACTACCCATCAGCATTTTCAACACAAATGCATTTTCCTTGTTCTTTTATCAGCATGTGGCATTTCAAGCGATTCACAGTAAAGGCTAAAAGCCTTTTCCACACTTTTTTTTTCAGTCAAAGGGTAGATTTCATTCCCAAAGAAAACATACAACCAAAGAGGCCACTGCTAGCTACATTAAGCACAGAAAAAAGTAGGGCCTCAAACTTAAAAAAGTGTGCCCAAAGCCAGCAAAGGTCCCAGCACAAAACCAAACAAACCAAAAAACTAAGGTAATTTATATCCCTGCCATCACATTGGCAACGGAGATTCTTCACTACACAGCAGCCTAAATTCTGACCAAACAAAGGCCCCCAAAGAAGAAGACACATAGCTCCACCATCCTTGATACAGCACCAAACAATCCGCTGTCACCAAACAAAAGAAACTAACTTGGAAGTCATTGGGAAAACCACAAGCATCCGTGCCGATAAGGGCACACAAACGGATGGTGGTGGTGTAAACACCCGAGCCACAGCTCTACACACTTTCGGGAAATACGCATCAAAGCGCGGTGAAGAGATGTAGTAGGTTGAGATTGGTGTGGAATCAAAGTGGGTGGATGTGAAAAAAAGTAAGAAACGAACACTAAGGTAGAAACGAAGTGGAAAGAATTAGGAGAAGTGGAAGGAAATTAGTTGTCACAAACATGGACAAAGGATAAGTAAATGGAAGATTAGAGCAAAAACAAGGTAAAGATTGGAGTTTAGAACATCAAGGTGAAACAAAAACAAACGGGATGCCACCGACCTAAGCCACACCTAGGGCTGACAACCAAAGGGAAATTGGATCAAGGGAAGACCACACAGACAATGTGACACACCCCGATCCCTATATCCTTAAGCAATAGGATGCGCACGTGCTGGATTGACACTTGAGGGTGACGAAGCCATTTTAACATGCATGCAAGTTATGAAGAAAGAATGAACGTAAATAAAATATTTACATTTAAATATGATGAAGTATGCAAATGCGGGAACGTGTTTAGAGCATACAATTAATCAAGAATACTGCGAAAGAAATATTATAAAAAAGTACGATTACAAAGAAAGGGGTCATCCACTGAGAGGACTCGAAAATACCGATACGAGAATGCCGCAACACCATGATTGTACGCCTCGATTCTAAGTCTTGAAGGGGGCGCAAAACAAAGCGTGATTGGCCCAAAATTTATAATAATCATACTAAGTAAAACCATTTTTCTTTTGAACATACAAACCCCATGTTTTGAAAGCATATAATACTACATAGTAGGTTTTTTGGAAACCCTAACATGCTATAAAACCATCGTAAACTGTGTATTTGTAAAATAGTGCTCAATAATGGTAACATAGTCGTTCGAAGGTAAATTCATAAAAAGCTCGTAAATCATATAACAGTGTACTTAAATAGGGGTATCATAGTTGCTCGAATGCATATCCATCACCCGAGAGTGAAGTTGTACAACATTGGGTTACGCTAGTGAAGAAAAGCTACATATCATACCAACACTAGCCGTGGCTAGTGAAGCTGTCAGACACTGGTTTCACCAGTGAAGCTGCAAGTATAATCATAAGGTACCTCAGTACACGCAAACTAGGTCATATCTACATAGACAGTTACATACTCATATTGAGTGTATGTGTAGTATAATTACCCACTAAGTAAGCATGGAAAACATAAACATATCTCGAAACCATAGAAACTTTCTATCTTAAGCATCAACATAAAGCATCATAAATTAATGATATGAAATTATTAAATCATACTCATAAATCCATAATATTTTGTAGGGCATAAAAGCAATGGTCATAAACCTTTTACAAGACGTAAGTTCCATAAATCATAAATAATGCGTAAAATGTAAAATCATGAAATCATGCTTTTAGTGAATGAAAGCCTAGTATTTTCTACTCACTGATACTTCATTGCTAAAGAGCCGTTCAAGCTCGGAAGGACGGGGTCACTTCCAACCAACGCACATAAACACAATTAGGGACCATTTGTTAAAATTATAACAAAATGATAGAATTTGAGAAAACGGACGACGAATTCGAATTCGGCACATCGAAAAACCTAAGGAGGGACTTGAGTTCTCCCACACGCCACCACGAGATGGCGGTTGGGGTCACCACGTGCCACCCCACGCACCATAACGAACGCTGAGTTAAGTCCCTGGAAAGTTGGTCGGAAAAGTAGTCGACGTCGCCATGTACTGCGGTGAAGGCGATTGTACTCCATGCGCTGAGCACAACATGCCGTACTTGCTTTCTCCACGAACTTGCAGATTTTTCAAGTGATAGGGCCAACTTCCAGAGTTAATTTTTAGCTCGATACAACACTAAATCAAGTGATTCAAGATCCTATGTAAAGTTAGAAATGTAGGGAAGAGATATATACCCTTTCAAGACTCAACGGAGGTCGAAGCTGGTAAGAAAAATGACTGGAAAGTGGCCAAACGACCACGGTTTGGGTTTTCCAGAAATGCACAATGACTTCACGAGGTTTTCTATGTGCCTACATCACCAAAATCTCTCAAAAACCTTCCAATCAAAAACCTTCCAATCAAAAACCTAGACATGATCTACGATGATTCGGACTAAGTTCGAGACTTATCTTCGCCGAAAACAATGAGAACTCGTCGGAGAAAGGGTTGTACAGTGAGGGCACCACCATCCTGAAGAAGAGGTGAAAAAATGAGAATGATCTCATCCTTGCCATGATGAAGAGGTGTGGTGGTGTGGTTCACTGGCGTGGATGAGTGGTGTCTGTGTGTTTGCGGGGAGAAGGGAGAGAAAGCTAAGAGAGGAAGATAGTGCTTAAGAGAGAAAGGTTTGAGAAAGATGAGAGAGAGGAAGAGAAAGTTGAGGGACATAGAGGGGACCACAGGATAAATTTGTGGTCCCAATGGCACACAAAACAACTCCACAAAGGACAAAACATAACAAAAAAAAAAAAAAAAAATCTTCTAAACATGAAATTACCAAAATGTTCTCAATGTTTCAAATTTCATAAAAACGTCATCCTAACTCTGAATTTGGTTCTGTTCTTCGTAACAACAAGTACTATAAGGATACGCTAACATAATGGGTTATACGTCTCACAATATGAGGGTCAATGAAAGTCTACATTTCGCCTCAAAAGGCATTTTCGTAAATTCACACTTTCAAAAATAATAATATCGTAAAATTAGGGACAGTTGTTACACGGTGTGAAAGGCTCTCACCGCCAACAAAAAGCTTTCTGCTTTTCTCTCCCGATTTCCAGGAGCAAGTCGATGCACAATTGTAGCTTATCAAAATTAAATACGGATGAATTCCTAAATTTCTATTCCACCCTCCAATTTGTTGGTTGTCCGTGGAAGCATGAACTAGGCATATTTGATCTTTAATTTTCATCAATTGCAATGGAGGTTTGGCTATTTTCAAATTTGTTGGAAATCGAATTGGGAGATGAAATATCAGTTACTAATCAAGCGGAGAGTGAAAAGGGGCAACATGGGTGCTGGCTGCAGTAAAGGGACCTGAGGCTGTGATGTTAAAGATGAAGAAATTAGTGGGTGCTTTAGTATACGAATTGGCTGGAAGAAGAATTCAATTCTTTTCCGGTTCTTATCTGTTATTTTTTATCAATTGCTATTTTTTATCAATAAATAGGCATTAAGGTCACGTCAGTTACAAAAAAGAAATAGCTGAATCAAAGAGCCCACCTGTTCATCATTGAATAAAGAGAGAAGAAAAAAAAGTTTTGAAGACTGATTGGTGCAGCAGAAGACATAATTGGCAATCTAGAGGTGCGGCAAAACAAGAGATTTTTAGGCTTTTTCTAAACCAAATTTTCTTCTTAATTCTTATGGATTCAGTCGTAATTTCGATTATGTTTCAAAACTAATTTCATTTCACTAGGGCTATGATGTAGTTGAACCATGATTCCCTTGAGTATCATTTTGCTATTGAAATGAGCTTGATTTTAATCTTTGTGATTAGCTACTACTTTGGTTGGAATTGAGTGTATGTGATGTGAGTTAACGCATATGTCATGTTGTTAATTCAGGTTTAAACTTCTTGCAAATGATACCATGAATTCCTTGATGTAGATGTCATCACTAGGTTTCATACGGTCTCTTAGTTAGTTCCAAAATCATTAATGAATTCGAATGTGTTTAGTAATCTAGATGACAGATTATTAGCACATATGAGTATACGTAGTAATCTAGATGCCATGGATACTATATGAATTAGAGGAACTAGACCATCAAGTTGGATGTATATTCAATCATAATTAATTTGATTTATAATTTGATTTCTTTGTTATTCTCCTCACCTATTTAGAGCACTTCCATCGGAAGCAAAAGAGGCCAACACCCACTGGAAAAAACAGGCTGGGACTCAGCCAATCCACTTCAGCCCGTGGAATAGACTGGCACCCAGCCCAAGCCAGTCTCCAGGCCAGCCTAAAATCGATTGACCAAGGGACCAACCCGTTTGTTTTTTTAAGCCTGGCACGTGGCCTTCACTCGTGCGTGGGCGCGAGTTGCAAACAAGAAATCAGAGGCAAGGCCCGCTGGCAGGCGCAATCAAATGTCATTCGAGCTCAGCGACGTGGCCAACTCTATGTCGTTGGATTTCCAACGACTAGTTTTTCTAGATCATTGGATTTCCAACGGTAAAAAAAAATTGAATTTCACTTTTAAACTGGACCGTCCGATCACAAATCAATGGTCCACGTTTTTTTCCCCAAAAATAAAATTAAAAAAAGGCCCAACGGTTAGTTGGCCACGTGGCAACTCGTTGGCTATTGGATTTGAATATTTTTCAAATCCAACGATCCAGACTAATTAACAACATTAAAGTTTATTAAAAATTATGATTTTTTTTTTAAATACAGAAAAATTAAAATTTTTTTTTTTCTATGAATACCTAACCCTCATCTTCCACCTTACACCACATTTCAATATTTTCTACACTTTCTACATTTCAATATTTTCTCCACTTTGAGAGAAAAAAATGACTTCGTGGAAGCTCATTGAAGATGTTACGTTGTGTGAATGTTGGGTTCACACTACTCATGACCCGATTACGGGTAATGAGATGGATAAGCGAGAAATGTGGAGTAAAATTACGAAAGTGTTTTGCGTTGTACATGGAAAAGACGCCAAAACTAGTCAAGGTCTTCAAGGTCATTGGAAAAAACATAACGCATCCTTTACTTGTTGGAAAAACGCCATCTCTCATGCTTCTGGTAATCTGCATAGTGGAACAAGTTTAGCGGATCAGATGACAATATTTTTATTTATTTATATGCATTCCATCTGCATCAATATTTTAATTTATTTAATTTCTTATGTAATTTCTTATGTAATTTCTTATGTAATTTATATGCATTCCACCATTTGTGTTACACCTGCATTTTTTTTAATACTATCTTATCCCACATTTTTATAGACACTACAAGTACAAACATTCTACAATGCAAAGAACCAGAACAAATCATTCAACAAATGGGAATGTTGGTAAATTGTCAAAGATTGCCCCCGATACAAAATTGTGGCAACCAGTCCAGAAGTTGTCATGCACGGCATAGGTCTACACAGTTCGCCAGAAGTAGACACAACCAAACAAGAAGCCGACACATTTGAAGACACGAAAGGGATGCCTGAAGAAGTGTCGGAGACCCAACTGACTCGTCAGTCCCTCAGGCCTCAAGGTAAAAAGGCATCAAAGAAAAAAGGTAGTTCTTCCAAAAATGACTACACTAAATATATGGAGGGACTTGCTCGCCAAGATGAACTGAACATGGCATGGAAAAAGGCTAAAGATGAGGAAAAAGTTGCTGCTATGGTAGCAATAATAGCAGCTACTGAGGCCCGTGATGCGACGGCTGAGAGACAAAGAGAAATAGTTAATCGAGAGAACAAGATGATTAGAGAAGCAGTTCATCGAGAAAATGAGATGCTTAGAGAAGAAAGGATGGCTCAAGCAGATCGTGACACTATGAACAAGCCTTTAGTAGGACTGTCTTCGAATTCAACATATTTTTGGACATCGGAAAAAAAAGAGGTCGTGCGAAGGAGGTGTGCAAGAGTTGCCGAAACAAGTCGAGGGGGTTCTATCTACAGAAATCCTAGCAATGAGGATCCTAGCACCACATATCCTAACTCCATAGACTTTGTATAATTTCGTATTTATGTGTAGTACTTTATTTAATTTGTTATGTAATTTCTTATTTATTTTTAGAACTTTATTTAATTTCTTATGTAATTTTTATGTAATTTCTTATTTATTTTTAGAATTTTATGCAATTTCAAATTTATTTTTTGTACTTTATTTAAACACATGAAATAAGATTACATAAACTCACCAAATAAACTTAAAAAAAAAAAAACACCAAATAAAATTACATATCCTCACCATATAAACTTAAAAAAAAAAAAAAAAAAACAATAAGTAAGATTACTTAAAAAAAAAAATACACTTTATTCTTCAACCACAAGCCTCATTTTAATTATCTTCGCCTTCGTGCAATCCCCATTGGTGCTCAACCAAGTCATTATGGCGGGTTACGTGCCAGTATGGCTCTTGCAATGAAGTGTACCGCTGAATGATCAATTCATTGTAACGTCCATCCCATTCTAACAGCTCTTGTTGCACGAGATCTTCGGTCTGGTCATGAGCACAGTAGATTTGTGTTCTTGAGTTGTTCATCGGATCCGGCTCGTATTCATCAACATCATCATAATCATACTCATCTTCAACAACCATGTTGTGGAGAATAAGACACGTCATCATGATGGATCGAAGAGCCTCGACATCAAACATTCTAGCTGCAGCCCTGACAATCGCCCAACAAGCTTGCAGGATACCAAAACAACGCTCGACATCCTTCCTACACCCCTCTTGACATTTTGCGAAGTGTTTTTCTTTATCACTCTGTGGATGTGGCACTGTTTTGACAAACATTGACCACCTTAGGTGAATGCCATCTGCAAGGTAGTATGGTCCCTCATATTTATTACCATTAACCCAATATGTGCATCCTGACGATTTTCCTTACAGCAGGTCGTTGAACACTGGAGATTAGGCAAGGACATTTAGTTCATTCTGAGCTCCTGGAACACCAAAAAAAACATGCCAAACCCATGTATCAAATGAAGGCACCGCTTCCAAAATGATGTTTTTGGCTCATTTTCTATCGCCATAAGCTCCTTGCCATGCATTTGGACAATTTTTCCAAGTCCAATGCATGTAGTCGATGCTTCCAATCATGCTAGGGAAGCCTCGCATCTCACCCTTCCTCATAAGCCTTTGCATGTCCCTTGGCGTGGGTTTCCAGAGGTACTCATTGGTGTAGAGGGCTTCAATTGCAGAGCAAAACCGCATCAAGGACTTCAGAATAGTTGTTTTTCCCATCTTCACGATCTCATCCACTTGATTTGCAGATGCTTCATATGCAAGCATTTGCAAGGCAGCCGTAATTTTTTACTTGGGAAGAAGACCTAGAACTTGGAAAGTATCCTCTTTTTGCACAAAGTATGGATCATGGTTGCAAACAGCACTCATGATTTTGTCGAACAAACTTCATTGCATTTTAAAATGACATCTAAAAGCATGATCAGGGAATACGCTGTTGGGAATAAAATAATCTTCCAAGAGATCTTTACCTAGTCTTTCCCTTCTTTTATCAATGTTTGTGGCACGTCTGGGTTTGGCTATTTGACCCACAACTTCCATGACACGGTGGTAATGTGAGGCCCTCTGCCTTCCTCTAGATTGACCAATTTTTCCTGTTGTGCCAACAACCTTTTCTGTTGCTCTTGCAACTATTTATACACTCTCCTTGAAGAAGACATTGTAAGAACTCAAGATTTGAAAACGATGAAGAAGGATTCTGAGCTAAAAAAAAGGATTGACTTTGGTGTGAGGATAGATGTAGGGATATAGGGTTTATATAGACAAAAAAAAAAAAGGATGAGGTTCTGGACAATGCCACGTGGCACTACGTGATTGGTTGAAAATCTTATCGAAATCTTGGCTAAATTATTGTAAACAAGAAGTGACACGTGGCGTGTCGGGATTGGTTGAAAATCTTATCAAAAATCTATCCACAAAATAGTAGGTTTGGATAATGACACGTGGCGTGACAAGATTGGTTGAAAATCTTATCGAAATCTTGGCTAAATTATTGTAAACAGGAAGTGACACGTGGCGTGTCGGGATTGGTTGAAAATCTTAGCAGAAATCTATTCACAAAATAGTACGTTCGGATAATGACACGTGACGTGACGAGATTGGTTAAAAATCGTATTCGAAATTAAAACTATTTTATTTATTTATTATTTTATAAAAAATAATAATAATGTTTTAAATAGGCTGGGTGCCAACGCATTTTGTAGGGGTGGAGATCATTTGTGCCAGCGCATTTAGACTGGGTGCCAGTGCATTTTTTTTAGGGTTGGAGATGCTTTGGCCTATTACTATTCATTGGGGTCTATTATTGTACACTGAGTGGATAAATGGGCTGGGTGCTGGCGCAAAGTCTTTAGGGGTGGAATTGTTCTTAAGCTCATTTCTTTTTTATTTACAATTATTCTCAAATCATCAATTTTTTCTAAGGAAAACTAATGAAAAGGACTTGAAAACTTTGAGTTTTAACGATAAGGACAAAATAAAGGGTAAAGTGAATGGTACCATGATTGACTTTTTAGTGTAAAAATGTGGTTTTTCGTTAAAGTGAACAGTACTAGGAGCTTTTCGTTAAAGTTCCCTTTCAATTTAAATCGAGTTAGTTAGAATTATATTCAATTTTAGTTGGAACGATCTTGTGCTTGTCTACTATATTATACTACGATTCGTACACTTGCGAGCATTAAAATTTAAACTTAATTGGGTTAATTTCGACTAATCTAATTTTGGCAACATATCTAGAACATTGTTATGTTTTAATACAACTTAGAAGTTAAATATATCAACTTTTTTGTCCCCTCATGAATTTGTGGAGCATGTGCTTAAGTTGCATGGAATGCCTTATACAATAGTTAGTAACAGGGACACTGTTTTCTTAAGTGCATTATGGAAAGATTTCTTTAAATTGCAAGGTTCTAAGCTTTGCATGAGCTCTAGTTACCATCCTCAGAGTGATGGGCAAACTGAGGTGGTTAATAGGTGTCTTGAAACCTATCTAAGGTGCTTCACTAGCTGTCAACCTAGGAAGTGGCTGCAATGGCTTCCATGGGCTAAGTGGAGTTACAATACATCATTTCACACTTCATCAAGGTTTACTCCCTTTGAAGTTGTTTATGGATACCCCCTCCACATATTGTCTCATATGAATTGGGATCTGCAAAGATGGATGTGGTGGAGCAAGGACTCATGGCCAAAGATAAATTGTTGGCAATGTTGAAAACCAATATGTTAATATCACAAAATAGACTGAAGGTGCAAGCTGACAAACATAAGAGTGAAAAAGTGTTTGAATTGGGAGATTTTGTTTATCTGAAGTTGATTCCTTATCAACTGCAGTCCCTAACTTCTCATACTTATCATAAACTCCATCCAAAGTTACATGGACCATTTGAAGTTGTGGAAAAAATTGGTGCACTGGCTATTATATTGAAGCTACTTGAAACCACAAAGGTACACCCAGTTTTTCTTGTGAGTTGTCTTGAGAAACACTTGGGCCCTAATGTGAACCTGTGCCAATATTACGAGTTGTTTTAGATGATGGATTGATGGCTCAAGAACCCTTGGCAGTGCTGCAAAGAAGAACGTATAAGAAGAAAAGCTCAGCTAGAGTTCAGTTGCCAATATAGTGGAAGAATGGCAGTGTTGAAGATGCTACCTGGGAAGACTATGACGAGTTTCTAGCTAAATTCCCGGATTTTAGTCTCTAAGGCCATCTCCAATTGAGAGAGCTAAAGGGCTATAGGGCCAAAATATGGCTTGATTTGGACAAAATCCATCTCCAAATGAAAGGCTGGGCCAAAAATTAGTGGAGCCCACTAGGCCAAAACATGGCCAAAGGGCTATTAGGCTGACCAAAGTTGACCTGGTACCTAACCCGTTTTCTGGGCCCCAACCGTTGTAGTTGCATTGAGTTGGACAGATCCAACGGCCAAGGTTGATACTAATTGGTACTATAATTTACATTTATGTATATTTATTTGTTTAAGAGCAAGGGTACTAATTAGTTCTATCATTAACCCCTTTTTTAGCTCCGAATAATTATTGGTACTTTAATTAAATTAATTAATAAATTTAAAGAAAACATTTGAAACTAATAAATTATTAAAGGGCTATGTTTCGCCAACTTGGTTGGAGATGGAATATGAACGGGTCGTGTAGTTTGACCATGAGTCTAATCCAATCAATGAAACTTAAACAACATGAAACTTAAAACAAAATTCAACAAGTGGCACTCAAAATATATCCGGAAACCTTATTTTAATATGGTAGTTTAATTCAATTAACTAATAAAATTAAAGAACAAACTTAAAATAATAAATTATTGAGGGGGATAAAAAATAGCCCCCTTCGGTTGGAGACGGTTGATAAATATGGTCTGGCATTGTTCATTAAAAAATAATTTTTTTGATAAATATGGTCTGATATTGTTCATTAAAAAATAATTTCTTGCAAGGCTATAATTTGGACGGAAGTTAATCATAACCCCTTCTAAGACTAGTTTGGTATGTGATACTGAACTGAAATTTCAATATTCCCGAATTTTGGGAATCCCAAAATATTTTCGTTATTTCTGGACAAATTGAGAATCCCGAAAATTTTGGAGCCATACATGATTAAATTTCTCAATTTGTGCTAAAGAGAGGACAACACAAACTTTAAAATCATACTCATAATATACAACTTAATTGTGCCTTCTCCGTGGAATGGACGTAAACAAAAATGGAAAAAACACAACACATATGAGAGGAGCAGCACTTGTAAATAAATCCAAATGGGTTATTATACAAAATGGTCCCTGAGATTTGCATGATCAATAGAAATGGTCCCTAAGATTGAAAATCAATAGAAATGGTTACTGAGATTGTCTACCATCCATGATTTTGGTCATTCCGTTAAAAACGATTTTGGGCAATTTTCAAAGCTTTGTAACTCAATTGTTTCTTAACCAAATTCGACCAATAATATATCAAAATGAAGATGAGAAAGTGTAGAATATGATTATACCTATTTGGAAGCCCAGTGGTTGTCGGAGATGGCCGGAAAATAACCTGAAAAGTGACTAGTCCGCGGGAAAACTCTCCGGAAACTGGGTAAACTTTAAACATTCATAACTTCTTCAATACTCAACCAAATTGAGTGATTCAAGAAAGAAAATAATACTTCTTTATGAGACGAAGAGAATGGTACCCTTTTCGAAGGCTAACTCACCATGGTTTGGTCGGACAACGGCTCAAAAATGGCTAACCATTTTCGAGTTAGCCACTTTCGAGCAGTTTTCTGGCCAAACCACAGCCAGTTAGCAGTAAAGAAAGATAATATTCTCTTCATCTCGTCAAGAAGTATTATTTTCGTTTTTGAATCGCTCGATTTCGTTCAGTATTGAAGAAGTTATGAACGTTTAAAGTTTACCCAGTTTCAGGCGAGTTTTCCAGTTTTCCTGCGGACCAGTCACTTTTCAGGCTATTTTCCGGCCATCTCCGGCAATAATTGGGCTTCCAAATAGGTATAATCTTATTCTACACTTTTTTTATCTTCATTTTGATATATTATGGGTCAAATTTGGTTAAGAATTGATTGAGTTATGAAGTTTTGAAAATTGCCCAAAGAGTTTTTAACGGAATAACCAAAATCATGGATGGTGGACAATCTCAGGGACCATTTCTATTGATTTTCAATCTTAAGGACCATTTCTATTGATCATGCAAATCTCAAGGACCATTTTGTATAATAACCCAATCCAAATACCAAAGAGAGAACTAACAAGATGATTATCTTTTTTTTTCCCAAAAGAAAACTAGCAAGCGCTTGAAACCAGTAACAGAAGATTGTTGTGAAAAGAATATTCTGGCAAGTACTGTTCTCATGATGCATCAGTAACAAGTGAAAGATATCTATCAGAAACAACGAATCACAACACGAACAAAATTGAACTCTGCAAACAAAATTAATTTCAAACCCGAAATTAAATTTCAAAAGGAAGACAGAAATTAGATTTCAAAACTCTAAATTAATTACCTAATTTGGGGTGAGAGTGAGACTCGGTGCTAGATTGAGAGTTCTAAGTGCCTGAGAGAGAAAATCAAGCGAGAGAGAATCCCAGAGATCGCGAGAGAGAAAGTGATGGTTGTGTGGTGTAGGAAGGCTGGAGAGTCAGATTCAAACAACGAACGGTTGAAATAATTCTCTTATAACTAAAAAATAATATATATATATATATATTATATTATTTTGGTTCGGTATAGGATTACCGAAACATTGAAGAGACAATACCGAATCCCGTATCGAAATTTCAGGATTGGTACGGTATGTCATTCCAAAATTGAGAGAATTTTGGTTTGGGATCTAGATTTTTTCGGTTTAGTTCGAGATTTTCAAGAATTTTTTCCAGCTCTAGCCCTTCGGTTGAAGATGGCCTAATGGTAACCTTGTGGACAAGGTTTTTCTGTTGAGGGAGGGTAGTGTTATGACTAAGATACTTTTAAGCAAGATTAAGTAATTAATTAGTATTTTAATAATTTGTTGAGTTTGTTATTGTTAGTGGTAAGCTGGTAGTAAGGCCGGGCATGGGCCGGGCCGAGTCCATTTTTGAAGGAACCGAACCTACCTGTTTTAAAAAGTAACGGGACGGGTCGGTCCGGGTAGAAGGATTTTGAGTTTTGGAACCGGGCTTTACCCGGCCCGTTATTCACTAGACCCACCCTACCCTGCCCCACGGGTCCAACTTTAAAAAAAAAAAAAAAAAATTTAACTAATTTATAAACTGAGAATAGGCACAATCCGACTTCAACCACCACGTTGATTCCAAGCATAGAGACCCACAATCTGACCACGACAGGCATCCACTGCTTCGCAGAAGTGGATGCAATTGAGTCTACTAATCGAAGGACAACAATGGTGGAAGCTTTGTCGTCGCAGATGCAGCCGAGGCTCCGTCGTTGCAGCTGCCAAGATCTGAGCCTCTTTTTGCAATCCACGCTCAGACCCATCAAAATGAGTAATCCCTTTTCTCTGGATCCCAAAACCCGCTCGGGTTTGATAGGTCATTCGCCTCGTACGACCCAAACAAGGCCTCCCCTTGCCTGATGGTGCTCGCTTGGAGGTGAGAAAGGGAGGAGGTACGGTCTACAGGAGGTGTTGGTGCTCGCCGAAGTGTGTGCTACTGTGGTGAAGGTCGTGGTGGGGTGTGGGTGTGGTGTGGTGTGTCTGTGCTCCAGGAATGAGAGTTGCAGAGATGGGGGGAGAAGAAACGAGGAGAGGAATGAGGGAGAAGGTTCAAGAGATTGGGGGAAGGGGAAATATGAGGAAGTGGTGTGTGTGTGTGTGTGTGTGTTCTCAGAGAGGAAAGAGCATCGAGATGAGAGAGAGAGAAACAATGAGAAAATGTTCTCGAGATTGAGAATTGTTACGGCCCACGGGGAGGAAAAAAGGAAGTGGCCTAGCAGACATTAATGTTTTTAAACTGGGATGTTACAAACGGGTCGGTCCGGGTACCCTTTTTTTTTATACTTTTGGACCCGACCCACACTTAACATTCCAAAGCCCCAACCCTGCTCGGCCCGTTTCTCTTTTTAAAAATTAGGAACTGGCCCGTACCCACCCCGAACCTTGATTACCCGCCCCGACCCGTGGTTCCTATACCGGTTTGCCCACCCCTAGCTGGCAGTGGCACTGAGTTGGTGGGAGAGTTTGGATAAAGACCAACTGTGGAAATGTGTTAAGCCCTTGCATGATGGTGTGGATTCAAACTCCTTTGGTAGCTAATCTAACATCTAATATGGCAAAATTTATCGTTTGACAACAAAAAAAAAATGGCGTGAATAGCTTGGCAACGGTCATTTCATTGAAGAATTAATATTACAAAAACAATTCCCAGAGCTATTGCTCTCTATCGTCTTCCTCCTTCCATATAATATTCCATTGTTGAAGCTATTTGCAGGTTTGAGCAAGGACCTGAGATTGAGCCTAACAACCGGGCAGCCCCGTCATGAGAGTTCCAACTAATTCAAAACAAAATCCAGTACAAGAAAAATGTTAAGCTTTAATCACCCAAAAATTCCTGAAATATTTCCTACAGTTGTGGAGCAAAATAGGAAACAGAGCAGCAACAGTGTTTTGGGTGCGAAAATGGTGAAAAGATGCTAGTCGAATGGGTAGTGCTACCCACACACCCATATTTACTTCTCACACACCTATCAATTTATAACTGTTGGATCAAATGACCTGAAGAAAATCAATGGCAAAAAATTAACAAGGTCGTTTAAAAGGTAAAAATGAGTGTGTGAATAGCATCGTACTAGTTGAATATGCAGGGAAGCGGTGTATAAACCTAATCTAATATCTACAATGTATTACAATTTCTTTCCTGCTGCATTAAAATAGAAATGTGAAGAATAAAGCCAAGTTAAAAACCTAATATCTACTTATGTTCTTTGTTGTCCCGGAAGATTTTTCATTATATGAAGAAAATGGACGGATGCTCCACCCCATTCTGCGGAAAAAAGGTATACAACAATGCAGCACCGCAGTAATGCGGGCAGCCTAGCTAGTATTTACTACGGTTGTGGAGCAAAATAGGAAACTGAGCAGCAACAGTGTTTTGGGTGCAGAAATGCTCAATTTATAACTGTCGGATCAAATGACTTGAAGAAAATCAATGGCAAAAAATTAACAAGGGTGTTTAAAAGGTGAAAATGAGTATGTGAATAGCATCATACTAGTTGAACATGCAGGGAGGCGGTGTATAAACCTAATCTAATATGTACATGGGGTAATATGGTCACAGACATTTCTCATCTGTTTACTATTCATCATCCTCTCCTCTTCGAAAAATAAATTTCAAGATAACAGACGACAATTAAGATGAGAAAGACACAACTTTTGTAAGTGAATGGAACCAGCCTTGGCTAGTAGTCAAATGCGAGCATGAACAACATTGATTGCAACCTTATATGTCACCCATCATTTATATCAGCATCCATGTTTGCAGGATTGTCAAGAGCTGGTAGCATGCATTAGTTGTAAGAATTCAGTTGTTAATGACTTGTGACAGCTGGGAAATTGAGAGAGATTAAGATAAGCTTCTAAAGCAAGGCTGGGTAAGCAGGGCCTTAGCTGTAATTGCTCACATCTCTTTGTATTTAGGACGTCAAATAGGACTATCAATAAAACCTGCAATATAAGAATACGAACCTCTAAAGACCAAGTCTACTGATTCTTCTTTAGCTTCAATGTGGAAGAAGATGATCTAAGATCTTGACTAGAAGTTCTAATTATGAAAACAAATGTTTCCACGAGCATGCCAATGACCAATCCAAGAATGCCACCAGCAGCATTCTGAGATGAGAAATATAAGATCGCCATCAACTTATATAATACAAGAAATAAATAAACAATAATCACATATTACAATGCCCCAAAATCAAAATAATTTAACAAAATAGAAACTACTCTCTTGAAGATACATACCATGACGGGACTGTGGTTAAACAAAGCTCTGAATGCAGCATATCCTACCAAATATCCGGTAAACATGGTCACCACAACATGTAAACCTGTGGAAGTCTGACTGTTATAGCACTGGAGCATCCAAAACATATTTTCAAAGAGAATAAAAATTCTGCAGAAAATTTACACAGCGAACACAACGAAAAAGAAGAAATTAAAGGATTATCAATCATTCGTGAACAAAGGGATAATGAAATATATTTTGTTTTTCTGAACATAACAACAGATGCTTTAAATTACTGAAAAATAAACCACTCAACTCTATTCCAAAATAAGAATGAATTTTAAACAGAGATTCAAATAAGAAATATGCGGTCAAACTATTTCAATAAATTCTCAACACAAATGCTTCCCATGAAGCAAATCTTCTAGGCAAGTACTTTGCACACCCCTACTAATACTCTTGTACAGATCACACAATACATACTAGGATTCTTTGAAATTTCATATAAGCGTGAAACACCTCAAGAGCTAAGTTTTGAGCGGTTGGAAAATGTATTCATTCAAATGGAAAGTATTCACGGAAACAGAATCTGGTTTCTTTCTTGCTTAACATTTCAAGCTTTACCCTTAACATAGTTCTTTCACGCTTATGTAGGCATCTACACTAGTTATAAAGACGGAAAACTTGAACAGGTACTAAATGGAAAAGATAAAGATGCTTACAAAATCATAAGTTTCTTCTATACGCATTCCATATCGAGGGCATGATAAAAATCACAAGGTAAAACACTACTATTTGGTTGACCTGCTCATAGAAATGGAATCGAGCGACATTTACATGCAATGGAAACCAAAGAAGACACCTGAGATGTGACATCTCAGAGTTTATCCATTAAAACTTTAAGAATGGATTCAGTTTCCATTTGAATTACCATGCACAAGAGAACCATGAAAATGAAAATATGCCAAATAGAGCTATCTTTTAAAGGCTGTTAAAGTTGTTCACATGTGTTCTTTTATCTCCCTCCAATGATCCAATCCCTTGTCATTTCTCTAAATTACCAATTTTTCCACTACCCAAAGAGAAATATGACAAGGTTTACCTTAGCATCCCAGTAGCGAAATTAAGGTCAATTATAAGTTATAACTACATCATATCAAATAGTAAGAAACTACAAGGGATGGTTACATGCCACATAGAAAACTCAACTCCAATACATTATGCAAACTATCATCAAAGACCCAGGAATTACAAAACACAACTGTCCAAATGAAATTAAAAAACACCCAATAAGCAAGAACACGGGAATTACCTCGGCAAGGTGTTATGGAACCGAGCTCAATATTCAACCGAAAAGAAAATTAGAAAATGGTTTCGATCTGAAAACAACATTCAATTAACCAGAATTCGGGAAAAAAGGAGAAAAAAAAGAAAAAGAAAAAGGAACACGCCAAAATTGAAGACTGATAAGAATTAGGTTGTTAATAGTTCAACATTTTAGTGAGTAATGCAAAAGTTAACAATCACATAAATTATGACAGAAAGTTTGATACACTGGCACTCCGATGTTGTAGAACAACTTAAAAAGACAAACTGTATGGTGACACCATTGATGACCTTTTCAGGACAATAGGGGAAACAAAATTTCCCAATCATAAAGAAAGTCACAAGTAATTCCATTCACAAGATTTCCCCGTCAAACTTCTGTTATATCTCTACATGATCATTAGAAGCTCTAAGCAAAGCCTAAGTATGACACTGATCTCCGGAGATTCAGAACAAATTCTCTCCCCAAAGACATTTTCGCCTAATTTCCAGGCTCAAATCATTCAGCCATGCAAATAAAGGAACATAATCTGATGGATCACAAAAACAGGAGAAAGAATCAATAAAGGAACATAATTTCCTGGTACAGTAATTTTCATGCCAAAATGTTCGATTTTGGTTTTATATGTGAATCTGAATGATGAAGGTGCAGAAGAATTTTGGACTGATATGACAGCAAGAGCAAAATGAAGAGAGAGGTCTGCAAATCTCAAAGAATGTTACTCTGACCATTGAATCATCACATTCATCACACTGAGCTTGTGAGCTCAGAAAGGACAAAATATAACTGTTAGAGGGAGAGAGTTTTGCAATTCAACTCAATCTCAACCAGTCATCTTACAACTTAAGAGATTAAGACACATGACAGTTACTAAGACCTATAAGACTTAATAAGCAAAATACAATTCAAATGATTAGCCTGCCAATATAAGCACAGACTAATTTCACTTATAAATCAGTACATCAATTTATAATCCAACACTCCCCTTTAAATTGTGGACTGATTTTACTCCAAGAAGCTCTCTGAGATGATTGAACTGACCCTTTGCTAAAGCTTTTGTGAATATATCTGCAACCTGCTCCTTGGTTGGGAAATATACCAAATCAATCACTCCTTTCTGCAAAGCTTCCTTAAGAAATGATACCTCCTATTCATGTGCTTGGTTTTCTGATGGAATATGGGATTCTTAGAGATGGAAATTGCTTAAGTGTTGTCACAATTGAGTTGCCTCAGTTGAACTTCTCCAAAATCCTCTAAAACAAACCTTAGCCAAGTAGCTTAAGTTGTAGCTTCTGCAGCATTTATGTTCTCTGCTTCTGCAGTTGACAGTACTATGCAATGTTGCTTGACAGTGGCCCATGAAAACATTCCACTTCCAAAGGTGAAAGCATAACCGGATGTGCCTCCTCATAACATCTTCAGAGCCACTCCAATCACTGTCACAGAATCCAATTAGTATGGCTCCTTTTCCTTTCTTCTACTCCAAGCCAAAATCCAAAGTCCCTTGAATACATCTTAGAACTCTCTTTGCAGTTCCAAAATGTTCGTTTGAGGGACAATGTAAGAACCTAGCTAGCAAACAGGCAACATACATTATGTCTGGCCTTGTTGCATTAAGGTATAACAGGCTACCAACAACCTTTCTATATTGAGCTTCATCAGCAGCACCACTATCGTCTTCTTTCCTTAATTTGTCACTAGGAACTGATGGTGTGCTCATAGGTTTACAATCTTAAGACCAAACCTTTTGAACAGTGAAGAAGCATATTTCCTTTGATGAATGAAAATGCTTGCCTCAGTTTGTATTACTCCCGTGCCCAGAAAATGGTGTAGAAGCCCAAGATTAGTCATCTCCTTTATTAAGTCCTGACTGCTTCCAGGATAAATGATATCATCAACATAGATAGACACTATGAGAATTTCTACACCATCTGTACTTTTCGTATACAAGGTTGCTTCACTAGTGCTCTTCTTGAACCCACACTGACCAAAATAGGAATCAATCTCTCTATACCAGGCGCTTGGTGCCTGTTTCAAACCTTATAGAGCCTTGTACAATTTGTAAATCCTGTTCTCTTCTCCTTTCACAAGGAACCCTTCTAGCTGATCAACATAAACTTTTTCCTGCAGTACACCACTCAAGAAAGTTGACTTAACATCCAGCTAAAACAACTTCCAATTCTTCTGTGCAGCTAGAGCAACGAGGGTCCTGATTGTGTCCAATCTGGCTACTGGAGCAAAAGTTTCATAAGTCAATTCCTGGCTCTTATGCATATCCCTTTGCCACCAGCCTTGCCTTGTTCTTTTGCACTGAACCATACAGGTTGAATTTGGTTTTCTACACCCATTTAACTTGAACAATAGGTTTATCCATTCGTCTGTTCACCCATTCCCAAGTATTGTTCTTCTCAATCATGTCCATTTCTTCCTCCATTGCTTTTCTCAATGAATCATATTGTCCAACATCTTCAAAATTTTCATGCTCAACAATGCAGAGACTGCAATGTTCATAAATCTCATTTAAGTTTCTCCATCTCAAGGGGGTTGAATCATAAGTCTGTGAATCTAGCAGACCAGTCTGTGAACTAGTAACTCGACTTTGTGAACTAGAAGATTCACTGAGTGTTGATGATGACAAAGGAGTTGTGGCAAAAGGTTGACTTTGCTGCACAGGCATAGCAGTTCCTTCAGTCTCACTCAATTCCATAAAATCAGTAGAAATGAGCGGAACACATATCTCCTTGACTTTAAGTTTCTCCCAGTCCCATTTTCCATTCTCATAAAAAATCACATCTCTAGAGATAGTCACTTTCTGTGTTGCAGGATTAAACACTGTGTAGCCTTTTTCACGAGCACCATAGCCAATAAAGATGTCTTTAGCACTTGTCTCATCCAATTTGTGTCTCAAATTGTTTAGTATGTATGTATAACACACTGAACAAAACACTTCGAGACATTTAATCCCTGGTTTTCTCCCACTGAACATCTCAAATGGTGTCACATTCTCTAGAGCTTTTGTAGGCCATCAATTCAGCATATACACAACAGTGCTAACTGCTTCACCCCAGAGGTTGTATGAAAGATGCTTCTCATGCAACATTTAGCCATCTCAATTATTGTTCTGTTCTTTCTATACAACTCCATTTTGTTGTGGAGTGTCAGCAACAGTGAGTTGCCTTTCCAAGCCTAGAGACTCACACAATCCAAGGAATTCATTTGAAGTGAACTCCCCACCTCTATCTGTCCTCAGCCTTTTCAGAAAGTAACCACTTTGTAATTCCACCATGGCCTTGAATTTCTTGAAGATAAAACACATCTGACTTGTTCCTCAAGTAGATCCAGCACATTCTTGAACAGTCATCAATGAATGTGAGGAAATACCTATTCCCACTCATTGTTGGAACTTGCATAAGGTCACACACATCTGAGTGCACTAACTCAAGTGGCTCCTTTGCTCTCCAGGATGACTCCTTCAGAAATGAGTCCTTAATGTTCCTATAGCACAACCATGGCATAATCATCTGTCTCCTGAATTTCAGGTAAGCCTAGCACCATTTCTAGTTCTTACAATTGCTTCAAACTCCAGTAATTCATGTACCTGAATCTTCTATGCCAAATTGTAGCACTCTGATGAACATTGGTTCTCAATGGAAGTTGATGACCAGTCTTGAAGACCAGTGGAAACACGTATTCCACTTTGCTTTACACTCACAACCAAGTTTGTCAATGACTAATCATCAAACACATCCACCTGTAGTCTCCAAATAACAGAAAATAGCCACGTTCTGTCATCTGTCCAACACTAAACAAATTCTCTGCAAGTCCAGGTACCAACATCACTTCTTTTATGTACCTCTTGCCCTTCATTGTGTCAATGACCAGTGTTCCTTTTCCCTTCGCCTCAACCAAGACTCCTGTACCTACTTGTACTTATTCCTGTTTATGTCAACATTCACAAGCAGGTCTTCCCTTGAGGTCATATGATTGCTGCATCCACTTCTATGTACCACACACATCACTGTTTTTCTTCACATTATTTGAGTGACTGGCATAGAACAAATTTCCAGTAGCGCAACTCTGTTGAGGTTCAGTTCTTAGCTAAATGAACAAATTTACTGCACTTGTGACATTTGGGTTTACCCATGAACCAACACTCCATAGTGCAGTTTATCACAATGTTTACATGCCCCCTTTTCTGCAGTGCCAATTCATTCATTCTTCACAAAAACAATGGGTTTGTTATTCCACCGCTTCCCTTTGGCTTCAAAATTCTCTGATATTTAGCATTGTTAGCAATGTTAGATTGACCACTAAAACTATTGTTCTTAGAAGAAATGTTCAAACTAGCAAATGTCCTTTCTGTACTGCTTTCTCCATGTCTATTCAGCCTTTGCTCGTATCCTTTCAGAATAGCAACCACATCTTGAACATCAATGGTTTCCAAATCCCTAGTATTTTCAATCACCAATGCAATACTATCATAGGACTTAGGTAGGCTAATTAACAATTTCTACATTATTATCTGATTACTCAAATCTTCACCGTAACTCTCCATTTGATTAATCAGATCAAATAATCGAACTATATACAGACAGGGATTCATCCTCATTCATATGGGGTATATTCAAAATCACAGCGAAGGTCTTGTAACTTCACTGACCTCACTTGTTTGTCTCCGACGAACTCTTGCTTCAGGATATCCCAGGCTGCCTTTGCAGTCTCCTGAGCTGCAATCTGTGGAAAAATCTGATCGGAAACAGCTCCTTGGATAATACCAAGTGCTCTTGCATCCTTGACAAGATTCTCTTGCAGTAGCTTGCTCTCCATTGCCGAGAGCTCCTTCTCCTTCTTCACCAGAGTATTGAAGCCCTTCTCGACTAGATTCCATGTGGGATGGAAGATGATCTTCATTTTGATTTGCCAGAAATCAAAATTGTTGCCGTTGAAATCGATGCTCTTAGCTCTCCTCCACCAGACCTAGCCATGTTAGACTCAGATCTTTACACAATTAAAGTTTCACTGCAATGAGATATTGTTGTGACTCAATTCACAAAACTTCACAAAATCGATGCCCAGGCTCTGATACCATGTTAGATTTTTGGTTTTATATGTGAATCAGAATCTGAATGATGAAGGTGCAGAATAAAACATAAGTTGCTAACACTTAAATTATTTGTTAAACTCCTAAAAGTTGCATGCAAAATCACTTGAGAAAAATCTCAAATCGTACAAAAGGCAAGTAATGACAATGACCATGTAGCCACTTATGAACGGCCACTTTGCAATAGGTGAGAAAGGAGGCAAGGTGAGGGGAAAGGGTTGCTGGAGGGAGATCCTAGAGACTGGAGGGGGCACATTGAGAGGGGTAAGTGAGTAAGTGACAATGTTTATGACTCGAATAAGATATCACAGCAGACATGAACTTGGATTTACTTTCTCTAAGCAATGTTGAAGAAGTTTGTAAAACAAAAAATTACTTGCGAACTTGCTTTACGGGGCTTGTTTTGTATCAGCTCCATAACTCTTGCAGCCCTCAAAGAAACTACGCCATATAACGACATTTGGTGGGAAGGGCATGTTGAAAATCACCTTCTCTGCTTCCCTAACATGTCCACTTTTAGCCAGTAAGTCCACCACACAATGGTAATGATCCATTTCTGGTTCAACCCCATAATCCTTTTTCATCTGCCCCAATAACTTGATCCCATCTGTCACCAACCCACCATGCCTACAAGCCGTAAGCATAGCGCCAAAAGTCACTACGTCCGGCTTCAAGCCGAAGAGAATCATTTCTCTAAATCTTTTTATTGCCTCAAGAGCATGACCGTTAAATCCAAGTGCAGAAATCAGAGCTGTCCATGTGAATAGATTTTTGTCTTCCATTTCTTCAAAGATCTTCACTGAGCTGCCGATGCTACCACATTTCCCATACATGTCAATTAACATGTTGCATACAAATGTGTCACAACAATTGAAATTAGTCTTAACGATGTAACAGTGAAGAGAACTGCCCAAAGAAAAGTTGCACAGTTTAGCACAGATGCTTAGAAGGCTAACAAACGTATAATTGTCTGGTAGGACTTGATACCACTGCATCCATTTGTAAAGCTCAAATGCCCCCTTGTAATAGTCACTGCGGGCAAAAGCTCCAATCACACAGTTCCAGGATACAAGGTCAAGTTTTTCAAGAACCGTAGGTAATTTCGGAGTATCATCATATTGCTTGGTTCCATTACAAATTCCAGCAATGACATAACAAGGAACAGCAGCAAGCAGACCATCAGCAGAAGCTGTGAGAAAGACCAGCAGATGAGATATGAGACCATTCTTGGCATATGAGGTTATAAGAGAGTCCAAGACATACTTTTTTTCCTGAAAGCCCATTCTTATAATTAAGCAATGAAGTTGTTGTGCTTCTAATGCCAATGACGACTTAAGAACAGCTGAAAACGTGAACTCAGTTGGTCGGTAACCCAAATGAAGCATTTCTTGCATTAAGAATATAGAAGCAGGCGAATAGATATTAGAGTATCCCCAAATCAAAGCATTCCAGGAAACCACATTTTTCGCATATATCTCATTAAAACAGCGATGGGCATTTTCCAAATTATCACACTTGGTATAAAAGTCAATCAGTGCACTACCTACAAAAACATTAGATTCAAAAGCATTTTGGATTGTCTTAGCATGAAAGGACTCACCATAGCACGGCATCTCCAAATGGTTACAACAGTATATAAGACTAACAAATGTGATCTCACTAGGCAATACTCCATCCATCGACATTTTAGAGAAGAGTTCGAGTGCTTTCCAAGATCTCTCAGTTTTCGCTACTGCACCAATGATAGTGTTCCATGATACAACATCCTGAACAGTAACCTCATCCAAAACCTTCTCAGCCGAGCATATGTCGGTGCATTTCACATACATACTCATAATAGAATTCACCACAAGAACTTCACACTTAAACCCATTCTTTATGGCTAAAGAATGCAGTTGTTCCCCAAATCCCAAGTCTTGTTGGCATGAAAATGATGAAAGAATACCCACAAAAGAACCTTCAGACAAAGTATAACTCTTTCTCACAAGTTCTCGAAATAACACCACACAATAATCAGCAAACCCATGATTCCCAAGCATGGATATCATTGAATTCCATGTGACCAAGCTCTTACAAGGCATATCCTCAAATGCCCAAACCGCTTCCTTTAACAACCCATGCCTTCCGTAAAAACTTAACAAAGAAGTCCCTGCAAAAGCATCAACATCAAACAAACCATTCTTCATTACCAAAGAATGCAACTGAACCCCATGATAAACATCCAATGACCCACATGTCAACAACCCACCAAACACATATTGAGTTAGCTCAAACCCATAACACCTCATCTCAGAAAACATTCGCCAAGCTTCCCTTACGCACCCGCATCTACTGTAAGCACTAATTATGATATTATATGATACAGCATTTCTATCAGGCATTTTGTCAAACCATTGACGTGCAACTGACAATTCGCCAAGTGAAAAATACTGGGACAAGATGTTGTTGTAAACAAAAATGGGTTGGGTTGGAGATGGACCCATTGTGATGGTGAGAGCATGGAGTGGTTTTGTTGCTCTAAGGGACTGAACCCTTGAGCATGCTCGCAGTAGTTGCAGAAGGAGTTTGTGTTGTTGCAGGAAGTCTCCATGGGTGCTTATGCAGTTGGAAATGATCGGCAACGGAGCCACGATTCCAAAATGGAGTGGGTTGATTGAACCTTCAGACACAAAATTTCTTTCCAATTAGTTTCTTTCACACTTCCCAAATTTCTAAAACCTGTCACAGAGACAGAAATGAACTGAGAAAAAACAAAGTATAGTTACTTAGAACTTAGAAGACACAATCTGAACCACAAAACTGACTATAATCAAGGGTTTAAATTTCGATTTTGGTAGCCCAAATGTAGAGAAATATTGAAAGATGGGATAGGATCAAGGGACAAAGATTTTAACAAAGATTTTAAAATTCTTCTCAACCTTTAGATCTAGTTTAATCTAGCGAAACTTAAATTGTTCTCGTTGACATGGCAATGACATGGAAATAAATAAATAAACTAATTTTACTAATTTTATTTTTACCAAAAGAAAACAAAACGAATCGTGTAAAGAGAAAAAACTCAATGCTTCTTCTTCCTTTTCTTCTTTCAATCTCCATATTTCTGAAACCCTCTATGCCATGGATTATATTTGATTAATATATATATATATATGCAATGAAACCAATAGATTTTTCTTAAAAAAACATAAGAGTAGAATTTAATTATAAAAGTGCTTATGCTTTTAACTCTTGATTTGTAAGAGCATGGTCCAAAAATTATCACTTTTATTTTTTTTGGTCAAATTGTCATGAAGACACACCAAATTTTGTTGTTCTGGGAAATCATGAAATCAATGGAGGTCTTCATCCTTCCCTCCCACGTTTTTGCAGATTTTATTTATTTATATTTATTTATATTCCATGTCATCATTCTTGTCATTTATTGATTAAAATCCTCCATATCACTTTTAATTAGGACCAATGGACGCTACAGAATCTAAAGGTTAAAAAAAAGTGTAAAAATATTTGTCAAAATCTTTGTCCCTTGATCCTATCCCTTGAAAGATATATCGATATAGGTGGAAATATCAGTAAACAAACAAAATAATAGAAACTAGCAATAAAAGCATACAAACTATGTTTGAAATACAGATAGCAACTTTCCGGTTCCTAAAACTGACGGCATATACTGGAATGTATTTCCAAGAACCCAGTTTGACTCTGCATATAATTTCTCATAAAGTATGGTTAGATGAACAAATTCGTTATTGCTTTCTTCTTGATTTTCCCTTCCAAATTTCACTTTTTCTGCCTAGAAGTTATGAAGGTTCTATTCATCCTTGAAATTTCAGCAGAGTCTATTTTGTTTGCGTGACTTTCCAAAATAGTTGATAACCTCTTAACACTTCTAGTATTAACTTCTACATCTTCAACCACATTCTCAAGAACAACATACTTACGAAATTTCACATTGGACAAAACTGCAAGCTCAGTGTGATAGTTCCTCTAATTCACTGATGAATTATACATTCAAATTGCCCAATCTACCAACAGAATTCAGACATGATAGATATCAATTGGAATACAAAACCAAATGCCCAATCAAATTAAATCAAGAATTACCATTCACAATTTCCTATCCACAGAAAAAGCAAATCCATAAATAGATACCTAAATCAGTTTAAATCCATTCAATGAACCCTAAATTAGTAACATATTAATTCTAATAACCCTAATTCCTACATCCCAAAATGAAAATTTGAAAACAATCATAGAAATTAAATAATAAGAAGAGTAGAAGAAGAAGAAACGAAGAGGAAGAAGAAAAATAAAAAAGAAAAAGGAAAATGTCAAATTATTGGCAAGGGAGAAAAGGATTCGACTTACAGTTAGGGAATGGAGGAGGAAGACGACTAAAGGATTCGACTTACAGTTAGGGAATGGCGGAGAAAGGACCCTAAATTAGTAACATTTTCCGCCGTACGGTTTCGAATTTTTTATGGTTATTTTTAGGGGCTTTTAGATCCAAGTCCAAAAATGTAGAGTGTTTTTAGGAGTGAGTCCAGTTATCTAATTATATGTTTTTATTTCTTTTACACTCATTTTATATTTTCTAAAAATATTAAAAATCAATTAAAATCTTCTAATATTATGCATTTTCCAACTCCAAAAGAATATATTTAATATCTTATAACAAAAAAACTAATATACTAACATAAATTTATCTACAAAACATTCTACCCTAACTCAAGTAACAAATATATGAATGTATATAATACCTATACGTGAGATATGAAACCTAATTAAAATGTAGAAAAAACATAACATACCTACAAGTAAGACACATTAATCTGTGACAGGTTGATTATAAAAAAAGAATCTGTCATATAGGTAGATAAATATAATTAACATGTGATATAGGTTGATTATAAAAATTAAAAATAAAATCTATAAATGGGGTTTAAAGTAGGAGGAAGAACGAGAAATAACAAAAAGATAAATAAAAAGAAATAAGCAAAGAGATAATTGGGAAGAAATTTGATTTTTATAATAAATCTTATCATTGAACAGATAACTATTGATAATTAAATAATTAAATATAACAAATTGGACTTATTTTAATAAACTGGACTATTCCTACTATTGGCTCAAAAAATTGGACTTATATCAAGTTTCTCCTTATTTTTATTTCGATTTTAATCTCACCCTACTGCTAAAAGGAAAGGGATTAGGATCCCTTCCTTGTAATTCAACAAATCAGAAAATTTGAATTATTCAAATTTGATTCAACAGCTACAAATAAAGGCTTACTTTAAAAGTTACAATAATTTTAGTCATTGAATCAAATTTCAATGACCTGGATCCCTAATTTAGTGGATTAGGAAGAAAAAGATCCCTTCCTTACTAAAACTCAAAATTCGTTTTAAGGTAACGCTAGACACCAAATTTTTTAAATCAAATTTGTAAATAAAATAATATGATTATAGATAATTAGATTATTAATTATGGTTAATCTTTCGTGGTTTTCAATATTTGATACATGAAGTTTTTTTCAACCCAAATTCATATATATGTTAATTGATGGTTAAGTCAGCCGTTAACTGATGACGTAACGCACACTTGAACAATGACTAAGCGTTTGTCAATATGGGCCCACGTGGATATTAAAAAAATTTAAAACTTAAAAAACAATTATATATATATATATATATAAACTAAACATAAGTTTGTACCCTTCCCCATTGCCTAAACCCCTTCTTCTTCCTCCGTCCTCGCCGATTTGATCTCCCTCATCTGTCCCTCTCCCCCCTCGTACTCGTCCTTCCCTCACCACCACCTCTCAACCCAACCCATCCCCCTTAGTCCCTCCATACCCAACCCGACCCATCCCTCCCCTAATCCTTCCATACCCAACCCAACCTGACTTGACTCAGGCTCTCTGCAATGTGTTCGAAATCAAGGGGGCCATGGCCTCGCTAAGGAAGATCACGTAGACTAGAGAGGATGTCCGGGCCCGACTCTGCACCTCGCAGTGCATGGTCCTTGAATCTAGTCTGCTATTTCAGTGGCAGAGAGCTTCATTAGTGCGATGTGTTGGGCTAATGGTGATTCTCAGTGGAGAACACGAGGGAGGGCTTTGGGATCCTTTTTTTGTAGTTGCAAATCTCCAGAGGCCTATGGGGTGGTGCTGATTTTCATATCAACTTTGGCGGTTGTCGAAGAGAAGAAGAAAAAGGGGTGGTGCGGGTGGAGGAAAGGGAAGGCCCGTATCCCTAGCTATTATTTATTTGTTTAGTTTTGTTTAATTTTTTAATCTTTTTAGTTTTTTTAATTTGTTAAATTTTTCTTAAATCTTTAACTTTTTTAATATTTACGCGGGCTCATATTGACACATGGTGCTTAGTCATTGTCCACGTGAGCGCTATGTTACCAGTTAACGGTTGTTTTAACGGTTAGCTTAATAGATGTATGAAACTATTCCAAAATTATGACTTGAGGTATGACTCTAGTATAAAAAAACTTCATGTACCAAATGTTAGAAATCACGAAACTTCACGATAGTAAATTGAGATTAACCCTATTAATTAAGTGTCAATTAACGTGCTTATAAATTATTTGGTGACACATTATTTAGTTTACAATTTAGTTTAAAAATTTTGATCTCCTTAACATGAAAGCGTATTATAGGACATTGGTATTTTTATTCAAACAATTATCTCAACTATTATGGTATAGTGATATTCTTTTTCACTTGTAAGTGAGAGGTATTAGGTTTGATTCTCTCGCCAAAGAGAATTTGAACTACATTATTGTGTGACAACCTGTCCCTAATTTTACATTTTTATTAATTTTAAAAGCGTGAATTTACGAAAATGACCTAGAGGCAAGGACTTTGACTTCCGTTGACCATCGGTTTGAGAGATGTGGGACTTATTCTTTTAGCGTATCCTTGTAGTACTCATTGGTATGAATGCATAGGCGAAAGCCGTTTGCGAGTCCAAATTATAGCGGTATAGTTACAGACGTTTGAAATTTATTATTTAAAGTTAGTTAAATAATTTGAGCTCCCATTTTGTGGGAAGGAAGTCAATCGGTTTTTAAGGAAGAAAAGGGACCAATCAAATAAAAGAAGGGTTGACCAATCAGAAAGGAAAAAAGAAGAGAGAGAAAAAAAAAAAAAAAAAAAAAAAAGGTGGGGGGGGGGGGGTGGAAAGCCCAGCTTTCCCGTCTAAACACCCGCTCGCCACCCAAGCTAAATTCCGGCTATTTTTTCCATTTGTTCCGTCGAATCATCACCATACAACACCTGCAACCTCTTCCACAACCTTCGTGGGTTTTTAAGTCCAAAATCACCAAGAATAGTGCCGGAGCACCGGAGAAGTTCGAAGTCGATTTCACCGTTCCATTGAGTTTCATTACCCACTATCACCCTCAATCAACTCCCCTTGGACCCAGGAATAAGACCTAACCAATTGTAGGGGCGTTGGGACACCGAGGAATGAGAATCGAAGCTCACCCATTATAGGGTTTCAGACGGATTTAGGGGAATTTGAGGTGTTTCTCAGCCAAATTGGCCTTGGCCACAGGTATGAAAGTTGTTCCTCTCATTGAGATCTTCATTTCTATGAAATTTGAGAATTTTTGGAGATAGTTGAATTTTTCTGGCGAATCGTGGCGGCCAGCCACCACCCGCGGTGGCGTGTGGGCCGAGACCCCACATGACCATCTTAGGCTAATTTTGACGACCCGATTCCATATTTGTCATTCGCTTAGTGAAATTTTAATGTTTTAATGAAAATTCGTAGTTGATCACCTAGTTGGCCACCACGAGGTCCTTGCATGAATTGACGATCTGACCGTTGGATCGTCATCAAACTTTAATACATTATGGTATGTAATATTTGAGGATATTAGAAACCTACGGATTGGGAATCTGACGTACAGATCTTCCTGAATTAGATTTGTAAGTTCGTAAAATAAAACGTTGACCGCCACTTGAATTGGCAATTGGCGGAGATCCAACCGTTGGATCAGAATGAAACTTTAGTATGATTTTTTAGAAGCACGATCTGGATCTTTGGAAGTTATGGATCGGAAATCCGAGATGCGGATCTTTCGGATTGAGTTACGTAGGGTTGTGGACCTTACCGTTGATCTTTGACCGACGGTTAACTTTTGGTCAATAGATCTCAAATCATTCTAGAACGTCCTTGGGATGTGTTTTATGTAAACTATGGGTTCTATAGATAAGAGTTCTAAGACGTGACTGAATAATTGTTCTAGGTGAGGATCGCTCGTGACGTCTTGATATTCGTGCTTGGGAAGATTGATGTCTCCACAAACGTTTATAAATTGAATATTTCATATAATTATTATGAATGCTTTGGAGGACTAGTACGAACTACGAATGACTTGATCCCTATTTAGGGTACGTATGCAGTCTAACGAGACGTTAGATGCAGCCATATAATAATTGAGACTAAATAATTGAGACAATAGCATTGTTTGGGGAATTGAGCAATGTGAGGGACATTAGTGGAAAATGTGAGATTTAACCTTATGATTTGGTGGTTAAATGTTGGTCATAAATCAATGTGTGAAGAATCAAGAAATTAAGGTAAGGAAACGTAAGTAATGATAGTTAATTAAATTAGTGTCTAGTTGAGCTTATCACCGACAATTATTCCTAAAAATAAATAGTTTGAAAGTGGGGCGTTATAGATTATGCATTTCACGCCATATTGTATATATATATATATATATATATATATATATATATATATATATATATATATTTGGAAACACTATGTTATGGTTGAGTATTAGATTGCATCATGGTATATCTCTATGTATATTATCTGCACATAATTATTGTGAATGCTTTGAAGTGCAAAGGTGAACGCAGGACACACAGGTAAGTTCAGGTGAGTTTATAGTATTAGTTGAAATGATGGAGTTATGGCATGACTACATTTATGTTTTAGGCAACTCCGACCTTGTCGTACAGGTTGCCCATGAGTCGTACATGTTATATTAGATGCAGTTAGAGCTCATAAACCTCCCGGTGTTAGTGCTCCCGCCCGTGGCCAAGGCACAATCTTTCACGTGATGTTCACTTCTCACACCTTACGCTCACCTTGGATCCAAGGTAGGTGCACAGTCCTGTTATACAGACCACAATAAGTGGTTCCGACTCATAGGTGACCAGTGATTATTCGCGTAGTCTTCACATAATCGTAGCACTTGAGCGTATTTATTTACACCTAGTCCTATCGTACATACCACTTTAGGTGATTCCAACTCGTGTGTAGGTATACTTATTGAGTTATTGGCTAGCATATTTAAGAGCTATTGACTAGCATGTTGATGAGTTATTGGCTAGCGATGAGCTATTGGCTAACATGTCATTGAGCTATTGACTAGCATTGATTGATGAGATATGGATAAGTTGTAACGGTCATTATAGGTGACTCCGACTTATATGCTAGCTTTGATTGATGAGATATGGATAAGTTGTACCGGTCACTATAGGTGACTGCCAACTTATATGCTAGCTTTGATTAATGAGATATGGATAAGTCGTACAGGTCACCCAACTTATATGGTAGCATTGATTGATGAGATATGGATAAGTCATACATGTCACTATAGGTGACTCTTGACTTATATGCTAGCATTGATTGATGAGCTATTGATACAGCCGTACATGTCACGTAAGGTGACTTCGGCTAGCATGTTGATGAGCTATGGTTTAGCCGTACAGGCCACAATAGTTGGATCTTGCTGACATACCATTTCATATTGATTTATTTCACCTGGGTTACTTATTCTTGTTGAGATATTTGACATGACATAACTATGAGACAGTTATTTTGGTTAAACTTTAGAGTTATAGTCACGCCTGTTATTTTCTGGGAAATTATACAGGTGTTACGGCGAAGGGTTACTGCCTTTGGTAATTGAAATTGGGTTGAAAAGTTTTGTTTCACTCACTCACATTTTCTATTTTTGCGCCCCTCCAGGTTCTAGCATCAGAGTTCCATATCGACGAGGATTCGTGGCACTTTTCAGTACAGATGTCTTCTTATGATGGTATAATCATTATCTTACCTTACTGTATTATACATATGCTTTGTATCACGCATGAAATGGGTCCAGACCCGCTCATTGCGCACTCGTGTACTTAAACACTTTTAAGTTTTAATTTATTCACATTTTATACACTATCACACTTTATGGCTTCGTCACCTTTTAGGTGTCGCCCAGCACAGCTCGATTTGGGGTCCTAGTGGACGTTCCGGGTCGGGGTGTGTCAGTTTGGTATCAGAGCATAAGTTGGGCAGTATTGTGTTCATCACACGCATGATGTGAGCATTCTTGGTTTTTGTGTCTAATGTTCGAATCTTGCCACCTCATCGAATATGGAAAAATATGATAGCTTTTTTTTTTCAGTTTTGGGCAGTTTTGTGGTCTTGACGACATTTTAGAAAATCATTTTGGCACTTGTCCTTCGAATTAAAACGAAGTTATTCCTTGTGGAAGAAATGTGTAGATTTGAGGCAAATTGAAGGCCTAAGTTAATGTATTGATAACTGTGTATCACCGGAGATTTTACCAACCAATTCCATCATCATTCTTCCATTGTTAGAATTGATCCTTTTGAGATTGGAAATATCTGCTAGTTTTGATTCCTTGGTAGTATTGTTAGAATATCACCTAATAGAATTCTTGCGAAGTCTACTTTTGTTAAGACTCTAGAAATGTCTCATGTGGCAATGTGGTGCTAAAGTGGTAGCACTCAGCGGAAGAACATGTTGGGAAATTACTTTTGGTCCTTGGTAGTTTAATATTTTGTGATGTTACTTTTCGATCATCAAGAAATCTTGTTAAATTATTCTTAAATTTTACCTCTCTATTTTTGGCTTGGGACAATGTCGAAATTGTTTAGTTTTTTTATCATAATTCATCACTTTTGAAATTATTCGACTTTTTGATATTAGTTTGCATCAGCTCTGTTGTACCCTCAACTTCACCTCTTGGTGGTAATTGGGTTAATTTAGAGTCACCAGTATGTTTCCCATACAAACTAAATTAGAGCTCCTAAGCATATTTGCCAAGATTGCATTAGAAGGATGACCACATCTTTGATACCACAGAGAAGATTGCACAGTGTGTCCTAGATAGGCAGAAGAAATTACACCTTGATTCAGTAGTTTAGGAAAAATATGCACAGGTACTCTGAACAACTCATTATTGATACTCTTTCCATGGTGGAGGATTGCCCCTGTTGCCTTGTCTTGCACATAAAATTGAATATCATCACATATGAGCCAACTGTGATTGTCTTTGCACAGCTTTTTAACAGATAAAAGATTAACAGTTAACATTGGCACATGCCAAACATTCTTAAGATGCAAAATATGAGATTGAGTTTGCAGAGTGCCATGACCAATATTGTGGACATCCAAACTTGCACCATTACCAACTATTATCTTCTCAGTGCCTTCATATGGTGTAGACCGAGCAAGGACTGTCACATCTGGGGTCATATAATGTGAAGTACCCGTATCAAGAATCCAAGACTCTCTATTTGAAATGTCAGCAGAAGTTTGAGCATTCAGAGCTTGAAAAACAAGAGAAGGGGCTAGCATACGTTGAGACACAAATGGAGGAGTCTGATTGGTATGCATAAACTGAAAACGTTGATTATTGTTGACAAACTGTGACTGAGCAAAAAACAATCCCATATCAGCTTGAGGAGACATATGAAAACCTTGATAGGTATAGTTGGCAGTTAAGGAAGGAGGTGGTTAAGCTCCTTGATAGGCATAATTACCTCGATGCCTGCAATTTAAGGCAATATGACCTCGTTTTCCACAAATTTGACATTCTTGCACAGATAGACCATTATCATTCCTATAAAGGCAAGTAACTGTTGTATGACCTTTTCTTGAACAGATTTGGCGCTTAGGAATATGTTCAAATCGATTGGAGGTATTACCTGACCATGGCTGCCAATTATTACCAAATCTGGAACTATTAAATCTCAGTTTATATCCACCATTTCCCCTTGGTCTATAGTTGTTGGAATTGAATGATCTACCAGTCGGATAAGTACCTGAGGAACCATTAGATTGAAACTGATTACCCATAAAAGGATAACTTGTATGAGATGATAGGCCATCTGAGAATCCAGAACCAACATTCGGAGGAAACTGTGTAGTAGAATAACTACCAAAAGAACTTGAGGAACCATTAAATTGAGATGATGAGCCCCTAGCATTATCATTAGAAGCATTAGTATTGACATACATAGCAGACATACTCTGAACTAGAGACTGCATTCTAGTCTCAATTGTTTTCTCTGCATCAATCAATTGAGCTCGAAATTCTTTAAGTGTAATAGGTGACTTGCAAGCCAATATAACAGTTCTAATCATATCATAATCAGAAGGTAAGCCTGTTAGAGCAGCAATGATGAGATCATTATCTGACACTTTCTCCCTAGCCGCCTATAACTGATCTTTAATAGTCTTTAACCTCAAGAGATACTTATCAATAGTGTCCCCCCCTTTCTGCATAGCATGTAGTTCTGCTTTGACATGATTAACACTAGCTTTGGACACAGACATATATCGATCCTGTAAAGCAATCCATGTCTCACGAAAGGTCTTACGACCTACCACATGTTCTATAGCATCATCACTGAGTGTAGCAATCAACAAGCTTAACAGGGCCATATCAATCTTAACCCATTCCTTATAGGTTGCATTTATCTCATTGGTAACACCTAATTCAGGAGTGAGAACAAATTTGGGAGGGCACACAGAATCACCAGTAAAGTGATCAAAAAGATCATTGCCACGAAGAACCAAGCCAAACTGAAAACTCCACTTAATGAAATTATCATCATTCAGTTTAACAGTAAGCATACCCAACAAACTTTCAATTTTCACTTGATTCACCATGATGTAAAAGAGCAATCAAACTTATATCACCAAATGTAAGCAGTAACAACAATGGCGGTGAGAGAACGCCCAAAAAAACCCATAAACAAATTGAGTCGGTGAACAAAAACCCAAAGAAAAAAATTGTATATTTGATCTCCAAATAAGAACACAATCACTATACTATTGCAGAGAAGCAAGAATCACATATAAACATCAACAATGGCTTCCGCCTTCGATCAATTCATTCAATACAAGAAACTAAAAACTCAACAAATTTGGCATCGGCCTTTCATCAAATCAACATATAACTCTTCAATTAACTAGAAATTATGGCATCGGCCTTCAATTATACTTCAATTCGAAAGAAAATTCCAAAACAAAAAACAGAATTCTTTAGAGTTTTCGAAGCAAAGAACAGAAACGATAGCACCTTATTCACCAGTCGAAGCAGCGGAGATCATGAAGCAGTACCATTGTGCAAGCAAGACCGGCTCTTCATACCATATTAACAATAAAGATTAACTCCATGGAAATCAAGAAACACACTGAAGAAGGAAGCTTAGAGAAGAAGAAAAAGAATATCCCAAGATATTTCTTAACTGTTTCTTCTGTTTACAAATGAAGAACCTCCAAAGTATATAAGGGAAAGGCTATTTATACTATTCTATTGAGACTTATGAGATAAGCTACATGTGCACATGTTTTGCACATGTAGTGACAATGACATGGCATACTATACTTATCCAATAAATAAAAGTAACAACACTTAAAAGCTATAGCAGGCAAAATTCGCACAAACAATTTAAAAATCCTCACAACGTACTCCAAATCCAAAAAACAACAAAGCCCTATAATAAAATCATTATGGATAGTAATTTTTTCTGGATATAACTAGTGTATAAATTGTTGGACAATTATCTGATTCTAAAAGCTTAAGACACTAGCCACTTAGCATTACTATCTACTGATTTTTTTATTATTTGTAATTGAGAGATCTTATGTTTATTTTTTATCATTGATGGATTCAAACCAAATTACTATCACTGATGCATTATGTGTTTTAGCTCAAATTCCTCACTTGTATAAATATATCATTGTATTAAAATAAAACTTAAGCAACAAGAAATATTGTACAACAAACGAAGACACTCATTAGATTGCAATTTGACTTGTAGATAATTTTGGCTCAACCTTGCTCCTGCAAGTTAATATGATAAATGATAAAGTGAAGATTGAAGAGCTTATAGTATTCAATTATGAATTTAAAGAATTTTAAATTCATTTGCAAATTCAAGGTGTTCAGTCAAGATTTAAAACGAATTCATGAAAATTCAATGTATTAATTAAAATTTTGAAAGAGTTCATAACACTCTGTAAAAATCTAGATATATTCAATCATGATTTTAAAGTATTATATGTATTCAATTGCTAATTTTTTTTTTAACATATGATATTGTATATCTACACTAAAGATAAGGTGGAGTGCGGCTAAACCACACAATGGGCAACTTAAATTGATATTGAATTCGCCATATACAATATTTGAACATAAAATCTCTCACTTTTAAGTAAAGATGAATACCACCAGTTTGTTGTATTAAATACAAAATTTAACCTAATAATTGACATCTCTAGCATTAACCTATATAAACAAACCTCATCCCTCTCTTTCTACCAGAACCTGCAACCTCCCTAATATTGACAGCTCGGACTTTTAGACCCAAAAAGCCTCTCTCTCTCTCTCTCTCTCTCTCTCAGAGACAGAGACACAAAAATGGCACCAGCAGCAGCATCAGACTCTTCGAACAGAGCTGTATGTGTAATGGATGCATCAGGCCACTTAGGCACCAGCCTCGCTGAGCGCCAGCTGCAAAAGGGTTACACAGTCCATGCTGCCCTTCAGAAACATGGTGGGTAACTTAATGAAGTTTTTTAATTATCTTTAATTCTGAATTATTATCATTAATTAACAATATTGTTCTGGGGGGTGTGTTGATTAACTAGGGGAATCGCGGTTGGGTGGGATTTCCTTTGACAAAAAGAAGCTCAAAGTTTTCAATCTTGATCCGTTCGACTACCGGAGCATTCTTGACGCTCTCAAAGGCCGTTCTGGCTTGTTTTATTCATTTGAGCCTCCACAAGATCAACCAGACTATGATGTACGTACCTTCTTTCTCCCTAATTGACTTCCTTAATAATATTTTAGTTTTCGTATTTTCTGTGAAAATTTGTTGTTTAATAACTGCTTTTTGTTTGTTAAGGGTAGGGTTATTATACAAAATGGTCCCTCATATTTGTATGATCAATAGAAATGGTTCCTGAGATTGAAAATCAATAGAAATGGTCCATGAGATTGTCCAACATCCATGATTTTGGTCATTCCGTTAAAAACGATTTTGGGCAATTTTCAAAGCTTTGCAACTAAATCGTTTCTTAACCAAATTCGAACCATAATATATCAAAATGAAGATAGGAAAATGTATAATAAGATTATACCTATTTGGAAGCCCAATGGTTCCCGGAGATGGCCGGAAAATAGCCTAAAAGGTGACTGGTCCGCCGGAAAACTGGAAAACTCGCCGGAAACTGGGTAAACTTTAAACGTTCATAACTTCTTCAATACTCAACCAAATTGAGTGATTCAAAAACTAAAATCATACTTCTCGACGATACAAAGAGAATGATATATTTCTTTACTGCTAACTCGTCTTGGTTTGTCCGAAAAACTGCTCGAAAGTGGCTAATTGGAAAATGATTAGCCACTTTCGAGCCGTTGTCCGACCAAACCAAGGCGAGTTAGCCTTCTAAAAATGTACCATTTCTTTGTCTCGTCAAGAATTATTATTTTCATTTTTGAATCACTCGATTTGGTTGAGTATTGAAGAAGTTATGAACGTTTAAAGTTTACCCAGTTTCCGGCGAGTTTTCCAGTTTTTCGGCAGACCAGTCACCTTTTAGGCTATTTTCCAGCCATCTCCGGGAACCATTGGGCTTCCAAATAGGTATGATCTTATTATACACTTTCCTATCTTCATTTTGATATATTATGGGTCGAATTTGGTTAAGAAACGATTTAGTTGCAAAGCTTTGAAAATTGCCCAAAATCGTTTTTAACGGAATGACCAAAATCATGGATGTTGGACAATCTCATGGACCATTTCTATTGATTTTCAATCTCAGACACCATTTCTATTAATCATGCAATTCTCATGGACCATTTTATATAATAAACCTTAAGGGTAAGGAAGAGTTTCAAGCTATTACAATAATTTAAGAGGTTCAAAACTATTAAAAAATACTTTTGTGAAGTTTCAATATTTTACTGAAAACTCAAAACAATTACGAAATTATTTCGGTCTTTTTTTCTCTCAATAAAACTAAAAGCTGAAACGTTAGTAAACGAACCCTTCTGTTAATAACATTCACTGGAAATTATGTGTTTAATTTGCTGATTTTCTCAATTCATTTTGTGTTATTATCAATATAACAAAAAAAAACTGAAATATTATCAACAGTCTCAATTCATTTTGTGTTTTAAACCCTTTTCTCATAACCAAAAAAATATACTAGAAAAGAATAAATAAAAAGAGCTATTATCAACAGTCTAAAACAAATTATTATGCAGTCTAGACATCTTAAGATGATCACATAATTGCCTAATGAAGTTGTCACTTTGTCCCAAAAAAAATGATAACGTAATGTATGGAAGTGACAGGAGAAGTAATTTTTTTTTGGCAAGAAAGAAGTTTGGAAATGAGATATCATTTGCTTTTCTATATTTTGTGTGTGTATATATATATATATATATGTATATATATATATATTTTTTTTTTAAATGATAAACTAATTTACCAATCATCTAAATACCAATCGATACATTAACATTAGCATTTGCCTACACATTTTGCGTGTATGAACACATTTTTTTAAGAAAATGAGAAGGAGAGAGGGAGAGAGAGAGAACGTTGAGGGAGTGGGAGGTTTTTGTTTTTGGTTTTATTTATTTATTTTTTTAATATTAGATGTATTTTAACATCATTTGTAGGTGAGGCTTCAATAAAAAACAGTAAAATTTGGATATGTGAAACTACATTATTGCCCATCATTTTTTTTGTGTGATAGAAGACTAATTTGTCTTTTCACCCTCTTTTGGTTGACAAAGAGGGTTTTATTAATTAGTAGAGATAACATCTAAATTATTAAAACCTAAGTTGGGTCCCAACTATTCTATAGAAACACATCCTTCTCTTAAAAAACTTATCTTTTTTTTTTAGTTTTTATTTTTTAATTTTAATATCAACAGTATAAGGAGGTGGAGGGAACTTGGTAGTATCTAAACTACCAATTAGTATACTCCTTTTTGTCAATTCAAAGAGAGTGAAAAGACTGAGTAGTCTTCTATCACCAAAAAATATAAAATTATGATAGGCAATAATGTAATTTTACAAACCAAATTCTAATGTTTTATATTGAAGCTTCACCCACATATGATTTTAACATATATCAAATGCTAAAAAAAATTAAAAAAAAAAAACAAAAACCTTTATTCCCACCCCCACTCCCACATTCTCTCTGCCTCTCTCCTTCCCATTTTAAAAACAAAAATAAAAAATATTGACACACAAAATATGTAGGCATATGCTAGTGTTTTTTATTGGATCCATGAAAGGAAAAAAAAAAACTACAAAAAAATGAAAAACCACTAGATTTGGAATCAATAGAAATAACTAGATCGATGTAACATAGTCAATCAGCCTCTTAAATTATTATTCCATAAGTACAGGTAAAAAATTTGGACATCTTACATACATAGATTGTTTTCTCAGGTTTTGAATGTTTGGGTCAAATTATTGAAAGTTCGCAGGAGGATAGTTTTTTTATTTTTTATTTTTTATAAGAATCTTTTTAATATACCACGTAGAATTGAAACAGTTATGGAAATAAAAAAAAATTAAACAGTTGTAAAAATTAAATTTAGTATCAAATAATAGTTAAATTCCCATTAGTTTTTATATATAAATGTTTTATGTAGGAACACATGACAGAAGTAGAGGTTCGAGCAGCACACAACGTAATAGAAGCCTGTGCAAGAACTGAAACAATAGACAAAGTCGTGTTTACATCTTCCGCCACTGCTGTCCTTTGGCGAAACGATCGCAAATCGACAACTCTTGATTTGGATTTGGATGAACGACACTGGACCGATGTCAATTTCTGTCATAGTTTCAAGGTAAATATTATATCTTTGTATTTTCAGCTCAAAATTTAGTCCATTCCAACAAAAGAAATTATACAAAGGTTCAGTCGTTTAGTCAAATGTGTGTGTTTATAAAGGAGTAGGATTCTCTCCCCCTTTTTTTTTTTCCTCCCCTTCCCTCCCTTCTTATTTGAACGGTCACGATTAGACCATGTCAACATCTTATATTACTTTTTTATAGCAAGAGAAAGACAAAATAAGAGAATGTAAGAGGAGAAAATGCAAGGGGAAAATACGAGATGAGAGAATCCTAGTCGTTTATAAATGAGTTAATTAGATTTAAACGCTTAAAATTTGAATTTCTTTTATTAAACATTAATGCCTTTTAGAATTTTGATCAAGGCACTTTGGTACATTAGGCCACATCAGTATTTTTTATTTTTTAAATTAAAAATAATAATTGTATTTTTTTAATTAAAATCTTACATATTGATTTCTAAATTTGTCCTTTTAATTAGCTGAGATAATTTTTTTTTTTTTATCCGGCCATTTTTTTATTCATGTATTTTAGGAGTTGTGTACTCTTTTTTAGGAAATAATTTTGGTTTTTTCGCTCAACATATTTATCCAATTATCTCTTTTAATTTTTGGTTTCGTTCAAAACATTTTTTTATCCTAAAATTGAAAAAATAATTGAAATGATGGACGCTTAGATTTTTTTGTTTGTTTATTATTTAGTATACTTTTTGTTAGATAATTATTTTGTATACATTTGAATTTGTTCATATTGTTGATTAGTGATAATGGTACGTTTATTGTTGGTTATCATATATTGGTTTTGTATTGATTGGTACGTTTATTTTAATTTTTGGGTGTACATATCGTTGATTGGTACATTTAGTTTTAGCTTTTGGTACATTTTGTTTTAGCTTTTGATACATTTAGTTTTAGCTTCTTGTACATTTAGTTTTGTTCTCGTTGATTGATAGTGTGACAGCCCGTCCCAAACTTTTCGTACCGTAAGGGTGAAATGACGGTTTTGCCCCTAGTATGGTTGTTTCGTTGTGTGGTCATTTTTGGGTTTTGATTGGTTGATTTGGACCACACACATACCCACACTCATTTCTCTCTCTCTCTCTTTACCCTGTCCCGAGACTCTCTTTCTCTCCCTTTCCTATCCTTTTCGTACGGACAACACCACAAACCCTTGAAATCATCACGGATCGAGGAAACAAACTACATATTCGTGCTCGTGAGGTCCTTAGTAGTTCAACCATACCCATTTCAGGTAAGTATACCTTCATTTTCACGTCAAACTCGGGATCCCCCGATTTGGTCACTGTTCATGCACACGTTAATTCTTGTGTTTTTGGGAATTTCAAGCTTGTAGGAAACTTGGTGAGGTCCTTAGGAGGCTCAGGGTGGTTCGTTTGAAGGTTTTGGACGTCGGGATCATGAGTTGCAGGTTTGGCCGGAGTTGGTGGTGTTTTCCCGACGAGATTCCATGGGTTTTAGTGCTTGAAAGTGGTATGGATTTGTTTCTCTTGTTGTAAGCTTCATTTTGGTACCAATTTTGTGAAATTTGGTTGAAAAATGAATGAGATATCAAGTTTAGAAAATTTCCCGGTTTTCCGGCGCCGGCAACGGCGCCGGAGTTTGGCTGGAGAAGATGACGGAATATTCCGTCAGTTTGGACGGAATATTCCTAATGGCGTTAACGACATCAATTAGATTTAACGGAATATTCCTGACGGCGTTAACTGACGCCGTCAGTGTGCCAGGCACGTGCCTGCGCGTGGGCGGCGCGTGTGGCCATGCCTTGGCCGGCGCGTGGGGGGGTGTGCGGCGTCGGAAAATTATTTTAAAAATATGGGGATGTTCGTGAGGTTGAGTAGATCACGTTGGTGTATTCATACACCCCATTTTAGCATTGTATGAGAAGTTATTTCGTAATGTTAGTTTTGTGCTTTAAAATTAACGTATTTATAGTTGTTTCGCATATAGGTGAGACCTATCCCGAGGATGAGCGCGGTCACTCGAGGCAAGGGGGTTACGACCCTTCTACATACTAGTGAGTGGGCTTTTGGTTTTCCGTATATACCTATATACTTATGTTTTTCCCAGAAAGTGAAATGAAACATTTATACGTTTATATGCCATGCATTATGTTTGCCCATTTAATTATGCATTATTAGTTGCGTATATATATGTGTGCTGGTGCTGTGGACGCATAGATAAGTGCCAGGTAAGTTATGGTTTATGTTTATGTTTAGTAGTGATCTGAGATGCATAGAGAGCTCATAACCTGCACCCTCGGTGTTAGTGCTCCCGCCCAGAGTTGGGCACAGTCCTTCACGTGATGTTCACCTCCCGCACCACACACTCATCTTGGATCCAAGTTAGGTGCACAGTCCTGTCGTACAGACCACTTTAGGTGGTTCCGACTTGTAGGTGACCCACGATTATTCACCCAGTCTTCACGTGATCGTAGCACTTGAGCGTACTTATTATACACCCAGTCCTGTCGTACAAACCACTTTAGATGGTTCCGACTCGTGTGCTGGTATAGTTAGTGAGTTGGAGATTTGAGCTCTAGATTCAGCCGTACAGGTCACGTTAGGTGACTCCGGCTGATAGATTACATGGCATTGTTTGGCATTTCCTGCGTACTTGCATTTTATTATGAGGCATTTGGCATGGCATATTTCCGAGCATGATTTACATATATGAATATATTCTATTTTTCTAGGAAGTATACAAGTTTTACGGCGAGGGGTTAGAACTTTGTTTTTGAAAAGCTTTGTTTTTGCCCACTCGTACTTTCTGTTTTGCGCCCCTCCAGGTTCTAGTTTGGCTAGCGCTTTTGGTGGCTCCCTAGAGGATTTTCCTGGCTTATCTGACAGATTATCGCCAGTATAGGACCACCTTTGGGTGTGTTTATTTAGTGTTGTTTCTCCTGGACTGCACTAGGTCTTTCGTGCTCTGAAATTTGTTTTTCACACTTACGCTTGCACATGTATGTTATTTACTTTGTGTATAGCTAGGTTTGTTTTTATTCGTACTTATATTATTATTTATTAGCTTCCGCACTGTGCACATGGTTACGTCACTTCCACGTGACGGCCAACATGCCCTGATCTCGGTCGGGGTGTGTCAGATAGGGTTTTTTCACGATTTTGTTACAATTGTTTTTGTACCATTTAGTATCATATGGGTACGATTAATATTATACATATCGTTGATTGGTACATTTACTTTTGTTCTTCAATTTTGTTTACTAGTACGTTTATTTCCGGTTTTAGTAGGTTTGTTTTCATACATATATTTTTTATTGGTACGTTTGTATTATTCTTGATGTTATTTTCTTATATGAATTACTACAAAAATTTATATATGGATTACTACAAATATCTTAAATGGTATTTTATTTCTTTATTGAAAGGGAAAAAAAAAATCAAATGGCAGGGTATTTTATTCCTTTATAAATTGTAGATAATCTTTTCTTTTTTTTTTTTTTTTTTTTTTTTTTTTTTGTATAATTATCTTTATAGGGAATCAAAGGAGCTAGATTGTAGGAAATTTGTTTCAATATCTCTGCTATTTTTTTCCTGACGTGAATAATTTAGGCAATGGTAAGATCTGTAATTTTGGTACAAATAAAGGATAGTTATGATAGATGAGACTCCAATTTTGTAGGAAAAATATTTAATTAAATCTCTAAAACCAACAAATGTTTAGTCTATAGAGTTGAAAACACTTATATCAAAACGCCCCTTTATAAATGCTTCTACGTACGGCGAACCCGCAACAAAACTACTAAGAAACAAGAAGACTTTTTTGTACTTTGGTGGCCCGATGCCCAGCCACATCTTGGACACACTAGGAATTTTGCCGCCACGTGAGTGGCCGATTTCTTATTCATGATGTGATCCAAGTCTGGAGATAGTCCCACATTAGAGAAATAAAAAAATTAAATTATTTATAGAGTACGGTTTTTTTAGATCTCAGATTCAAGAAAATTAAAGTCACTTATTGTTCAAATTTAATTCAACTATAAGAGAGAAAATATAGTTAAAAATTAAATGATCACCTATTGTTGAATTAGAACGAACAATGAGTAATCACAATTTTTTGAAAATCTGGATCTAGAAGAACATATATGACAGTTTATATATGAAAATTACTGCTAAGTGTCATGGGGGCTTATAATAATTTGTTAAGTCTGCTTTATCAATGGTCATAAATGATTCCTGCATGTCAATGGCATAGCATCCTATTCGATTTCTCTTTGTGAGGATTTTGGAGATTACTTCATCGTATCCGTTCATCTGTTATCTTAAGATAAAAAATCATTTGAAATTTTTATTTAAAATTGAACACAAACAATACTTGATGAAAATTAATCGCACGCTATACGATAAACGGATACAATGAAGTGATTCTCGAAATCCACACAAAGAGAATCTAAAACAGATCCTCATCCCATGCTGACAAAGTATGTGGTGCGAGGTGGTTGGTGTCCCAGTGTTGATTAGCAGTTAGAGTGTACTGAGTAGTTAGGAATGTGATCCGATCCCACTTTCAACCTGAACCTACAAATTAATAACATGTGGCTCCATCTAGATCTAGTGAGTGCCACTGAAGCTGGCATTCGATTAGCTTAACGTAATGATGAAATTAGTCATACTAAACTTCAATTAACCCTAATTATATATATTTTTGATTTGGACAGTTGTGGCATGCATTATCAAAAACCCTAGCAGAGAAGACAGCATGAGCCTTGGCAATGGACAGGAGCTTGAATATGGTGTCTATGAATGTAGGGTCGCTGATGGCTCCGAGAAAGGTACCATTCTTTTCGTGTCGTCGGAAAATATGATTTTCGTTTTTGAATCACTCTATTTTGTTGAGTATTGAAGAAGTTATGAACGTTTAAAGTTTACCCAATTTTCGGCGAGCTTTCCAGTTTCCAGTTTTTCCCCGGATCAGTCACATTTCAGGCTATTTTCCGAGCATCTCCGGCAAAGTTCAGTTTGAGGGGAGTAATAATAGAAATGCCACATGGTACTATTTCAGTAGTGAAGTTTGTTAGTATTGTTAGAGGAGTATTATTGTAATTGAGATATATGGCTATATGAGGGATTGTATAATTAGTATTTCATTAAGTTCATTTGTATACATTTTTTTTATTCAATCAATACAATCTCTCTGGTTTTCTCTCTATCATCTTCCTCTTCCTCTGTACCAACTTTATCTTTTGCAGAGCTTTCAAATAGGTATAATCTTGTTCTACACTTTCCTATCTTCATTTTGATATATTATGGGTCAAATTTGGTTAAGAAACGATTGAGTTACGAAGTTTTGAAAATTGCACAAAGAGTTTTTAACGGAGTGATCATAATCATGGATTGGACAATCTCTGGGACTATTTCTATTGATTTTCAATCTTAAAGACCATTTCTATTGATTATACAAATTTCAAGGAACATTTTGGCTATTTAGCCAAACAAAAAATAAAATAAAATTATTCACACACATAGAATGTGTACTCATCCGCTAGTTATTAAATTAAAATATCATGTAATGGTAAATTCATTTCAAAAGACCAACTATTTTTACATTTTCCTGAGATACTCCTTCAACACAAACGCACGCTCAGGATCGCCTCCAAAGTAAATGACAAAAAGTTGGAAAAGAAAATAGGAAATGACTAAAAATGGAAAAATTTGGAAATCTCCTCCATCTGAGGGATCTCTGAATCAATTCTCTCTCTAAATTCTCATTCTTTCTTTCTTGCCTCATTAATTTGAACACTCCTATCAATTTATCGACCACTTTCCCTTTATTAATGCATTAACAGTTACCCATTTTGCTCTGCCACTTTTCTGGTAATTATGTTTTGGACATTTTGAGGCTGTAGATCCAACTGCAATTCCAACTTGGTAAGTGTTTCACTTTCCCATTTCCCCCCTTTGTATCTTTCTTTGATCTCTTGTAGTTGTTGTTGTTGCAGTAGTAGTAGTAGGTACTTGTTATTTCTGGGGAAGTTTCATAGCTAAAAGCTGTGTAATTTGTGTGTTAGAGGTGGGTCTTGAAATATCCATTTCTCAGATTGTTGGGTTTTTTTTTTTGTTTTTTTTTTTCCAATCAAAATTTCAAAAATTTTGATAGAATTTTGGTCAATTTAGCTTGTGGATGTTTTGGTATTAGGGTTTTTATAGAGCAGTCTTGTTTTGTTTCAAGCACTCTACTTTGTTGAGGAATTGTACTTCCAAATTCCAATGGATTATGGTAGAGAGAGCAATGTAGTCCATGTAATCACTGGGAATAGTAGTGGTGGTGGTGGTGATATTTGGTCTAGTGACCAGGCAGTTTGGGCTACTGAGGATGAGTACCGTGTTTGGAATAATGGTGACGCGTTGGCGGACACCATGTCCAACTCAAATTATGATCAAAGGCAGTCGCAAAGTCGCTCTGGAAGCGAACCCCCAAATAAGAAATCAAGGAACTCCCAAGATGCAACTTCATCTAACCGGTCAAAAGCCATTGGGAAAATGTTCTTCAAAACCAAACTTTGTTGCAAATTCCGTGCTGGGACGTGCCCCTATGTTACCAATTGTAACTTTGCTCATAGCATTGAAGAGCTTCGGAGGCCGCCGCCAAATTGGCAAGAAATTGTGGCTGCCCACGAGGAAGAAAAGGCTGTATCTTCAGAGCCAAGGGAAGAGTACCAAATTCCAATCGTCTCTACAGGTTATGGTGTGGAGACTCCAAGATCCTATAAAGGGAGGCATTGCAAAAAGTTTTATACTGAGGAAGGGTGTCCTTATGGGGATAATTGCACTTTTCTTCATGATGAGCAGTCCAAGAATAGAGAGAGTGTGGCAATAAGTTTAGGTCCTGGAGGGTATGGTGGTGGTGCTGCTGCTGCTGCGAATGGAGCAAATAACAAGCCATCAAACTGGAAAACAAGGATTTGCAATAAGTGGGAATTGACAGGATATTGCCCATTTGGAAGCAAATGCCATTTTGCTCATGGTGTAGCAGGTATGATTTATATACTTTTTCCATTTTCGCTTTAGATAACGGAAAAGAATTGATGTTGATTCTGTATATAGGCTAGTGTTGTCTTTATAGCTCCAGTTTGAAGATTCAGCAATATTCCATGCTGTAATAGGTATCTGATTTGAGGATGAGAATAATTTAATTTTTATAGTTCCTTCATGTTGTCATTTGTCCATGTACATTTTCATAGAGCTAGCTGTCTTGCTTGGGCTTCCATTCTAGGACTTAAGAAATACTGGTTTCAGTTTCTTTACATGGATGCTTGATGTTCTCAACTTCTGTTGTCCCAAATAAGTAAGACATTGAGCTAACTCTAAAGAATTGTTGTAAAATTATAATTTCATACATCATTTATGTCCACGCCTGTTCTTGTTTTGCTCTTGATTTTGCAAAGTACTTTAGTATGTTAAGTGATTCAATTATGATCAACTACTATTTAAGTTTATTTTCCAATAGTTTCAAAATCGTGGTACTGGTTTACTTCTTGTTTTGGTGCATCATTACCAAAGACTTTGTTACCTGTGTTTCTCCCCTGAAAAAAGGAAACCTTAACACAGGAATGTTTCTTTTAACAAAGGAATGTTTCTTTTTCATCATAAGACAAAGATGCTTGGCAACACCTTTCTTTGTTCTGTTGTCTTTCATAGAGAGCCTGGGAAAGCCCAATTCCGATGTTAGGACAGAGGTTCTGGATTGCAAGAACATAAGACTTCATTCGAAGCCGCTCATCCCGTCTTTTATTTGAGCCAATCTATAGTGGAATTTAGAGGAATAGTTCCTGTAGCAGAAATATGCTGTTGAATTATTGCTTACTTGTTCACCTGTGTTATTGATTATGACAGGAAAGAGTGAAATCATTATCTCTTCTATCTTTCATTTTTCTTAACCATCTGTGGCCTTGAACCAAGATTTTATTGAAGTTGCCTATGCTGATGTGGACAACTGGATAGTTTGTCCGTTTCTTAATTATTATTATAATTTACATGGGTATGATTAGAGAATACCAAGGAAGAAGGTAAGCTGAATAATACCATTAGGATTCCAGCAGCGGAGTTGATGTTACTATCACTAGATCGAACAATCTGCAAGTCATCAGGGGGAGTCTAGGGCTGTTCTCCAACCCACTGAAAAACCTTAACAAAGAGGTTGGTACAGAACAACCCGTCCAAAAGAGGCTTACATCTGACTAAGAAGGTCACTCGTATTATCATAATCATTAATAAAATCATATTTTATTGTAGGCTAGGGAAGTTCCTAGTTAGAAGCTCTATTCCATTTTTTCATTCAAACATGCCACCTGAGCCTCTGTAAGTTTAGAAGAAACAAAGATTTTGACATAATTAGCGGTAGAGAATGAGATGGTGTATCGAATCTAGATTGCTGACACAGATATTTGTGGAATTCTTATTGTCTGGATCTGCCTCTGAGCATGTATATGTGTGAGAGGACTTTATAAAAAAATATAAGTGATATAAGTTTCTAACTCCTATCATGTCTTTAATGAGGGAGAAGACAAATCCAGACTCTCTCGTACCTTCAGTGGAAATTTCTCAGAAACACGGGGCATATTCCCACTGTTAAAGTTTAAAACAATTATTGGTTCACAATCGTAACAGCTTAGGGTTTTGGGATCTGGTTGTCTAGCATGGTACTAGAGCATCGGTAGTAGGAGGTCATTGGTTCAAAATCCAATCCCCATTCTTACTTCATTGTAGGATTGCAAGGTGCAGGGTGGGGCTGGACCTATGTTTCTCCTCTGCCTCTCCACGTGCAGAATGGATACATTCCTATGAACTTAAGGTTTTGGGTAGTGGTAAACCAACAATGTATATCACCTGACCGACTATACAGATGGCGACAAATTCAAATTAGCAACCAGCTTAAGAGAGATGTGGCCAGCCCACACTTTGGAGCTGATCAACTTTTTCTTATTGGTGGTTTGACTTGTGCATTGACGTCTAGGGAAACATCGTGCATCTTCCATGAGGAAAGGCACAATGGAATTTACCCTCAAAATATAAAGCTTAAGCAAGGATCATGTAGATGCATACTATTGTCGTACAACTTGATCCAGTTTGGCTACGCAGTGCTGTCAATGTTGTATTATGAGTAATGATACTAGATTGTGCATTTGTTTGTTTACTTGTTTTCTCTAATTTTTAGTTTATTGGCTACTGAACTGTCGGTACAAGTTCTGGATGCAAAATGAAAGATTAGAAAGTGTTCATAAAAATTGGCATGGTGATGTTCCTGTTAAGGTTGCAGGTATTCAGGGTTAGTTGACAATAAATGCAAATATGCTCTTATGAGAACGCACTTGACAACATCTGTTCGACTTCAACTTTTCTGCCACGGAAGAGTAGCGTGCTAATGTATTGTCTGGAATCTGAGGACTATATTTTTGTTTCAGTTCGAACTTATGTGCAATATCTATCATGACTAATCGTATAGTGCTTTCAGTATCTGACTTTGAAATCCCAAAATTCTGACTGCAGAATTACACCGGTATGGTGGTGGGCTTGTGGAGGGAGAAACTAGAGATTCTTCTTCAGTCGCTCCTGACAATAAGCAGGGAGTAATGCCTTCGAAAACTCCAGGAGATGCTGTGGTAGTATCGGTCCCTCTAGTTTCATATTCTGATGTTTATCACCTTGGAGTTTCGTCACAAAGATCATCTATTGTAATTCAGAGATCAGGGCCAAGAGCCCATCAGAAATGGAAGGGACCAGACAAAATCAGTAGGATATACGGTGACTGGATTGATGACATCGAATAGAATTTGGGATTGCTCGCCTGCAATGCACTGCGGTCACTTACACAAATTAGATAGAAAACTAGATACCTAGTCTTTGTAAGAGATTACGGTATCATCATGTAGCTGTAACATTTCTGTAAAAGTTTCTGTATCCGCGCTTCGAGTTCAGGTTAATCGCAGGCTTGTTAAGTCGCATCCGATGTGTGTTTCATGTGAGAATTTTGTTGTTACAAATAGAACTTGAAGCTTTGTATCACTCTCCTAGTCTTAGTCTTCCTTGTTACCATATATAATTATGTGACGACCCTCTTTGTCCGAAAGAGACGAAGGTCCTTATTTTGTACCACTTTGTTCGAACTATCAGTTCCCTATTCTCGAATTAGTCATAGTATTTGTATCTAGTCTTCTGCCTTTGAGGTTCTTTTGTACTGACTGAAACTTTATTCTCTCGTATGATGCAAAATAATATGACTGGATTTTTCTTTCTTATTCGATGAATGGCCAGGCGAGATTCGAATTTGGGACTCCAACATTGGAAAGAGAAGTGCTAACGCTGCACCAAGGGCCAAATATGGCATTGAAATATACGGGTGGCTAGATAGTGTTACGTGGATAACCATTTTTATATTCTACACATCCTTGTTAATTTTTTGCCATTGTCTTTTTTACTTTTGATTTGACGTTTGGAAATTAAAAAGGGTGTGAAAAGAAAAAATGAGCGTGAATAATACTATCCTATATATATGGATCTAGATTGAGAGATATTTTTAGACACACATTTTTGGGGTTTTCATTTCGTAATTTTTCAAGAATCCGAACTGTTCATATTTCAATCTTTCTTGCAAAAAAATAGACAAATATAAAATCATTAAAAATATTCATTTATAGTGAAGAAAATAGATGTATACATATTTATACAAAGACCACAATGAATGAGTGGGCCCTAAGAATGTCAAAAAATGAGTTCCCCGATTCTGACACACACATATATGTATGCATGTGTTAGGATACAGAGACACTCTCTTGACATACATTTTGAAACATGTTTTTATGGGATCCACTCTATAATGTATTTCATCAATTCTAACCCTATTTGTGTGTGTGTGTGTGTGTGTGTGTGTGTGTGTGTGTTATTGATGAAGAAATTGGTGGTTTGGAATAATAGTGAAGAGAATAATTCGCTGAGCCCCATCCTTCTCTCAAGGGCTCGCTCAAATTAAGCTCAGAAGTTTTGGTTCTTACCAGAGACTTCCACATCTCCAGCCAACATACCAAATTAAGGCAACAATTTTGTATGCTCACAAAAACATGAGGAGATGCATTGACAACATGCATGCCTCCTTGTTTCTCTCTTGCCAATGACTGACTGGAGGAAGCAATCCAACACACACAAAGTTAGATCCCAACACTAACACAAACAACATTGCATTCTCCTCTTTGTAGCTCCTTCTCGTCAATATTACTATTACTATCTAACACAAACAACATTGCATTCTCTTCTTTGTAGCTCCTTCTCGTCAATATTACTATTACTATTATTGTTGTGTTCCGTCGTCTCGGAATATCCATGCACTAGGGCTGGCCGGAAGTGCAAGCCGATCTCCGGCCACGAGGTTAACATCAAGGTATTGCCGCTCAGTCTTTGTTATGCAGGGAATGTCATCATCGACCACGAATACAAATTACTCCCCAGTACCTCAACATGCCGCGTCCCCTCCAATTACCATCCTTCTGACCGTCCTTCTTGTCTTCTTCTTTGCGGGTTTCTTTTCTATTTACTTTTGCAAGTGCTTCATGGATCACATCCTTGCCTCCTTTCAGAGCACACCCTCCGGAGATCTTGTGGGCACGGCGGTTGTACCCAAAGAAGGCCTTGACGTTTCACTCATAGAATCATTTCCAACATTTGAGTACGCAAGCGTCAAAGATTTTCGAATAGAGAAGTATGGCCTAGAATGCGCAATTTGCTTGGTGGAGTTTGAGGACGATAGCATGCTACGCCTCTTGACGATGTGTTGCCATGTTTTCCACAGGGATTGCATCGACCTTTGGCTCGAGTCTCATAAAACTTGTCCATTTTGCCGTGGAAATCTCGAAGTAGTAGCCCCGAGTTTGGCGGACAAGTCTCCGGTTCTTGCTCATGAGAACCACGCCATGCAAGACATTCATGAAGGGCATGAGTCAGTGATGTTGGATCTGGATGCTGTCCGCATTGACATTAAAGATGAACAAGGCCAAGATCATCATCATCATCAAGGAAATAATGATAACAGTAGTAACAACAATAACAATATGGTTGCACAAGGTGAACAAAGTACCAGCAGCACTACTCGAGATCGAGATCAAGATCACGATCAGAATCATGATCGAAACAAAGAGAATGAAACCGAAAGATTTTCGCGGTCGCATTCAACGGGGCACTCCATAGTTAGGCCTAGAGCAGAGGAGGATCGATATACTCTGAGATTGCCAGAACATGTGAAGAAAAAACTTATAAGAGGACATCATAACTGGACGGGAAGTTGTACTACATTTGGGGAGTTTTCTCGCCAAAGAGACAATGCGGGTGCTTCCTGCTTTGGAGAGGCCTCTGGCTCCGCAGGTGGAGGAGACATTGACAATGCCCAAAATGAAATTACAAAGATAGGCCGCGGCCTAAAAACGTCTGTTACATTAAATCATCTCTCAAAAGGGGCCTATTACGAACATAACGGCCACGAAATACATTTAGCCTCAATCAAAGTTGTTTCCTAGATCAACAACACGGTCTGCCACCATATGACGTTCTTTGTTGTCTGTAGATATTTTGGATACTGCATTTCTATTTGTGACTAATATAATCTAGACATCCCAATATGAAGCTATGGTAAAATTTATCGTCTTTAGTCTTGATGAAATTGTACTTACAAAATAATTAAACACACCTTTGATCAAAGACCAAAGTCATGCGCCCATGGAGTTAGAGGGGGGGGGGGGGGGGGGGGGGGGGTTGGCCAATAGATCTCCGATTCCTGAGTCTGTTTTTCTAAAAATAGAGAGTTTAAGGCTTAAGTTTCTATCATAATTCAACTCTACATTTGCCCAAATCTACATTTACAATACTCAAAATGATCCAAAAATATCATCAAAACTTGACAAAGAAATAATTTATGGGCTCATTAAAATGTTCGATGTCTGTAGTTAGTTGGTTCAATTATTTAGGGTAGCAAGGGACAAGGTTAATGAAGGGTCTGTGAGTTCTTTGTGCTTGCGTTTGCATGGCATATAGAGCAATTGTGATGCGCAATATAATATATGCTGGCGTGTGAGAGGATAGGTGGGTTAATAGTTGGAGATATTGGTCAATTTCACACTAAAAGAGATATTATTGTAGAACATAGGACAATTGGGTTGCAAAGGATAACAAAGTTGCATCCTAAACACATGGCTCTCCAATATCCTCTTCTTTTCTCATCCTAAATACATGGGCATTCCTTGGAATCCAGATTTCAGAGGGAAAAAACCCAAGACTGGAGGGGTATCTATGAAAGCATTTCTAGGTTACCAAATTCAGGATAGGCCGACTTAGAAAAACACCCTACTGGGGGGGGGGGCAAATTGTTTCAACAATATTTAGCTAATGCATATGCCACGCTTGAAGAAGATAGGCTTGATTTCATTAGAGCAAATCAAACTTCTTTGAGAATTGAGAGTCTTAGGGGAATTCATGAAGCACTTAAAAAATGAAAATGCAAGTGGTTGAAACATTGGTAAGAGAATTATCCTGCCAACTTCTTTTACTTGCATCAAAGTTCTAAAAGACGCTAGGTGTTAGTCGGGTGGCAGGTTCGGGCCTAGTGCCTAGACAAACTAGGCGAATTTAAGTAAATCTAACATATTTCGTGTAAATAAATATTTGTTTATACTTAAAATATATATAATTTCATCATAAACTACAAAATAGAATGAAATATATATTATGAAGTATTGGAACATAATGAAAACATGGGGAACAAGGATATGAAGTGTGTTTATTTAATTATGTAATTAGTCTCTTACAATTTATTAAAATAAAATAAAATACAAAATGAAAGTTATCTATTTTCTGTCTAAGTGAGTCGTGACCTAGGCGGGCGCCTCAATGGGTTTATGTGCCCTTTCTTAATTTTCAAATGCCTAGGCATTAATCGGGACGGTGGCCAGTTGCCTAGCACCCAAGTAGGGACTAGGTAGATAATTTTTAGAACAGTGTTTGGCAGTGTTAGATACATGATCAATAATTATCAGGATGCTTTGGTTATATTCCATCATTTTGGAAATCCTGATTTATTTATGAGCTTTGCTTGCAATGCTAAGTGGCTTGAAATTGTCGAAGATCTTCGTCAAACCCTTGGAAGTAGGGTCGAGTGACATACCCCGACCCAGAATGTCCACTAGGGCTCCGAATCGAGCTGTGCTGGCTGACACTTGGAAGGTGAAGAAGCCATAAAGTGTGATAATGTGTACAATGTGAATAAATTTAAACCTAAAAGTACCTACATACACGAGTGTGCGATGAGTGGGTATGGACCCAGTTCACACATGATACAGAGTATAAGTAAAGTACAGTGAGGTAAGATAATAATTATATCATCATAAAGAGCCACCTGAACTGGGGAGTGCCACAAATCCTCCCCGATACGGAACTTTGCTACGAGAACCTGGAGGGGTGCAAAATAGAAAGTGTGAGTGGGCAAAACAAAGATTTTCAAAATCATTTCAATTATCAAAGGTAGTAAACCCTCGCCGTAAAACCTGTATAGTTCTAGAAAATCATACTACATATAAGTATGTAATTAAATGTATATTAACAGTAAATCCAGAAGTATAACTACAAAACATCTCATTAGCAATATAAATAATCATGTGCTTAATAACTTATACTAGCCCGCAAGTCAGAGTCACTCATATTGATGGTAACCTGTACGACTGCACTCATATCTCCTCAATCAATGCTAGCACATAAGTTGGAGTCATATATAGTGACCTATACGACTTATCCATATCTTATCAATCAGTGCTATCACATAAGTCGGAGTCACCTATAGTGACCTATACGACTCATCATTATCTCATCAATCAGTGCTAGCGCATAAGTCAAAGTCACCTATAGTGACCTGTACGACTTATCCATATCCCATCAATCAGTGCGATCCCATAAGTCGGAGTCACCTATAGTGACCGATACGACTCATCAATATCTCATCAATCAGTGCTAGCGCATAAGTCGGAGTCACCTATAGTGTCGGAGTCACCTATAGTGAACTGTACGACTTATCCATATCTCATCAATCAGTGCTAGCACATAAGTCGGAGTCACCTATAGTGACCTGGACGACTTAATCTATAGCTCATCAAACATCCCTGCACATGAGTCGGAACCACCTCTAGTGGTCTGTATGATAAGACTGGGTGTAAAGAAGTACGCTCAAGTGCTACGATCACGTGAAGACTGTGCGAATAATCGCGGGTCACCTACAAGTCGGAACCACCTATAGTGGTCTGTACGACATCTTGTGCACCTACCTTGAGTCCAAGGTGAGCGTAAGGTGCAGGAGGTGAACATCATGTGAAGGACTGTGCCCTGGCCATGGACGGGAGCACTAACACCGGGGTGCAGGTTTATGAGCTCTTAATGCATCTCAATATAACATGTACAACTCATGGGCAACCTGTACGACAGTGCCAGAGTTGCCTAACATTGCAACTTGTATGACAATGTCGAAGTTGCCTATTATTGCAACCTGTACGACAATGTCAGAGTTGCCTAACACATAAATGTAGTCATGCCATAACTCCATCAATTCAACTAATACCATAAATTCACCTGAGCTTACTTGGGTGTCCTGCGTTCACCTTTGCACTTCAAAGCATTCACAATAATTATGTGCAGGTAATATACATATGGATATACCATGATGCAATCTAATACTCAACCATGTCATAACATTTTCAATTATATACATATATATAATATGACATAAAATGCATAAGTTGTAACGCCCTACTCCCGAACTATTTATTTTCGGGGATAATCATCAGTGATAAGCCCAACTAGACACTAGTTTAATTAACTATCATTACTTACGTTTCCTTACTTTAATTTCTTGATTCTTCACACATTGATTTATAACCAACATTTAACCACCAACACATAAGGTTAAATCTCACATTTTACACCAATGTCCCTCACATTGTTCAATTCCCCAAACAAGGCTATTGTCTCAATTATTTAATCTCACTTCTTGTATTGCTGCATCTAACGTCTCGCTAGACTGCCTACGTACCCTAAACAGGGATCAAGCAATTCGTAGTTCATGCATATACTTCTAAACATTCATAGTAATTATATGTAGGTAATATGCATAAATCAACTTAAAAACGTTTGTGGAATTATCAATCATGTATATATATACAGTAGAAAGGAAAAGACCCACTCACCTGAGGTCCACGCTACGACTCCCTAGCGTGAATATTTAGACATCATGAACTAATGTTGCCTAGAACAATTATTAAATCATGTCTCAGAGTTCTTACCGATAGAATACATAATTTACATAAAACACATCCTTACGTAATTCAATTCAGAAGATCCGTATCACGGATTTCCAATCCGTTACTTCCAAAGATCCACATTATGTTCCTAGAACAACGTCCTAATGTTTCATTACGATCCGACGGTCGGACCTCTGCCAATTGCCAAAACCAAGTGGTGGTCAACATTTTATTTTATGAACTTACAAATCCACTTCGGGAAGATCCGTATGTCGAATTCCCAATCCATAAGTTTTTATGGTCCTCAAATATTACGTAATATAATGTATTAAAGTTTGGTGATGATCCAACAATCGAATCGTTGATTCACACTTTTACCAATTAACGTATCGTAGAGAATTTAGGTTCCAACCATCAACCTATGTCATACAATTACCAAAATTGAGCTCAAGGCATCTAATTTAGCCTAAGAGTGACATCGACGACCCCCTGGCCACGCGCCGCCATAGGTGGCGGTCGGCCACGTCGACTCGCCGGAAAAATCCAACTATTTCGGAAAATTACCAAAATTTACAGGAATGAAAATCTCAATGAGTAGAGCAACTTTCATACCTGTGACCAAGGCCAATTTGGCCGTGAAGAGCTCCAATTTCACTAAAATCCACCGGAAACCCTAGAATGGGTGTTCTTCAATTCGACATCCTCGGTGTTCCAACGTCTTCACCACTACTTGGGATTTGTTCCTGGGTTCTAGGGGAGTGTTCTAGTGGTGGTAATTGAAGGAAATGGTTTTTCAATTGATGGATTTAGAACATGGTTCCCTGCAGCACCCACAAGTGTTTTTCACCAAATTACAATCAAATCCCTTCCAAATTTGGGTGGAAATGGAAGAGGAAAGGACTAGGTAATGATTGGGAGTGGTGCCTTGATCCAATTCGTGGAAAATCCCATGGAAAACCACCGGAAAATATGGAGAGATGGGTGCACGGGTCACGCGGGTTGGGGAACCTGTTTCGATCTTTCCCCCGTTTCTCCCCCTTATCCTTTCCCTCATTTCTTTCTTTCTGATTGGCCATCCCTTCCTCTCTCCTCTCCTGATTCTGCTAAGCTCTTTCTCTCTCGCCGGTTGGGCAGTTCTGCCCTTCCTCTTCCCCTGCCGGGGGTTTTTTTTTTTTTTTTTTTTTTTCTATAATCTCATCATCCACATAATAATAATAATAATAATGATATCTTTTCATGCAAAGATATAAAATAGTAATATATACACAAAAATTTTAGCGAGAACTTCAGGAATACACTATGGAAATCTTTCGTATGTCTCACTATACGTTGGTCCACGAAAGTCAATACCCTCGTCTCTAAGACCATTTTCGTAAAATCACGCTTTTAAAATTTGTAAAAACATAAAATTAGGGACGGGTCATCACATCGAGGACATGCCGGATATAGTTTTCAGAATTTTCAAAGAAAAACTTGAACATATGATCAAGTATATGAAAAACCGAAAAAACATTTTAGCAAGGTTTGAATCTAGTCAATACACTAACCTTTTCTAGTTCGCTAGCTTCTCCAGTTTTCTATTTTGATGATTTCGTATTATTTAAAAAAAAAAAAAAAAAAAAAAACTGAAACAACGGAGTTTTAGAAAAGAGGTCTCCGTTATTGTCACATTCTAGTTTGGTTAGCAAGGAATATAAGTATCATTTTCCTACTGACGTAGATTCAATCATTTCAACTGAGATTCCTAACACGGAAGTAGACCAAGTTTCATATGATGTTGTTGCACAGTAAATTATGCATGGTCTGTAATGCCCCAGAAATTTATACGAAAAATAATTTTGTGATAGGCCAAAATTAAACTCTTGTTTAACTAACTACTATTAATCACAATTCATTATTTAGTTTTCTTTATCACTCACAAAATCTATAACCAAAAATTTACTTACCAAAAACATAAGATTAAATTCCCAAATTACTCACCAAATTTCTTTTCCTAAATCAATTTCCCAACCAAAGATTAATCTCAATTATTTAAGGCTGCATCTAACCCCTGTTAGACTGCCTATGTACCTTTGAGCGGGATCAAGCCTTTCGTAGTTCACCATTCATTCTTTTATCCATTTCTGAAATTATTCTAGTAACGGAAATATCCAACATTAGTTTTCACAATCGAATCACATCAACTGAGTACAAATTACCAATTTAAAATATCAAAATTTGCATGAAAAGACAGCGTCAGCCTATTGGCCAGGCGCAGCCGCGGGTGGCGTTTTCCGACGAACGGAAACCTGATTTTTCCGACTAACTCTAAAAATTACCAAACTTCACAGAATTGTAGATCTCAATGAGTAGAGTAAGTTTCATACTTGTGACCAAAACCAATTTGGTTGGGAAAATCTCCAATTTCCCTCGAACCCGTCGAAAACCCTAGAAATGGGTGGCTTCGATCCATCACTTTGGTGCTTCGCCGCCCCTACAGTTGCTTGGGCTTTGTTCCAAGCCTCAAGGGGAGTCTAATGGTGGTGGTAATTGGAAAAGAAGGTTTCAAGATTTGTGGATCTCGGCAAGGTAACACTGCACCCACTTATGCGGGTTTCACCAATTCAAGGTCAATTTTCATCAAATTTAGGGTGGAATAGGTAGAGGGAAGGTCGTGGAGTGTTTCCCAGGTGGTTGTTTGATATGATTCACCAGAAAAACCGTCTGAAAGGCGTCGAAATGTATGAAACCCGTCGGGTCGGGTCGCGGGTCAGAGAAGGGTTCGGTTTTTCCCCTTCTTCTCTCTTCCTTCCTTTCCCTCCTTTCTTCCCTCTCCTATTGGTTCACTCATCCTTCCCTTCCTCTGATTCGTCTACCCCATCCTTTTCTCTCATTTTCTTTTCATCTTAGCCACACACGTGGCATCACAGATAATTGCTCTAGCAATTTGGAGCTTTCTAGATTAACAATTAAATAACCACTTTGTCCCTATCTTTGTTCGTTTATATCTCTTTCGTTATAACTCCGTTTCGCGAACGGGTTTCATCTATCTATTCAAATATGTCAAGAAATACGTTAAAATATATGAGGATAAAATACGTTCTTGTATAATTACGTTAAACCAACTATGGCATTTTCGTCTTTTCCACTTATCAATAAATTTTACGATGTAGATTATAATAATTTATGGAAACAAAATGTTAAAATTTCTTAATTAAATTTTCATAACCATAAATTGATTTATTTTCGATTTTCTCCACATATTCATAAGTTTGAATATCTAATTTATATATTTAAATTTTTAGGGTATTACTTGGTCCATGCGGTCTTGCAGATGAAACATCACCTTTCATAAAAGACAAAAAAAGTTCAAAAAATTTCTCAAGGTTGTTAAAAATGAAACCACTTTTGACCTTGCTGGTTTTGTCACATACAAGCATAGGGAAATGGAGAATATATATTTTTTCTTCTAAATAATGGAATCAAGATTTTTAATGCATTTGTGGTCCCTTACAATTGTGATTTGTTATTGAAGTATCAAGCACACATAAATATTGTATCATGTTATCAATCAGTGCTCATTAAATGTCTTTTTAAGTACATAACCAAAGACACTGATATGGCTAGAGCTATGTTTGAGGATAAAGAATTTGATGAAAACGTGGCTTATCTAAATTGAAGATTTTTATGCCCTTATGAGGTAGTTTAGAGACTGTTTCAATTTCACTTTCATTTTAGAGTACCATTTGTTGAGAGGTTGTGTGTGCACCTTGTTTCTGACCAAAATGTTATTTTCTAAGATGGTGATCATTTAGATTATTGTTAACCAACCTAATCTTGAACTCACAATGTTAACCTAATGGTTTGAAATGAATATTAAAGATCCTAATGCACCTGAATTGTCTTATGTTGAATTTCCATTTAAATATGTTTGGGGTGGTGGTAATAAATAATGGAGGCATAGGAAGAACAATAGATGTTTGGGTAGGATTGCCTATGTTCACCTTTGCTGCTGGTGAATTATACTACTTGAGATTATTGCTTAATTACCAAAAATGTGCCTTCAGTTTTGATTATTTAAGAACAATTAAAGGTGTCATTTAACCCACAATCTAGGCTACATGCAACTCACTTGATTTGTTGGGGATGATAAGGAGTGGAACAATGCAATGTTAGAAGCGGCTCTCACTACTTCATCCTTTGAATTAAGGCAATGTGTGATGATATTTCAATAAGATGATCAATGCTTTTAGGTTGAAAGACATGTCTAAGTATGAGGATGAACTTAAAAATTCTCTTTTGTATGAGTTAAAAAAACTATTCACAATTTCAAATAATTCTTTGTCTAAACATCATCTTCCAATTCCAAACAGAGAGTTGATGGATTGACTTAAGATTAGGAGCTTGAGAGAGGAGTTAAATTATAGCATTGAATCATTGAAAATAAGCATTCACTGTTGGTCACATAGTTGAATAAAAAGAAAAAAAATGTTTATGATAGTGTCATTGAAGCAGTTCATAACCAAAAAATCTAATTTTATTTATTTTATTTTTTTGTACATGATCATGGTGGAAATAGTAAGACTTCTTTGTGGACCACCATCATAACTAAAATTAGATCACAAAACTTTGTTGTTTTGACACTGACTTCATCTGGAATTGCCTCCCTTTTGCTTCTTGGTAGAAGGACTGCACACTCTATGTTTAAAATCCCTATTAATATTACATATTGTTCACTATATAAAATCAGAAAATCAACTCATCTTGCAAAATTAATTAGTGATGCAACTGTTGTTGTCTAGGATGAGGCACCAATGAATATTAATGATGGTTTGAAACTCTAGATAGGTCTCTCCGTAATCTTCTCAAAATATCGTAATCAAGTTTAGAAGATTTTCCGTTTGAGGAAAAACCAATTTTATTGGAAAATGATTTTAGACAAATTTTACCTGTTGTTCCAAATGGAAGCAAGGACAACATTGTTAAAGCTTCATTTACAAGTTATTAACTTTAGCCTTATTTCACTATTTGTTTTTCCTAAAGAAAACATGAGGCTTAAAAAAACTGGTTTGAATGACGGAGAAAAATAAGAGTTGAGTGATTTTGCAAAATGGAGATTGAAAATTGGAAACAGTGAAACTGCTGAATCTATATTTAAAGGTGATCAAGAGAGTTCTTCAGTTGAAATACCACAAGATTTTCTCATTAATTTTAATCAAAATCCTATTAAAATGATGTTTTAATTCTTATACACAGATTTCAAGAAAAAAAAATCAATGATGTATCCTATTTGAAAGAAAGAGAAATTATGACACCGCGAAACAATATAATGATTGAAATAAAAGATTTTATGCTGAGTATGATGCCTTGAGAAAATTGCACCTATCTCAGTATTGATTTGGTGTCTTCCTTGGCAGAAAATGTTGAGTATCTTGTTATTCTTTATCCGATGGAATTTTTAAACCAACTTGAATTAGCCGGTTTGCTGCACGACAAGTTTTCATTGAAAGTTGGAATGCTAGAAATCTTGCTTGGGAATTTAAATCAAAGTTGAGGTTTGTGTAATGGAACATTGTTAGTGGTAATACAATTAAGTGATAGAATTATGCAAGCGAGGATCTTAACAGATAAAAATAGTGGGGAGAAAGTTTACATCCCAAGAATTATCACTAAGTTATCGCAAAATAAAAATTTATTTATTATGTGAATGCGGCAATTTCCTCTTAGAATTTTCTATGCAACAACGACCAATAAGAACCAGGGACAATCGATGAAAATTGTTGATTTATTTCTGTCCCAACATGTTTTTTCTCATGGACAACTATATGTTGCATTGTCCAGAGATACCTCAAAGAAAAGAGTCTTAAAATTGTAATTGCTCATGATGGTGATATGACGGCCATAACTTCATCTAGAAAACTAATATTAACAAGCCGCAAAATGCTCCATAAAATAGACATCCATAGCTTTCCAAGCATATAAAGCTCATTCTCTAATTCGTTTTGAGCTGTTCGCAACTTGCTTCCGAAGTCAACTGATCTGCATAGGTAGTTTTGACGAATTTGTTACTTAAAATCCACTTGTGCTATGTTTTTCTTCTTTACTTGAAAATTCCTACAAAACACAAAAACAAAGTAAATAGCTAAAAAAATATAAGGAACTAACTAAGCAAAGACAAGTGATTTTGATGTAAAAAAAAAAAAAATATATATATATATATATATATATATATATATATATATATATATATGAGCTTATCAATTTCTATTGTGAAAACTAGCCAAGTAATCTCAATGCATCAGTTTAACTTAAATCAAATTTGATCAGCTTCTCAAAAAGAGTTAATAGAGATGTTGAACTAATAGGTAAACTTCTAATTTTGAATGCTGCCTCTAAAATTATCATGATTAGTTTTTTTTTATTGAATTGAGTTTATGTTGATGCTTATAACTATATTGTCTATAAATGTTTTTGGTTGTTTGCTGGTTGTGCAACCAATTGAAGGCGTCATGCAAAATATCAAACTTAAGAAAAAAATGAAACATGCAAATCCAATATACCAAGTAAATCATGCTTCTGTTGAACTATGATTGTGTATTGCTACATATAACCACAAAAACATGATATAGAAAACTCTAGCTCAAATTTTCATTGTAGAGGAGAAGAAGTTAAGAGTTACTTTATGGGCAGAAGCTACAACAGATTTTCATGATGACATATTGCAATCGCTTTCACCACATGTCTTCATTTCTTTGATTGCACTCAAAATAAAGCAATACAAATGTTATGACCCAACAATTTTTATATGTAATCATTTCAAATTTATTGTTTGCTAATTGTTATCTTTACCATTATATGAAAACCTATTTTGGGGAACATAAGCCCAACAATTTGATTTTTCAATCCCAATGTCCCACCACTTTTCATAATATAAACGAGAGTAAATAAACAACTCTTCTTTAATGTTTGTTGTATTTCTATTTTTACTATCTATTTGGGTAGTGCTAAAATTATGAAAATCAGGTTTGAATACCAAAAATCAGCCATTGAAATTCTACCCACTTCCATACAAATGTATGCAAAGCCTCCTATTGTTGCTAATGTTGAATTGAAAACAATTGAACAACTACTTTTGCTTGATCCTGCACTAAACAAGGTTAGTCCACCATGATTGAGATTGTTAAAAAAAATTATGTACTCTTCTATGAATTGTATTTTGCAATATCTTGGTAATTGATTGTCTGTTCTAATTTGAAATTTTGGTCGTATCATGGCAGAATGCAGGTTTCATGTGCTAAACCACAATTGTGGGCTACAATATCAACAAAGGATTGTGGTACAAGTTATGCCTATTTTTCCACAAGGCTATGAAAAAAACAATTAGAACCTTTGAATTTTGTGAACATAGGTCACTTAAAAAAAATGCCTGAATCATGGTAATATAGAAACTAAAACCTAAAAACAACGCACTTAACCTGAATCTCTAATTTGCAAGATTGCGCCTCCCCCTTCCTACACTTCTCTTCTTCCTCTATTTCAAAGAGACCCCTGCATCAGTCGCCAATCAAGACTCGAGACAGAAGGCTACGTCATAACTTTTCATGTTCTCACCACTCGGTATAACTTCTCTGGTCTCACCAGTAGTCGAGGGGCCCTGCTTCTCTCAATCCTTGACCATGTTTTTCTTTGAATCCTACAATAAGTGTTTGTTATTAACCCTCTTTAAAATGTTATCACTTTAATCTTGAAAAAGCATATATGACGTTTTGATGCTTGGTGTCAATTAGAATTCATAGATAATAACAACATATATGAATATGAATTTGAATTCAAATTATACCTATTTCTTCTTTTATTAGAATTCATAGTCTATGTCAATTAGAAATTGAAATATCAATTAGAATCCATTGTCCTTGTCAATTAAAATTCGAAATACAATTATCACTAGACATTACAATATTATTTTTGATGCCTTGTGTTTATATAAGCATATATGAATATGATTACATACTTATCCATGCGTTTTTCATCTCTAGTCAGAGAATAGATGTTTTGTGTTATTGGCTTGCATAGTTTCAATTTTCTATTTTATGAATTGGGTGTGCATATTTTTACATATTTTAATTACACATTGATTGATTTGAATTTGGTTGTCTATTGCAAAGATAATATATGTCTATTAATTTGATTGGGTGTGCATAATTTAAATTAGTTGCTTAATTTTGTTTAGGGAAAATAAGTAATATCAATGAAGATTCATCTTCTCAACCTCAATTTTATAATGATAATGCTCTTCTATGGAAGTATGTTACAAAACATGAAACAAGTGTGGTGAAGGGTGGAGGGAACTTAAGCTTCAAAGTGTAATTATTGTAAAGAAGCTTCAAAATATTTGTTGAAAATCAAAGGAGGTGAGGCTAGACCTTGCAATAAAGTTACACAACGGAAATTGTTGGACATGAAATGAGTGGTTGATGAGGCAGAGGTGAGGGTAAAAATTGCCAAAGCTAGAACTGTTTATTTGCCTACTAAAGCCACCACATCAAGCAAAGTCTACTACATTTGATTTGGAATTTGATACATTGGGTTCCATAATAAATAGCGGACTTAGTCAAAAGAAAAGAAAGGGAGCTGCAAGATTTATTGATGAAAACTTCCATTTGACGTATAGAGAGAATTTGGATGGTCTCATTGCTAAAATGTTTTACACAAGTGGGTTCTCATTCAATCTTGCTAGAACCCATATTATGTCGAAGCCCTTACATATGCTTGTAAATATCCGGTTCTAGATTTGAGGCCTCGAGGTTATAATCCATTGAGGACTATACTCTCCAAAGGGAGAAGGGTCACTTTGAGATGAAATTAAATCCAGTAATGAGTTCGTGGAGAGATGGTGCAAGCATGTGTAGCGATGGTTGGTCAGATTCTCAAAGAAAATCACCTATCAATATTATAGCCGCTTGCGAAAGTGGAACTATGTTCTTGAAGGCGGTTAATTGTGAAGGTGAGATGAAGAAGGCTTAATTCATTGGTAATTTGCTCAATGAGTGCATTTGTGTGACTGGCCATCTTTAATTCTTATTCGATGTTGAAGCTTCTTGCAATTGTTAACACATGCTTTGCTTCCATGATTGTGACGATGAGGAAATTTAAGGAAATAAAGTGTTACTTACAAAGAATGGTGGTTACTGAGGAATGAGATTCGTACCAAGAGGATTGTGTGGAAAAAGCAGGAAGTATCAAAGAGAAAATATTAAGTGACAAGCTTTGGTGTGATGGTCACGCCCCGATCCCGACATACGTCCATGATCAACACGTAACGTCACCAAGTACCCATATATCTAACGTACCCTGCCTCCAGGATATGGACAAAGCACAACTCAAGATTTGAAATGCGTAGTAATTTTTCCGTTTACTCTATGGTTGCATCTAACCTCTTTGTTACATTGCCTACGTACCCTCTGACAGGATCAAGCCATTCCTAGTTCACCACTCACTAAACTCCAACTTTTATCACAGAACGTTCTAGTAGAAAGGTATATCATTCCTCAAACAATTGTTGGAACTCGACAAGCATGAATTACTAGATTCAAGGCTGTACTGCGAACCCACATGACAACCAAGATTTTCATTTCATCAATCATATAAATCACTAGGTTTTCAACACAATACCACAATTCACATCATGTAACATATCAAAGAATTGACGAAGCATAATACCATTCTCTAGCCACATTAATTAACTAATCTGGCCATAATAATAACAATCATATCCATACCTTATAAATTCATACTTTATGAAATCATAATCGAATTGCTGGAAATCTCGAAGGAGTCACCCAGCTAGACCCGGTAGTTTTTAACACGACACGGTGACACAATACGAAAACGACGCGAAAATAACGGGTTTCGGGTCAACACGATAACTAATCGGGTCATTATCGGGCGACCTATTAAGAACCCGTTAATAACGGGTATACACCTGGGTAACACGTGGGTAACCCGTTTCGACCCGTTAAGAAAAAAATTATTTTGATCATTTTAAAGTTTATTTACTAAAAGATTTATTATAAAATACAATAACCATATTAATATATACAATATATTCTATATTAAATATATAGTTTTGTATTATTATTCTATATAAGTTTAAAAAAAAAAACCTTTAGTCATTATTTATTTTTATTATGAGAGTTTCTTATTATCATTATTAGGATAAATTTTACTTAACATGTTGTTGTCCAAAATTAAAATAAACTTGTATAGTATTTGTATAGGCAAGAACTAAGAAGACATGCATACAAGTATGAAAAATGTGAAAGAATATATAAATGCTCATGATTCATCATTATTCATCCACGAGTAGATAATGGTTACACTTACATTATCTTTTAGATTTTTAAAATCCTCCAAACCCTCACGAATAATGTTTTTTTATTTGAGGGAAAAATTAATAAAATTAATAATAATTATTGTAGAAGTGTAAAAAATGTAAAAAAAAAAAAAAAAAAAAATATACAATCACTCATAGTGACAAGTTTTACAACTTTCATGAAGGGGTCAGCTTTGAAATCCAACATTATAATCCATAAACCTTAAATTTATATTTAACCGTCGATTGTCATTTACGCTTTATTCTTCTTACTGAATTTCATTTTTAAAATTTCATTTTTTGAAAACATGATCATCTGGCGGATGTAAGAAGATGAACGGTTTAGATTTTTGATATCACGTTTCGATATTTACGGCTAACTGAAATATGAGTTGATGTCATATAATTTGTAGAAACTTTATAACCATCAAGCAATATTTTTACTAATTGTAAAACTCTGAATATAATATCAACGATCCAAACCTTCATCTTCCTGCATCCTCTAATGGATCATGTTTTCAAAAAAGAAAACATGAAAAAACAAAATTTGATGAGAACAATGAAGCGTAAATGTAAACAACATTCAACGGTTAAATTTTGATCTATGATATATCTTATAGTGGTGAATTTAAATGTAAACAACAATCAATGGTTAAATTTTGATCTATGATTTATATGATTATAGTAGCGAATTTCGAAGTTAAGCTCTTCATGAAAGTTGTAAAGTTTGTCATTATGAGCGTTTATATATAATTTTTTTCTATATTTTTTTTACACTTTTACATTAATTAAAAAACTATTAAAGACTTTATTTAAATAACAGTCGTAAGATAAATGAGAGTAAATATGTACATTGGATTCTATTTCACTTATATTATTACAACTTTTTTGGACAAAAAAACCCCTTCTCTATTCCAATATTTTCCAATTTTACCATTTGATCAATTTAGGTAAGCAAAAATATACTTAAAAGAAAATTGTGTTTTTATGTTTTGGATGTGACAATATTGTATGTACATACTTATTTAGTATTATGTTTTTCATTTGATTATTTATTGGTTTAAAATATATTTTCCTTAACGGGTAACGAGTCGGGTCATATTACCTGTTAATATTATCGGGTCAGGTCATTTTACATGTTTATTTTAATGGGTGTTACACGACACGACCTGTTAAGATATCGGGCATGACACAAAAACGACAAGAACACGAAAAACACGACATGAATACTAGGTCTACACCCTGCCGTCCAATGGCTTTTCTAATTCAATTCACAAGATTCTCAAAACCATTATTCACAAATACACTAAAAACTAGGGCTAGAGTGACAGTTTGGTCGAAACCTATAATAAGTAACCAAGTAGGTAGTAACACCCTAATGCGAATTAACCAGGCGGTGTCACTCCTACACATGCTGATAGGCAGTGATCACCTAATGCAGATTAACCAGGCTTGATCACCCCTAAACTACGTATGGCCATACTTAGGTAACGAGAGTTGCCCAATGAGGGTTGCGCAATGCAGATTAACCAGGCGCAACTCATAAATAGCAGATTAACCAGGCGGTGTCACTCCTACACATGCTGATAGGCAGTGATCACCTAATGCAGATTAACCAGGCTTGATCACCCCTAAACTACGTATGGCCATACTTAGGTAACGAGAGTTGCCCAATGAGGGTTGCGCAATGCAGATTAACCAGGCGCAACTCATAAATAGTATGATTCCCCAATGTGGATTAAATAGATGGAACCATCCATGTACCACTGCTACATGGTGCAGTCACATCATCACACAACATACATCAACATAAATAAATTATAGTTACTAGCATACACACTATCGATTCCTTAAAAAAAAAAAAACGAATATCGAATCACATACTATAACCTAGGTTAGTTCAGTATGAATCACAATTTCAAATATACATTATACTGATTCCTCTTAACTACCCAATATCTGGTCACCCAGACATATGAATTCTACGAAATATTTCTAACAAGGTTCCATCTCAAATTTTCAAACTAGCAATCATACATCTCATTTATTTTAACAAGAAGTTAAATACACACACACACACACACACACACACACACACACACACACACACACACACACACATATATATATATATATATATATATATATATATATCACAATAATGCATCTCATACATGTAAATCGAGGTATATATTAACTGGAATAGCCCACTAACCAATATAGGCCCACTAGACTATACTTAGTCTCTAGTTGTACCAATTTTTGAACTTAAGAACGATTACGAACGTTTTGAACAAAGTCAACCCTAGTAATACAATCAGGAAGATCTGCTTGCCAGATTTTCAATCCATAAATTTTGGGATTCCTTAAATAATACGTATGATAACATAGTAACATTTAGTGATGATTTAACGGTTAGATCTTCGTTTGCTACAATAGTCAAGTGGCAGACCCTAATGGAACTAGGTTCAAACGATGAAATTTCTTTGAACAGAGGTCAAATATGAAATCAAAATATCGAATTTAGCCTAGAAAGACAAAGTTGGCCCTTTGGCCTTGCGTCGCCACGTGTGGCGATTTCCGTCAAACAAAAACCTAATTTTCCTACTAACTCCAAAAATTACCAAATTTTACAGAATTGTAGAACACAACAAGGGGAAGAACTTTCATACCTAGGCTGAAGTCCAATTCGGTCGAAAAACACCTGAAATTGCCCTCGATCCATCGAAAACCCTAGAAATGGTGAGCTTCAAATCATCAAATCCGCAACTTCGCCACACCCATACTTGCTTGGGGTTTTCTCTTGGGTTCAAGGGAAACATTTTTGTGGTGGTAATCGTCAGAATACCTTTCAAAAATGGCAAATTGCCGCCGTGGATCCCACAAAGCCCTCGACTTCCATTCTCACGAAATAGGACCAATTTGTATCATATTTTTTTATGAAAATGAAAGAGGGAAGGTTATAGAGCTGTCCCAAGTGTTTTTTCACTATGAATCATTGGAATCCATGGTTGCAGTCAGGTCGGGTCACACAAGAAACGGGTCAAGGAGGTGGATCCAATTCTTTCCTTTTCCCCTTCTCTCCTTTCTCTTCTTTCTCCTCCCCTTGATAGGTCACCCCTCCCCCTTTTATCTCCCGTGTCTCTCCTTTCTCCCTTCTCCCCCTCACCCCTGCTGCCATTTGGAAGCTTCTAGTATTTTTTTATATTTTTTATTAATGCCTCTAATTTCTTCGTTTCAACTCCAATTCATGAATGGTTTTCTCCTACGTGCTCCTAAGATCAAGCTCTGTCCAATTGTACTTAGTGTGACGCCGTCAGTTTATGATTTTTTAAAGATTCTTGACCAAAATTCAAAAATCATAATTAGTTTAATTATAAAACAAGGAGATTGATAAGTAATCATAATTCTTTGATGCTATGTATGAGGTGCTAATACAAAGATGGACCAAGAGTTGCACACAACTCTATTGCCTGGCATATTCTTTCAATCCAAGGTAACTTTATTGAGAGTTTTAGTAAATTTATTTAGTTGGTTTTAATTATTATGATCTTTTCATTTATCACTTATAGGTATTATAGCAATGAGTGGCTTGATGGTGCTCTAAATCGTGTTGCTCTGCATGAGAGATCTTAATAGAAAGAAAAAAAAATGCATTGAGCGATACTTTGCTAATAGTGTGGAGAGAAGAAGTGTCAATGAGGAGTATGCTGCTTTTTCGGCTAATCTTGATGATTTTCAAATAGTGATGCTATGGTAGATAGATTTCCAATGGAACTGGTGAAATGATGGGTTGTTCATGGAGCTTCCACTCCAACTATTCAATGTTTGGCTTTGAAACTTGCAGGACAACCTTGTTCCTCATCATGTTGTGAAAGAAATTGGTCAACATATAATTTTATACATTCTTTGAGGAGAAATAGGATCGCACCCCAAAGAGCTGAAGACTTGGTATATGTTCACAATAATCTTTGTCTTCTATCTAGGAGGACCAACCTTTATAAAGAAGGTAAATTCAAGATGTGGAATTTGGGTGGGGATGAATTTGATTCTTTGAGTATGGAACATGCGGGTGTGCTCGAAATTGCAAACCTTTGACTTGATGAACCGATTTGGAGGCCGTGATAATGATGACGATGAAGTTCAAGAGGAAATATAAAGAGTGACTTGAAGGCCATTGAGATTTGAATCATGTGTTGTTTTAATTATTATGTTTGCGCTTTAATTATTATGTATGCTGAATGAATTTGACGAACATGAGTACTTTATTATATTATGAATTGGAAGTATTGTTTTTAATAGAGTTTGCAAGACGTATATTTTGTTATGTTGCATGCACAAACAAAATATATGTAAACTGTATGCTACCTCTATTTCTTATGCAAATACATTATATTTTGGAAAACTACGCTAAGAAGTATTTTGTGAATTGATGCATTTCTAGAAATTTTCAAATCTTCCTTTTGTTTTAGTTCCGTGTTACCACATGACATTATTTTGCTTCACTTGCTGGTTATTTGTTAGGCCGTCAAATTTGCATACTGGTTATTGACAAACTCCTCTAGAAGTTTTTAAATTTGCATGAAAATAATTTCAATCCGCTGCACCGTGTGGTCATAAACTCTAGTAGTAAATAATAATTTAGAGGGAGAGAATAATAGGACTAGAGAAAGGGTTCAGTTGTCTAGCTTGATTGATTTTCCCTTGGCCTTATACTTTTATTTATACTAATCATGATGAGCTTTACTTGCCCTCAAAGTAATACAAATCATACAAAAAAAGGAACTTCTAGATCCTATGAGATTCCTACATCTAGTTTACACAATCACATTCATGTTGCAATATTAACTGCGATACTCTCTTTTGAGTGTGTAAATTAAAGAAGCAATCACATCAGGTTTTTAGGCAAATGTGAAAAACAGTTGATGAATTTTTCTCCTCAGGCACAACAATGCATACACAAGTCTCATAAGTAGGGTTCACATAAAAATATAGTCTCACCAAAACCTGCTACAGTAAACCCAATGAGAGGTGCTACGTTATAATTTGTACCCAAGTTCTTAAATTTGACTATAATATTTATATGTATTTAATATAATAATCATTTTACCGGTCAAATGGTGATTCTATTAAATACATATATATTCACAAGAATATCGGAACGCTAGATGATCATTGTATTAATACATGTAAAAATTGTAGTTAGTCTCCAAGTTTAATAGGTTTATTATCACTTAATACTACGGTGTACTTTTTATTTTTTAAATTTCAATTTTGTGAATGACAAGTTTCAAAAAAATATTTAATGGGCCATTTTCCTAAAAAACAGTAATAGTAAATAATTATGGGGTAAAAAAACATAAAACTACCTCAACTATTGGGTCATTAACAGTTTCATACCTCGTCTTTAAAAAGTTTCAATGTTATACCTTATCTTCGAATTTGTTGCAATGTCATACCTTCTGTCAGTTGTCTGTCAATTATTCTGTTAAATGCTGACGTGGCTTGAGACGGAACCCACTTTCTATTAAAAAGTTAATTAAATATTAAAAAAAATTAAAATACAATTATTTAAATATTTTTATAAAAAGAAGGTGGGATCCACCCACCTCATCTTCCCTGACACCTCTCCCCCTTTCTCTCTCGGTCTCACCCCCTTTCTCAATCTCTCCCCCCGCCCCTGATGTGATATATAATAGCACACAAATTAAACCCTCTTATTGACAATTGTAGTAAAGATGTAAGTAGGGATCGTTCTAGTCTGTGGATTAGGAGGGATTGCTAATCTACTCTAAACTGACTTAAAAACACAAAACTAAACTTAAAAACAGAAAACTAGACTCTAAGACTCTTAACTAGACTTATATGACTCAAAATAAACTAATCAAACTCAAAATTCCACAAAACAATAAAAAAGACTCAAAACAAACACTAGGACTTACTTTGGACGAAAATTGAATTGATTTTGACTCAAAACGCTCAAAAACACAAACATGGACAAATTCTAACTAATTTGACACAACAAAGTAAAGGGGATTGTGTTTTTGACGAATTTAAAGTAAATAAGTAAACTTGCAAAAACTAAGTAAAGGGATACGAATTTGGGTGAATCAATGGGTGATAGGCTAGCTAGAGGGTCCTTCTCCACCCATGACACACTTGCATACAAATCGATTTCCAATTGCCTTTTCAATAAACCATGAACCTCAACACCCCAGATTAACCGTGAACAACACTAATTAACCCTCAGATTTTCCTTAAATCATTGAATTGGATAGGATACGCATCGGCAACCAAATTATTCTTCAATAGTTTCCTACATGAACAACATAATAGAGATACAATGAAAGATCATAAGCATTGACAAGGCATTCATAACTATGAACAACATGATACTCCTGCCAGGAATTTACTTAGCACGATCATGACCAACGATCTTCACTACTTGTGAATATAAGTTTGTAACAAATATGTGAAACTCCCTTATATTCTAGCATCAAATTCATGCATGCAAACTAAGTAGGCCTCCTTAATCAACATACAAGAATAAGTTCTTAATCCAACAGTTAAGTAAATTGCATTCACGATTTATGAAATCACAATTGGAAGTAATCAATTCATATTGCAAATATAATCTTGGTTTCAAAGTCTCCTCTAGCTAAAACAAGTTTAGCTCCTCATGTTCAGAATTAAACAAAGAAAACTTAAATTAAACATTGAAAACAAAAGATTGAATACACCTAGAAACGCTCCAACAATCTAACAATCTTGAATGGTAGGCACGGCTCCAAGCTATCCTCTCCTTCCTTACAAAGCTGCGGCACAAGGGTGGTTGTGGTTGAAATTGGGTTGTGGTGTATTATGGTGATGGATGGTATATGGATGTATTGAATGGTTGAATGGGTGAATGAATGAATGGTTAGGGATTTGTAGCAGAAACATATATATGAAGGGAGAAAAGGCAAGGCGTTAATTAAATGTTTTGGGAAAGATTTGGACTCCAAATCCTCAAGAAAAAAGGGTAAATAAAATCAGAATCCCATAGAGAAAAGAGAAGAAGGGTGCGGCAAGGGAATTGGGAAAAGGGGAAGGCCTTGCACGGCAAGGAAAGGGAAGAAAAGGGATAGGTGGTGCGGCATCCCTCTTAGAATGGGATTAGGACTTCTAGAAACATATATTTAGGTGTCCTAAATTAATTAGGGATCCCTTTAGTAGCTGGAACATAAGTAGGAAAAGATTAGGATTGACTAAGTCAAAATAAGGAAGTTTGACTCATTTTTCCTTCTTTATAGCTGATTCCTTTTCTTCCAAGTCTTGAATTAATTTCTTCAACTATTTAGCATATTCCTAGCCTTTCTTGAACTTCAATTTCGTCCATCCACCTTGCTCCATGCATGTGCTATCCATTCCAAGCCCAAAACTGCTCCAAACTGTCCTTTCTTGCCACTTTAGCCAATTGAACCTACAAACACACGAAAATAGCTTAAATCACTATAATAAATAGGAACTAACTCACTAAATGCAAGGAATTAAACTAACAAAGTCGCATAGATATGATCTTATCAGCCCCCACCTTCTTCATATCTCGTTCCCATTCATCAGCTATTCGACGACATTGATCCCATTAGACCTCAAACAAAAAATCAAACCTAATCCAACATCAAATCTCATCATCCTGCCCCTAGAACCCCCAAAAATCAAATCCAAAACCAAAATTTCATCACCTCCAAACCCATCAAGAATCAAATCACATCCCACCTTCTCGACCAATCGCCGTTCTGGGTCGTCAACGCCGACGCCGTGTGCATCGCCCTTACAACCACAAGAGAAAGAGGATGAGGAACACCCACAACAGAACAAATCGCATTCTCCATAGGGGGAATGTCGATGTCGTCTTGGCCGTATGCGTTTTTCCTTGCGTGGGCCTTAAACCCAAACCTGGTAGCGTCTGCATTGGCCTCTTGCTCCTCCATTCTTTGCTTTGGGTGTGGAGATTTGAAGAGAATAGAGAAGACTGGAAGAGAAGGGGGGAGAGATATGGGAAGGTTAGTGAAGCAGGATGAGAAGTAGAAGGGGAGGAACGCCATGGGAGGAAGGAGGAGATGGAGGAAGAAAGGGCGTGCGGCGGTGGGGTTCTGGAGTGAAGGGAGGAAGGGTGCCGGGGAGGGGGGGAGACGAGTAGGAGGGAAGAATGGGGTTCTGGAGTGAAGGGAGGAAGGGTGCGAAAGGGAGGAGACGGGTGGGAGGGAAGGAGGTGGGTGGGTCCCATCTTCTTTTTATAAAAATAGTTAAATAATTGTATTTTAATTTTTTTAATATTTAATTATTTTTTTAATAGAAAATGGGTCATGTCTCAAGCCACGTTAGCATTTAACAGAATAATTGACAGAATGTATGACATTGCAACAAATTCGAAGATAAGGTATGACATTGAAACTTTTTAAAGACTTGGTACGAAACTGTTAATGATCTAATAATTGAGGTAGTTTTATGTAATTTACCCATAATTATGCGCCAAAATTCGGCCCAATGGCTATGTATGTAAATTGAAGAATTGTTGTAGGATAATTCGGGACCAAGACTCAAAGCTCCACCGCCGACCAACACAAATTCTCCGGCGAAGTTCACCTCTATTCTCTTTTATCAATGGATTATCCTCCCGACTCCTTCAATCCAAACAAACGTCTCAAAGAAGAGTTACTATTCTTTCACTCTCTCTAAAATCACCTGCTTCACTAAACTGTTGATTCTTTTTTAATTTAACTTTGTTTTGCGGAATTTGATAACTTTTTCAGGTTTGTGAGCGATTTGAGCGGATCGTCAATGATGGAGATTGCCGCGCTTACCACAATAATCCTTGTAAATTGACCTAATATTTCATATTTCATTTTTCTTCTTCGTCTCGCATTTTTGAGGTTTAGAACAACAATGCTGATGCACTTTTATGTTGTTTGTATTTTTGTTTTTGTGAACTCTGATAGTTTTCTTACGTTGTTGTCAGATTCTGTTACTTCTGCGGCACAACATTGGCTCTCATCGTGTTGTTGGTAAGCCACAAGGACTTCTGTTCTCAAATTAACAAAATATTATCCTTCAAATTATTTGGTTATTGAACAAAACCTTGCCGTTATTGTTGTTGTATGCCTGTGCATGTGCGTGATAGCAGTCACGGTTAGGCGCCATGTCCTGTATGCTAGATCTTACATATATGATAAAAACATCATCTGGCGGTGCTACATTCTAGTCTCCAAAAGAGTCTATCTCATAGTTTCTAACATTATCTTGCTGTGTTTTTGGCAACACGAAATGGAGTCATTCAATTTAGCGTTTATACTGTATCCCTTCACATTACCATAAGCTTCTCATTTCCAAGCTTGTTTGATATGCATTGCAGCTAATATGTTTGTTTTTCTGATATTATTTTTTTTCATGTGATTGTTTTACCATAGATGTGGCATCAAAGAAAAATGATGATGCAGTAGTTGGTTCTAAGGGATGGGCGGCTTACATGGCTTCATTGTCTCTTGGATTTCTTCTCATTATACTTCCTATCGTTTTAGTTTACACTGTAAGTTTTCTTTACTTGACTAATTACGAAAACTTGGAAGGATCCAAGCTTTTAAGTAATCTTTAGAGTGGAGATTGCAATCCTATTTTCTCCACCACTTTTTAAACTTCTGAAAGCAGTGCCGTTGCTCATGAATCGTCAAAGTGTCTCAAAATTGATAGTGTGTAACTGTATATTCTAGAGTCGGGTCTTCTGTTGTGGTCACATTATTTCTTATCCAGGGATACATGTCATATCATATTCACTATGATCATAACTCATGTCAGGTTTTGGCAGAGTGGATGTATATCTGGGCGACTTTGTTGATGTTGTTACTGCATTTCAGTATTCCCCCCATTTTGAGGAGTCATTCATGCCATGTTCACAATGCTAGAAGATGTTTGTATGAGTAGCAGAGTATTTTTATGCTTGGATATAGTAGACTGATTCACAGTTGCGTTCACTTAAATGTAGGTTTGGTTCTTATTCTACTTTGAAGGAGGATCCTTATTCTATAAGGCAAAATATGTTGTCTTACAGAGTCGCTACGGTATGCAGTTTCACTTAGGTCTGCATAGTATAATTTTTGGGAGTTTTAACGAAAAGCCCGCGGTACTATTCACTTTAACGAAAAACCACATTTTTACACTAAAAAGTCAAACTGGTACTATTCATTTTACCCTTTATTTTGTTCTTATCGTTAAAACTCAAAGTTTTCAAGCCCTTTTCATTAGTTTTCCTATAATTTTTTACCAGAAAAAATTTCCTGTAACTTATACTATTTTTTCGTGTGAACAAAAGTAATTGCTGCAGATGATCATCACATGCTTTTGTATCTTGGCTGTTGACTTCAGAATATTCCCTAGAAGATATGCCAAGACTGAGACTTATGGTACTGGCTGGGTAAGAATTTTGCAAGCAATATGGAACGAAACTGCGATCTTCTTAAGCCTATTGTTACAGTGTTGACTTGATTAGACTTTGTTGATTTTCATTAGAGTATAACTTGTACCACCTTACTCTTCACATTGATAAGTCAAATAACATATGTTTAACATCTGTTCCATTGCTAGCATCTCCTTCTGGGTTGCCATCAATTGATGAGTAGTTTCCAATTTGCAGCTAACTTTTTAATTCTGTCTGAGTTTCGCTATCTCTGAATTTCGTTTGATATCATACCACACCCTCATGAATAATTCCTTCATTATTTATCAATAGCCAATATAGGACAAGACTTAGGGATGCAATCATAGGTTACTGGCGCTCAGTAGTTCTCTGGTACTAGTTCCAAATTTTGTTTAGAATAAGAATAGTAGAATTGTCCAAATTTTGTTTAAAATAAGAACGGTAGAATTGTTTCGGATCATATTGTTTCTATCACTTCTTTTTCTTCCTGTGGCTTTATATTAGCTTCTCTTTATTTATTGTTTGTATTTTAGATATTCTATTTTCTTTGAGACCTACATCGCATGTGTTAAACATCTCTACTTAATGAATATCTATTGAGGAAATTAAATTGAGAAATGACCACTTGTGAAAATTTTTCCATACATGAATTTGTCCGATGGATCTTGAGGTTGGCTCATTTGTCATAGCAAATTCCTTAGTTTCACGGCAAGCACGAAATATATCATCAAGTTAGTCATTTATAATTTTGTTGGTTTGGGTGTAACCTCTTAACTCACTCTCTCTCTCTCTCTCTCTCTCTCTCTCTCATGTGAGTGTGTGTGTGTGTGCGCGCATATAGCATACATCTATAAATTTGCAAATGTTTATTTGTTCTAACTCCTAAGATATTCTTTTCTCTTGCATATCTTTTTGAAAGTTTAGACAAACAGCAATAAAAAAAAAAGTTCAGAGAATAACGTGTTTCGGAATAATGGAAATATATGGAGGTTTGAGTGTTCCTCCAAAACTAGCAGCACCCTAATGGAACAAATATCTTAAGACTAGTCTCTTGAAGGTCCCAACTTCCAAGAAATCCTGGGATTATGTTTAAATATTATCATCATTTTTGTTGACTCTTTAATGGTTTGTTTTTTCCTATAGTTTTATATATTTTTGTTTGCATGATATGATCTTGAATGGTATAAACGGACTGCAGTGTCGTCCTGTCGTAGTCTGAAAATATGTTGTTGATGGCATGCTGTTTGTTTATGCTTTTTAAGGTCATGGAAGACTGCTATTCAATCTGCTAGTCCACTAATCATCCTTGGGTTTGTCCATCTTCTGTCTACGACAGGCGTGGACTATCAGGTAGGTTTATGATATCAGGGATTATCAGGTCAATTTGGTATGTACATCGTTGTCATGTCTAGTTTTCAGTTTAAGCCAATTTGACAATGAAGGGTGACCTTTCTATTCAGCTTCTATTGTAATAAGTCATTCCGTTTAAACACTGAAGTGCATTGTGATCATTTCAATACTTTAAGGTGTTCAATAGGCTATTCTATGCTGCATTAATCTCTTTTTGATGTCATGTTATGTTTACATATTGTAGGTTCATGTGGCTGAATATGGAGTGCATTGGAATTTCTTTTTCACACTTTCTGGGGTATCAATTCTTACATCCATAATTAATGTTCCCGCACAGTATTCTGGCATTCTTGGTTCATTAATTCTAGTAGGTATAATCTTATTGTGCAATGTTGTTTTTGGTGTATGCGGTTTATTACTTTTATCCTTTGAGTAGATATAAGACTATTCTTTAGCCTAATTGGTTTTCTATCTCCCAGGTTACCAAGTTTGCTTGATGCATGGGTTAAACTCACATCTGCTTTCTAATGAAAGGGGAGCTGATATAATCAGCCAAAATAAGGAGGGGTTTTTTAGCATATTTGGTAAGTGCTTGAGCTTGAATATTTTTCAAGCTTATTCTATCTTCTGAATAATTTGGACTCTCTGTCAAGTTCAAAGCACAAATTTCTTTATACACCAATAAAAGAAGATGGGATCCATTTATTTAGTCAAGTTGTTAATGTTCTCAAATCGCATGACTGAGTTTGCTTAACGAAATATTCATTTTTTTGTTCTGTTCATAACTGATATAGGTTGGATCATGCTGTAAGAGATATAAGCTTCCCCTTCCATAATGATGTATCATACGAAGTAATTGCACCAAAGAAAACATCACACACGTTCCATTTTATTGCATACTTTCTTTTGGAAAAGCAGCTGATTTAGTGTTATCTTCGCGGTGTATAGGGTTGATGACCCAAGTAAAGTTGTAGTACGATAACCAAATGAATGCTGCACCCAGATTGCTTCTTAGGAAGACTCTAAATCGTAATCTCTGCATATATACAATATGATCATGACGTTTCTCTATGCTTATATATTGAGAGATAAAAGTGATAACAGACAGTAGTATCTCAAGATTGATACTATTGTCTGCACCAAGATTGATGTCCCCAGAACACATTCAGTTTACACTGTTAAGTTCTGCAGACCAGGAGAAAGTACTCTAGATTCAGAGTATAGCAGTTAATGGTTAAGTCGTGTTTGTAATTAATGGAATTTGGTGCTTGGAGCTAAGACTAGTATCTTGCAACTGAGTTGCCGCTTTTAGATTTACTCATTATTAAGAAAATGTACAACAACAACAACAACAAAGCATTATTAAGAAAATCTAGAGGATTTAAAATCTGAATTGAAAAGGAGACGAAGTATGTGCTTGCATTATAAGTATATTTAGCCGGACTTCCAAATTAAATCAAAATACCATATGAAAGTATGTCAATTGTTCTTTTTAATACAATACCCAAGTTATATCTTTTAGGTATTTTAGCCAAAATGGTCCTTGAAATTGGCATAAGTCCTTAATTTGGTCCATGAGATTTGAAATTAATAGAAGTGGTCCCTGAGTTTGTCAAAATCTTTGTTAAATAAGGACCAATATGAAAAAAATTCCCTCAATTTAATAAACAGTGTGCCAAAATGATTTGACAAAATTGAGGGTACTTTTGTCATTTTCTCTTTATTTAACCGAGATTTTTCACAAAATGATTGACGGTGGACAAACTCAGGGACCAATTCTATCGATTTTAAATCTTAGGAACCAAAGTGATGAGTCATGCCAATCTCATGGACCATTTTGGCTAAAACCCTATCTTATATAATGGTATCCCCTTTGAATATGGAAGTTGAAATTTATCATGTAATAAACGATGTCACTAAAATTATCTAGTATCATTGTTATGATCATCACCATTTCCACTAAGCTCATTTAATCCCCTCTCTATATTTCCTAGTGTTATCTGTAACTCAAACAACAAAGTGGAAATTGGTTTCATAAGTTGGCCGTAATGCAGTTGGGTTGCATTTAGTCATATGATGTAATTCATTGAATGACCTAATTGTGGGTATTTGGGGAACGTAAACATCTCTGATATAGCTGGAAAGAACGCCATCTTCTGCTGCGAGGTGAACTGCTGAACAATTGGCATATATTCTTTACAAAACCAATTAGGTTAAACAGAAAAACAGTACAAAAATGCAAGTGTGTTGTTTGCAGATTTTCTTCTTATTGCTTAAAGTAGTTTATTGTTTTCATTCCCAGGATATTGGGGTATGTAGGTTGGATGTAAAATGTTTAAATGGCATGCCCCCTTCTGAAATTGTCGTTGTAATGGATTAATGTTCGTGATTGAAAATGTCCTCATTCATCTTTAGAATATGTTTATCTGTAGAAAACAACAGTTGTACAGAAGACTAACCTCCTTTCAGTTTAACTCCTACTCAAGTTGTCACTCCTTTTTCAGGTGTTGGCAATACTGCTGGTCTCTGATTTTCTCCCCGGAAGTAAAACTTCAGCGATTGAAGAAGCGTATAATCGCAATTTGCTCGGGACGTTTCTTCTGGTATGCTACAGCAAACTTTTTCAAGTTTCTTGTGCCAACCATTAAATGATTGTCTGGTTCAATCAACATTTCTCATGCTTAAAACAATCTCATACTGCTTTTTCGTGCCGGCGAATTTGCTCACGGGTTTGGTGAACTTGATGGTGGATGCCCTGTTTGCATCGGCAGTCAAAGCCCGTTTTATATTAATTGCCTATGCATTTTCGCTGACTTTCATCGTTGGTTTCCTAGATTTTTGGGGCATCCGGTTGAAATTTTGGTAGGTCGGAATTGGAAATCTAATCAGTTAAGGACATGATATCAATGTAATCATCAGAAATTCGTACAAAATTGTTGCTCTCTTGATTACAATGATTTTTTTTTTTTTCTCCCGAGCCACCTATGTGTACAACCGAGGACCCAACTCCCTCCCTCTCTCTCTCTCTCTCTCTCTCTCTCTCTCTCTCTCTCTCTCTCTCTCTCTCTCTCATGGATAGCATTTGACCGACCCTATTGGCACTCTTCATAGTGGTTAAGTTGAGTGTGATAGGACCCAACTCCCTCTCTCTCTCTCTCTCTCTCTCTCTCTCTCTCTCATGGATAGCATTTGACTGACCCTATTGGCACTCTTCATAGTGGTTAAGTTGAGTGTGATAGCAACAGAAAAGAATCAATCACCGCGAGTTTGATTAGTATTACACTATGCTACTATAGCGTAAGTTTGATAAAGATGAGTTATACATTAAGTGTGGGATTCATCTCTTTTCGTTTATTTTGTATGTATCACACTAATAAATTTAATATAGTGAAATAAAAATCACTCTTAAAGCAGATTTTTTGGCACATTGTAAGAATTTGATTCTTACATTATTGATATCACGCTCATTTTTTCGGCCCCACTATGGAAATGTCCTTCTGCAGTGCTAGAATGAAGACCTAAAATATGAAAGCTTCGTATCCTCATTTTACATTACGGAGTAGGTCTAAATAAGTAGTTACTGTTGTAGTAACATACTCATTGATTAGCGTAGTTGTGGGCTTAAAAAATCAGTCGGTTAGCATTTATTGAACTCATAGTAGGTAAAAAAAAAAAGGAGTGAGATACTAATATATTGGACTCATAGGAATTACACTTAAATAGTGGGTCAAAAATTTATGTAATACCAATATAATGAACATGCACTAATGTAGCAGTAGTATTATAAGGTATCCCACTCAGTTACCTGATTCTTATAATAGGTATTTGTAACGACCCCGAAATTTCTAATTCAGAAGCTAATTACTAAGATAGGCCCCAAATTCATTTTCTTAGCAATTTCACTAAAAGATCAATCTTAGGTATTTTATTATGGCTGCATCTAACCTTCTCGTTGGACTGCCTATGTACCTTACTAAGGGATCAAGCTATTCGTTGTTCACATTATGCTTCTAGAACAATATATTAAAATTTCATTTCGATCCAACGGTCGGATCTCCGCCAATCACAACATTCAAGGGGCAGTCAACGTTTTAATTTACTAACTTGCAAATCCAAGTTGGGAAGATCTGAACGCCGGATTCTCGATCCATAAGTTTCTAAGGCCCTCAAATATTATGTACTATAATGTTTCAAAGTTTGGTGACGATCCAACGGTTGAATGGTCGTCAATTATGAAAAATTGTATGGCAGTACAATTCTCCGAAAAATTTGAATATTCAAATCATCGTATCAAATTTCAACGAACGGACTTTGGATATGGGCTCAGGACATCAAGAATGTCCCGCTGTCCAAAATCCATGAAAACAGATTCTCCACCACGCGCCGCTGCACGTGGTGGTTTCCAGCAACCGGAAACCCACTTTTTCATCTAACTCCAAATTCTACCAAAATTTACAGGAAGATAGAGCTCAACAAGAGGAACAAGTTTTATACCTACCACGAAGTCCAAAAGTGGACGGAAGAGGGTCAATTCCGCTGATAAAGTCGACGGGTGCCTAAAGCTTCCCGGTGTCGATTCGTCGCCTACGGTGGTCTAATGGGATCAAAGCTGGTTGGGATTTACTCCTGGGATGATGGGCTACAAAACCCAAGTGGTGACATTGGCCATCGCTTTGCCGATTCACCAGAAAAATGAGAAGGGTGGCCGGAGCACCATTGGTTTTCATCGGTTTTTATGGCCACACACCGCCACATACAATGGTTAATCAAGGTGGTTCTTGGTGAGCTTCAAGATGGTGGTGGTGGCGTCAAAAAATTCCACTGGGGTTGGCCGGAATCGATCTCAGAAAATGGGAGGTCGGGGGAGGTCAAATGGGGGTTTTTCTGGGCTCCCTGGGCCTCTGAACCCGGTTTCTATATATGGAAACCTGCTAATTTAGGCAGAGACTTTGGAAACCTACTACTAATAGTAAGTTCACATGTCTTAAAGGTCTCACTACTTCCGAGGCTCGTAACTTCTTCGTTCTAACTCGGAATTAAGAACGGTTTACACCTACACGCTCGTAGGGTCGTCCTCTATTCAAATATGCCAAGAAATACGATAAAATATATGAGGATAAAATACATCCTTGTATAATTAAGTTAAGTCAACGAGGGACATTTTCGTCATTTCACTTTCCGATAAAAAAAATTCCACATAATCATATATTTTATAATTTTCAGGGTATTACATTCGACCCTCATTAACATAAATCTCGTCCTCGAGATTTCTTCCCTCAAGTAACGAAAAAGGAATGAAAGCTAATTCCACTTATCGTGAATAAAATCATAACCTCAGTCTACGATTTTATTCAAGCCCCAGAAATAAATACTTCCACGAAGTAATCATTTATACTCAGGTTTCCTACCACCCTCATTAGTATAATAAATATCGAAAAATCTAGCCATACACATTGGCAAAATAAATATCATCATCAAGCCACAATCCTCATGGCCTAAATAAATACTAGATTATTAAACCACATTTACCATTTGTTAGATAATCACAAACATTGGTAAAACCACTTACTATCATTGGCTATACCAAACATCAGAAAATTTTGCCATATTCATCCTTGGCAAAACAAATATCATAAATTCCAACCAAACCATCATCATTGGCCAAATAAATACCAAAATACCAAGCCATAATCATTAGTGGCTAAGTGAATATCACAATTTTATGCCAAACCATTAAAATTGGCAAATCAAATATAAGAAATTCCCACCAAATCATTGGAATTTCAATTCACAATCATTGGTGAAATCACTTACCATTATTGGCTATACACAGCCGTCACCATGATTCCCTCTCAGAACTCGGGTGCCAACATAATCCAACCTGATGACCAGTCCCGCGGCCGATTACCCTCACTTCAATCTGACCACAACAGCAAGAAGTAGGGTAACGAGAGTGTCCATTTAATCCTACATTCCAGAGCCAGGTACCCTCCCCAAGGGATACGGTACATTTCCAGCCGTGTAGGCCTCCAGAAGTTTAGGGGATCGAAACCTAAGGTAGCACGTGGTGCCCCTCAATCCTAGTGCCTCTCAATCCAAGATTGTCCATTTTCCAATGGCCATACCACATAGACTATCCCGCAGGAATAGCTCGGCCGTATAACACCCTCTGAAGGTTTAGGGGATCGAAACGCAGGGGAACCTTACAGTCCCTTTCACTCTCAGGTCATCAAAATCATCTAGGAAACCTGCATTTACAATCCACAGGAACCTGTGTTCACAACAACACACGTGAGTAATCCACAATACATATATGTAATCACATATTCATAGAAATTATGATATATGCAACCGCAATGCAAATCATAATTTCCACTAACGAAATTCCATAATCACCATGAAAATTGCACCACAATCACAATGCAGATCATTTATGTATCTCACATATATACATCACATGAATGCCACTTATTCACAAGAAATTATGCTATAATATAATCACAATACATGTGCATTTCACAAAAATGCCACATTAATAGTAGGAATTATGAAATATTGCAATATCAAAACAAATCATAATTCACATAGCACTTTGTTCACAAAAATTATGAAATAATGCATTCATATTGCATAACATGTTTCACAACAATAAGAATTCAAGAACATTCCACACCCGTCAGTGATTCGCAACATATTTGCATTTCACATAAATGCCTCACTATTCATAGAAATCATGAAATAATGCAATCTCAATGCTAATCATAATTTGCACCAATATGAACCCGAGACTATTGCATATGGTAGAGCAGGATCATTTTATCTGATACCACTATGTAATGACCCGAAATTTCTAATTCGGAAGCTAATTACTAAGATAGGCCCCAAATTCACTTTCTTAGCAAATTTCACTAAAAGATTAATCTCATGCATTTTATTATGGTTGCATCTAACCTTCTCGTTAGACTGTCTACGTACCCTACTAAGGGATCAAGCCATTCATAGTTCACATTACGCTTCTAGAATAACATATCCAACGGTCGAAACTCCGCCAATCACAACATTCAAGTGATGGTCAACGTTTTAATTTACTAACCTGCAAATCCAATTCGGGAAGATCCGTATGTCGGATTCCCGATCCGTAAGTTCTTAAGGTCCTTAAATATTATGTACTATAATGTCTCAAAGTTTGGTGATGATCCAACAGTCGAAAAATCGTACGACAGTACAATTATCCGAAAATTTTGAATATTCGAATCATCGTATCAAATTTCAACGAACGGACTTTGGATATGGGCTCAGGACATCAAGAATGTCCCGCTGTCCAAAATCCATGAAAACAGATTCTCCACCACGCGTCGCCACGCGTGGTGGTTTCCAGCAACTGGAAACCCACTTTTTCGTCTAACTCAAAATTCTACCAAAATTTATAGGAAGATAAAGCTCAATAAGAAGAACAAGTTTTATACCTGCCACGGAGTCCAAAAGTGGACGAAAGAGGGTCAATTCATTTGATAAAGCCGGTGGGTACCTAAAGCTTCCCGGTGTCGATTCATCGCCTACGGTGGTCTAATGGGATCAAAGCTGGTCGGGATTTACTCTTGGGATGATGGGCTACAAAACCCAAGTGGTGGCATTGGCCATCGCTTTGCCGATTCACTAGAAAAATGAAAAGGGTGGCCGGAGCACCATTGGTTTTCATCGGTTTTTATGGCCTCACACCGCCACATACAGTGGTTAATCAAGGTGGTTCTTGGTTGGATTTTGTAGAGGGGAGTGAGAACTTTAAGATGGTGGTGGTGGCGTCAAAAAATTCCACTGGAGTTGGCCGGAATTGATCTCGGAAAATGGGAGGTCGCAGGAGGTCAAATGCAAGTTTTTCTGGGCTGCCTGGGCCTCTGAACCAGGTTTCTATATATGGAAACCTGCCAATTTAGGCAGATAGACTTTGGAAACCTGCTACTAATAGTAAGTCCACGCATCTAAAAGGTCTCACTACTTCCGAGGCTCATAACTTCTCCGTTTTAATTCGGAATTAAGATCAGTTTTCGCCTACATGCTCATAGGGTCGTCCTCTATTCAAATATGCCAAGAAATACGATAAAATATATGAGGATAAAATACATCCTCGTATAATTACGTTGAGTCAACGAGAGACATTTTCGTCATTTCACTTTCCGATAAAAAAAAAATTTCCACATAATCATAAATTTTCAGGGTATTACAGTATTATACTCACTTAAATTAGTGTGAAATGCCTAATAAGAGGACTAAAATTTGTAGTTAAAATCATGTCTTTTAACGACCAAAATTGCATAATCACGTCCCTTGATATCAAAAGTAAAGAATAAATATGTGTTTTTAATATTTTAATCAATAGTGAGTGATTACGCATTTTAATTATCTGGTGACCAAGGCATGCACATAAAAATGCTATTGAAATTCGCCTGTAGCCATTTGGCATTGGTTGTTGAATACAATGACTAGCCATGATTTGGTTTGTGTAATCGAGACGGAGATGTAGCCTTCAAGTTCCAATTACACAAAAAATAGTACATGAGAAGAGAAAAGCAGCTTTGACAATTGACACAATAGCCAAAATAACATGCGGTAAAAACAATAATAAAAGTAACATAAAAAATAGGGTAGAAAGGGTTGAAAGTAGGTCCTTTGAGTTGGATGAGTATTCACTTTGGATTCTCTTTGACACGATTCTAAGGATCTGTTTGGGCATGATTTTCCTCGCACAGCTTTCCGAGGAGATGGCACTTTGTTGGTTGTTAGGTAAGTTCTTGCTGCTTGGTGTACTGCAAGAAGAGTTTACAGTTAGTTTGAAATGTGCCTTTGTAGGGTCTTTGGTGTAGGCCTTGAGGCTCACAATCAAAACTAACAAGGATCTGAGCATGCCACTGTTATCTTAGTAGAACAGATTGTTACTAGGTGTGAATTAAGTTGATTGCTTGTGCCCCAAGTTACTCAAACTTCTTGTTTATCAAAGGATTGTCACATATGGGTTATGTCTGCTTTAAGTTCTTTTTCTTGCCTTGTAAACAAGGACTTTTAGTTCATAATCTTGTATGTCCAAAATGAAGGGAGTTCAAGGCCCTTTCAATCACTTTCTCGATCAAAGTTTACTTTAGTGAAAAATGATTTTGTTAACTTCTCTAGATTCAGTTGCAAATGAAGCTTTTAACTTATAAAGTAGTTGAAAATGACTTAAATCCATAAGGGAACATGCATTGAACCATAGATCTACTACATATAAGTACAAACAAAAGAGACTCGGGAAAGATTTAACCTTGTCGGGCAAGGTTGAACTTCTTGCAGCCACTTGTCTTTGTTTACAGAGGTTTGTACGCTAAGGAAGATGGAAAGTAAATAGATTTTACAAAAGGGAATCGACACTACAACACTAAGGGAAGGTAGCAGAACTTTTACACTAGACAAAATATGGCTTTTACTAAGGGAACTATAACTAAAAGGACTAAATATAGACAAGTTTCAGGTTTTTGGGTACAAACTGGCTTGAGAGCATAATTTGTATGTCTTTTGATTGGTTGGTTAAGGGTCCTTGTCTCTGGTGTCCCTTTCTCCTTTTATAAACAACTTGGCTCGACCCTTATTGCCTTGCCTTTAACTGATATCTTTTGGAGGGCAGTGAGTCATCCCTTATTTACTTGCTATGCCCTAGAAAAATGCTTTTTAGCTGGTGGTGAGTTGGTCTCTATCACCAATCACTTCAATCATAGACATATGGCCCATGTTGCGATTGAAATGGCTTCCCATTGCTTCAGGCTTGTCAATTGGGCTTTGGGCAAGTTTGATTTGCTTTGGAGTCTTTGGGCTTTCACTAACACAAAGCCCAATGTTAAATATTAACACAAACAATGGCCCCTTTGATCATTGTTAAGTCTGCTAACCAAGATATTAATAATGATTAAACATTAGTTACATGCTTTAACTTGAGACTTACGCCAATTTACTCAGTTGTTTTCGAATAAACCTTTGCACTAACCCATGATCTCCAACGTTAACTAACTGCCCGTTAAATAACCTTTATTTAAATTATTTTGGCCATCACTTCCAGCAAACACATCTCTCTGAATTTCCACCTCCTTCTAAAAATCAAACATGGCACCTAAACTCTATCCTGCATGCGAGTCTGGTGAAGGGATCGTCAACTTGCGCTGCCAACTCAACGGCCTCCATCGCCCTCAGGCTGGCCTGAACCTTTCCATTTTCTTCGAAGAGGGAGGGGTGCATTCTCTAGGGCCGACATGGACTACTCGAGTTCCAATTGCAGTGCAGAGCAACATGCTTGTTTCCAATTGCTTCACTCCCAACCCCTACTTCGTCGAGGCTAGAATTTCAACCTTCAAATGATCGAACTTTACAAAAGGTTTCCCATTGATGCGGGATAAAACCTGGTCATAGTGGGTGCACGAGCTCTAGCCCATGTGGAAGCAGAAGTGGATGGCAAATGGCATCTATGAGCTCATCATGCTCTCCAAGGTCACAGTTATAGCTTAGCCCGAGCTTTTGACCATTGCTCTTTTTTTTTGGAATAATGGGACCAACACATTCGACTTTAGAATGGGTTTCATGTATCATACAGTTCTAGATATGGTCCGTCTTTGGCCTGAGGCCCTCAAGAAAATACGTGGGCATTACCCACGATTGGTCTTCACCTTCTTGCCCGACCACTGAAGGCTCGGAAGCCTCCAAGTCCATCACCCATCTGGAGTACAACTCCTCAACCTTCAAAAGCTATGAGACGTCCTTCACGGGCTTCATCTCATTTGCTAAGAAAATGTTTAGCCCACCATCTCCCACTACACATAGGGCTCAGGAACACATGTACTTCCTCCTTCATTGGTTGAACAAGTATGTGTTCCCAAACAAGTTGAAGGGAGTGAAGCTATAATGGATCCCTTTGGTGAAAGCGTTGCACTCATTTGATGACGTTGCCACAGAACCCTATATCTTGGCCCACCTCTACCATCTTCTTCATCAGATGACCAAGGGCGAACCATTTGAGACCAACCTCAATGGGCCTACCAGGATGGTCCAACTCTGGCTTTAGTGGTACTTCCCCAAGCTTCGGGTGCCTAACTAGGAGTTCCTTGAGGGAGTAGCTCCAGCCCGCATCCTGGCAAAAGCTTTGGTCATGAACCACTCCACCCTTGCCTGCCTCTACTTCTTTCACATCTGTTGGACTTGGGTAGATTTGGAGAGAGGTGCCACCGTGCTTATGAGGTACCCTTGGTTCTCGGACTAAGTCTTTTAAGATGTCTTTGGAGAGGATGCCAACGGCCATTGTAAGGAGAAGTTCATAAGCTGCATCCAACAAAATGACCTTGCTTAGGGACTACGCAGTGACCGAACTGGTTAAGAGTGCGGGCTAGAAGTTTACCATCCTAATTTCTGTGGTAGGCAGATGGGATTTAGGCAAGCAATCTCAGTGCCCTTCTTTGACTCTGTGCAATGTGGAACCTTCTATCGCCTCTGTTTTCCCTCCAAGGTGACATTTTGGGCAGCTCGGCGCAGCTTGGAGGTGATGAACAAAATCGCCCAAAAGCCCGTTGCCTTGAACTTTGAGTGCACCCCTTCTTTTGCCACTTGGTGGGAGGCCAAGTGGTCAAAGAATTATGATAGGGACCAAGAAGGCCCACAATCAACTATTTCGGCAGGTCTTCTTCAAATCTCTCCCTAAGAAGGAGGAGTTTGAGACCTGGAATGATGCCATTAAACAAAAAAACCAGCTTTTATTGATAGGTACATCTTATTGCCTTTGTTCTGTCTTTTTCTTTATGAGGTTTTTGCACTCTGTTGTTTGCTAACTCCTATTTTGGTTTTGCAGCCCAAGGGAACATTGAAGAAGTGAATGTTGGGCAAGAGGAGGAGGCTACAAACGCCTTGGTTCTGCAAGAAGCTATTGCTAAGGCAGTAAGGCAATGAGTGGGGTTCAGCTAAGCTGCTGGAGATGCTAGAGACATCTTCGAGCTCTTCAATGATTCAGAGGTTGAGATTGGACTTGAAGTGGATGCAAGGGTTTTTCAGCGGGCAATGGCGACTGTTGTAGAATCTTTAGAGTATGGGCCCAAGGAGAATCTTTAGAGTATGAGCCCAATGAGAGGCCTCAACCTCAACTTGCTCTATCTGGCCCGAGGGCAACTTCCAATAAGAAGATGATCAGGGCTCAAACTTCCCAGGCCTCAAAACCTTCCTCTACCCATCTAGTCGAAGTAGGCAGAAAGAAACAGAAGTCCTCTGGTAAGTAACTTATTTTCAATCTTCCTTTACTTTGATTTTTTTGAATTCTAAGCTAATTTCTCCCTTTCATTGGTAACCAAGGTCTCCAGCTACCAAGAAACCTTCCCCCATCTCCAAAGAGGGGTAGTTGGGCGAAGAAGTCTAGTAAAAGGATAAGGAAGTCCTTAACAAGATCCTCAAGGAATTAAAGGTATAGCTTTCAATCTTAGAGTACTAGGTTGATTTTGAAATTTTCTTCCCTTAGAACTTTAGCTAATTCTCTATTGCTTTCTTCAAATAGGACGCCAGAGCAGAGGGGACCTCCCAGCCCAAGCCGTCTTCTCCTACAGCCCGACCAATACGTTCTCCTCCTCCTCGGGCCAAGCCCTTAGAGGTACGCTTTTCTCTCATCCCTGGTTAGTTTTGTGATTTTTTAAATTTCAAAAGTTAATGTTCACTTCTGTTCTTTTTTGGGCAAATGGTGGGTCCTTCTGCACCTCAAGTCAGGCAAACCTTAGCCCTTACCTTTTCTACTCTCCCTCCGACCATGGTGGTGACTCCCACTTCCCAGTTCAATCCAACAATTAGGGAAATGCTGCACTACGTGGAGGATGACAGCACTTCAGTAAGTATCTTCTTCCTTAAGCCCTTCTGATTTTTTCTTTTAAGTCCTCCCTTGACTTATACTTATACTTCTTCAGTGCACGAGGCCAGCAACTAGCTACCACCAAAACCAATAATCCCTGAAATACATGTGGTCTAAGAGGTGACTAGCCCAAAGGCTCCTCAAGCTTCTGTTCAGACCAGTCTGCCTGTTTCTCCCAACACAGCTGCAACAACAGAGGTCCTTCTTTCCTAAGCTTAAGGGTCAGCTCAAGTATGCAAGTTTCTTTACTTCCACTTTTCTTCAGTTTAAGTATAAACCGATCCTCTTACTCACTTTTTCCTTGGTTTAAAACAGGTTTCTGGCGAGGGTTTGGGCAAGTCTCATTAGCCTGCAACACATAAGGTGGTCCTCCCTCTACCTCCCAAAGCCTATGGGGTCATAGGGATTCCCATCCCTCGGCCTAAAAAGACTGCTGCTACTGCCACCTCTTCTTCTAGGTTTCTTCCTTCTATTTCAACTGAAGCTACTTCCGCCTTTGCTGCCTTCGGGGGAGCTGGAGTAATGCCTCTACCTTTCGTATCCATTATTGCCACGGCCTTCTTGCCCGAACTAGTCAGAAAGCTTGGGCAAATCAGGACCAAGCTGAGGTCTCCAAGGTGCCCTTCTGAGCCCCAACATATCCAAGATCTAGGCCGAGAATTCAGGGAATGGATGCACAGGGACTTCACTACTTTCTTCAGCCTTAAGGCATTCCAAGAAACTAAGAAGGCTCTAACTGAGTTGTATAAGGCTCAGCAGATGTTGAAGGTCTAGTATGAGTCATTTCTCTCATTCTTTGAGCACTTGAGAGCTCTGAGGGATCAACATCTTCGGGCAGAAAGGCAAACAAATTGGGTGAAATGCTACAAGGAGAAACACCTCAGGACTTCAACTTCTCTACAACAACTAGTGGAGAAGGGCTCGGCCATGGAGGATGGCATTATGATGGTTGCTGCTGAAATCCAAAAGTTGGAGGAGCAACTTTCTGCTTTGAAAGTCAAACAGATTACCGTTTCGAGCAAGCTTTACCAGAACATCGAAGAGGTGAAGAAGGTCATCCTTGAGGTGGAGGACTCTGAAGCCCAACTAGCTAATTGTAATATCACTTTAGAAGAGCCTAGGAGGATTTTCACCATCATGCAGACCTATCATTCTAAGATAGCTGCATTAGCTAGGGATGTAAATCTATTAAGCTAGGAACTTTTGTAACCTTTTCCATTATGAAAGAATGAAATATCCCATTTGCTTTACTTTGAGTTATCCATTTACATCTAATTGTCTCAAAAGGGTCCAACACTTCTTCCAATGTCTAAATTTCATTAATGTAACAGTCTCTAACATCCTTCAGAGTTGGGGTGATATCTCTTTAAAAACTTAGCATTAACTGGATGTCTTTGCAAGTTTCATTCTAAATCTGCCAAGTAGTACTCTTCGATGTCTAATACTTGGTTGATAATGAAAGGACCTTCCCAAGTGGGACTCTACTTCCCAAAATCTCTAACTTGAGCTCCTAAGGGTAAAACTGCCTTCCATACCAACTCTCATTCCTTGAAGGTTTTCAATTTCACTTTCTTGTTGTATGCTTGGGCAACATCCCTGTTTCCTTCTTTGATCTTGTTCAAGGCTTCAATTCGGGCTACATCCAAATCTTCAATCCCTTGACACATGGCCTGAATGTATTTCTCACCATGTAGACCAAACTGGTTTTGAAACCTTATAGAACTTACATTGATTTCCATAGGGAGTATATCATCTTGCTCGAAGGTTAAGGCATAAGGTGTGGTCCCATTTCCTACTCTCTTTTAGCTTCTATAAGCCTAAATAGTATCTCCCAACTTCTCATGCCATCTCTCTGGACTATCTCTGCCACCATTCTCTTAATAATATTCACCAAGATCTTATTACTAGCTCCTGCTTGACCATTTGATTGGGGATAATAGGGGCTAGACTGAAGGATTATTTTTGTAAGATGACATGTTCATTTAAGCAACATCATTAGCAAGCAATTAACAAATTAAAGGCGGAATCATGCTAGCATGCACTTAAAAACAAAACATTACCCATGAATGTTCAAAGCCTAGTAAAATGGTGAACCAATAATCAACTCAAAACAAAGTGAGTTGAAATATATACCTTTGTAGATTCCTCTTTGTATTTAAACAAAGGCTAATCACCCAAAGAGAGGGCCTTCATTCCTTGCATCTTAGATCTATGGATTTGGATGGATGAAAAAAGGTTTCTCCAAAGTTCCCAAAATTGAGAACCTCTAATGATTCATCACCAAGGCATAATGAAGAAGAAATGAGTGACCTTGGAGGAGTTTGATTGCTAGATGATCCCTCCAAGGTGGCCGAAATTTTAGAGAGAAAGGAGAGCTTGTGTTCTCATCCTTTCCCCAAAAACAACCCTTAATGAATTTTAGGCTATAAAGTCCTTTATATAGTCCCTTCAAATAAGTGACCTAATGGACCAAAAGCCCTATTCTTCTAAAATGGCCGGCCTATAGGGTTTATTGGGCTTTCAAGCCCTTTGTTTATTCAAGTTGTCATACAACTTGAGTTAATGGGCTTGACATTCAAATCCCATTGGGTCTTGCGGCCCAAAACTAACCCGAGGTCTTTAACGAACTTATTCGTTTGATTAATTAACATATTAATTAATCCTAGCCTTAGATAAATAATTAAACCATTTAATTATTCTTACTCATCTTCGTTGTTTCTTCAAACTCTACCTTACTCGGTGAACGATCCATTAGGTTCCTTTTAGCGAGGCAGTGGGCGATTAAAACTCTTTCTAATCGATTGTGAATTGAAACTTACTTTCAATTCTCCCGTTAGTGATAATACACTTTTAGGGCTTCCACAAACCATGGTTGACGCCTAGCAGCATGTCATGGTTACCCAAGCTAATCAAAAGAGGTGGAGAACCTATTCAGTTTTAGGATTACAAATGCAATACGGTATTTCTCTAATACAATACTCTTGACCACATTGTTTGGTTTGATAGTTTATTCATGTCTACTATCCAATGTGAGTCTTGTGCTTATATGATTACCTTGAATGTGATTTGGAACACATTCCTAAATCTCATTCATACTTTGGCCAAAGATTCTTAATCATATCATAGAGTATTCTCCCTCAAACAGTTTGAAGGTTAGAGATCCCTTGTTGCGCATTCACTTGCCTCCATGGCTAAGTGGCTTAACCCCAACGATGCCGTGGACACCCTCCTGATGGAGTGACTTTGACATAATCAAAGATTAAGGACCTAACAACAAGACAACTGTGATGCCTCAGGTCAAAAGACTAATTTGCATTATCCCAACCATGAGTTCTCATTTGACATGAATATGAGAACTCTTCGTTGATCGTGTTCAGTGAACTCATTCTCTATTGAGCACCTACGTACTTGTCTTGATGTCACACACACCAATGACTCGAGACTAGTCACTCTTCCTGAGAGAAGACATAGCACGTACTGATCTTAACGGACTGTCAATGCCCAATTGACAATCCTATGATCAGGAATGTTTAGGATGTGTCAACGAAAGAATGGTCTCATGAATCTAACTTCTTTAGATCGCATTCTTCCAATCACATATTCCTTGGACTTATCGTTTAAGCATATAACATTTATATGAGACGACTCAAACAATAATCTTTGCCCTTTACATTTAAACTACATTAGTTTAACTTTGTGAAATGTCCGTAAAGTATCATCATATGATTGGTTTTATGGCACATTTCCAACAATCTCCCACTTGCACTAGAGCCAATCAGTTTGGTTATCAGTGATGATAACTCTTCTGTAATTCATTTCATAAATGGCTGAGTAGTAGGCCTAAACAAGATGGATATCTATATGTTATCCATAGAAGCAACCTTGAGAATAACGACGTCACCATTATTCATGATTCCTAATCATGTGGTTCAGTCTCTCATTTGAGTTCGGACCTTGATGAGACCTTGATTCCCTGGCTTGAGCTATCGCCCCATTAGTGTCATACACTTTCTGGTTGGAACCGAATAGAGAGTTCATAAATGAACTTTTCCATCCAAACAACATTGTTGTAAACTTCTATATGGCAATATATTTTGCATTCATAATGGAACACACTAAAGTCATTACTTTAATGTTTCCATCCAAATATCTTTTTAGTCATAATAAAGAGATATCTGTTTATCTCTTCATTCATAATGAAGAAATATCCAATGATGGATTAGATTCATAATCTAATACATTTACGCTTCCATTACGTTACTCTAATTCTTTCTCAATTATTGAGTAATATATCCTTTAGTATTTCTCAAATACTTAAGGACTCACTTGACAGTTGCCATGGTTCTGATCCTGGGCTTGCACTGATATTGTCTTGTACCTTTCTAGGTACATCTTATATCAATGTTTTTCATACAATATGAAATACATAAATCACCTTTCTGCTTATGCATAAAGGATTCTATTTACGCATTATTTCTTTGGGAGTCAAAGGGTACATTCCCTTTGAGAAGAACAACTTCCTAGTCTCACTAGAATTGTCATTCTAATTGAAGTTTATCATCAAATGAGAAACTTCCTAGCATCTCTTGTCTATTTTAGGGATTGATATAATCCAATTATATCTTGAAATATATCATTATAGATTTCCATTCCATTATATAGACTATATCTCTCATATACATTCTATCGTTATAGAATAACTTTAACGAAGAAGTACTCTTTTCATTTCCAAAAATTAATATATCATATATATCTATTTAAATTTAGGAATACGATTAACTCTCACTAATCTTTTGTAAACCTAGTAAACAAAAGATTCATTTACATCTTTATGAGAAATCAAACAATTGATCTTTTCTCATAAGACGCTTATAGCTCCCACTAGCTTGCTAAGATCCATGATAGATGGATCTCTACAACTAACCTGTCTTGTGATTTATAGTTTTAGACATATATTATCAAGACTATCTTAATAATGGTTTCGGAAACCCATATTATGTCCAAACATTAAATCACCATTTAGTTGTAGCTAGCAATCTTCGAATTAATTGAAACTAAGACTACGTCAAAAATGGTTTCTTCAAAGTCAACCATTCTCTTTGAGTGTAGTCACCTTAAGCTACCAATTAGCTGTGAAGGTTTCATTATTTCGGGTCAAACGGTACTTTACCATTTCCTTGAGTATATATCGTATATACACTCAATGTAGTCATAAGGATTTTCATTCTTATTTCTTTCGAATTAAGAGGTGCAACTCTATGACATAGTCATAAAGTTCAAACCATTCAACTGAGACGGTTTATAAATCCTTCTGGACTACCTTGGAGCTTGTGGTATAGGAACTAGGTTGTCTTAGAAGTATATATCATATATATATGGGTAATTGATAATGTCCAACGAACTAAATCTTATTCATGTTCATTCTTCTCCTAATGGAGAAATTCATTATCTTACGATGCTACTTTCCTTGATATTTTTCAAGGAAATTAATCTAAAGTGTTACTTTTTCCTTGGATCAAATCTAAGGAGGTAAATATTTTAGACGTCTTACTCATCTACTTACATTTATTGAATTCTTTGAAACCTTTTGCAAAGTATTCGGACTTGTGTTTATTCAAAATAAACTATAGTCCAACCGAGAGTGATCTTCGGTGAATGTCATACAACATGAGTAGTATTATGTTGTGGACAAGTGCCACTAACATCTAAGTGAATTAACCTCAACAACTTTGTGATTCTTTCTTCTTTCCAAAAGAATAAAGATTCGAACATTTCGCCTCTATACAATTTTAACAAGAAGGTATTGGATCCGGATCTAACGATCCAAAGCATCCATCTATGACCAACTCGTAACTTATGTTTTAGAGGTATCACAACTCAGTTGGGATTAGTCACTACCTTGCAACCTTTTGGGTTTTAAGCATCATCGTATTCTAAACAGTTAAACTACCACATCATCTCTACTATAGAGACAAGCAATTAAATTACAATAATCTAATTATTGATTAATAAAGAACAATGTTTTGTCAAACAAAACATTTATCCATCTCTACTATAGTGACGGATTTAAGTTCCTTAAAATTGGAATGTAAAGACAATCTTTAGTATTTTCCAATTTCTTTGGTAGTTCATATGAGGAAGTAAGTACAATCCGCTTTCGTAGAGATCTATATTTTATTCACTTTCCGAATGTGAAGTACTTTCTCTTCTCTCATTAATCTTCTACTTTTTATTAGCACACTTTTACAACAATTGTAAAACATAGTTACTAATACGGAATCAAGCATTCAAGTAGAAGAACCAACTGTTTTGAACTATTTCAAGAACATATTACAACACCTTCGAAAGGTGTGTTCTTGACACTTGCAAGACATTTCTTGCAAATACCCCTTCCAATGTCCATCCTTTCATAAAGAAAGTTTGTTCCCTTGGAGTTATTTTGCCTTCTTCATTTGACTTCTCCTTTTACTACAATAGTCATGGTCCCTAAACTCCCACTATCTCTCTTGAAACTTATTTCAATTGTGTTATACACATCAAACAATTTGGAGAGTGTGTGGTTATTGTTCACTATATAGTTTACAATAAACTTAGTGAACCATTAGGATAGGGACACAAAGGTGAAGTCCTTGCCTAATTTCCGTCTCGTTAAGTGGTTTAACACTTCAACACTCAATGATTCAAAATCATCATAAGTCCATGTTGATGGACTATTTTTGTCAACCAACCATTATGTTCTAAACATAATTACAAACTTTCAAGAGTTGTTCAAGGCAACTCTCATTTCTTCATACAACAATTTGTAAGTGAAGAATCATGGGACATAAAGCGTCTATGCCCTTGTGCTTACTTCAAAAGTTCCTTGTTTATGTAACAAAGAAACAAGCACTAAAGTTTGTGTTGATTAAGGGTTGTTCAAAGCAACTCTTATTTCTTCATACAACAATTTGTATTTGAAGAATTATGACATTAAAAGTGTTGTCCTTCTCATGTCAGACTTATCTAACATATTCTTCCAATGATACATTATCAATAGGAAGATTGTGAGGATGAGACTACTTAGTTACATCTACAAGCCATTAAAGACAATCTATGGGATTGTAGAACTAAGTCCGGAAATTAAAGCATTCGGCTTTTCTTTGTCAAGTTTTGGATAGCGTTTGCAAATATATTGGTAAACAAATACATAACGAATATAAATTGATTGATTTTAAGCCATTTGATTCGGGTCTTTAAATCAAATAGCACCACCCACTATTTTTGGCAAATTCCATATCCCTCATCGGAATTCGAGAGTTTTGTTGAACTCTTAGCGGGGTATGGGAGACTCACCATTACCAAGCCCACCTCACGATGATACGATGTTTGGCTAGCATTAATAATAATGAGAGAGTACGCTTACTCATTTGCATCTAATGCAAGTACCCATCTTTTTGGCCTCTAGAGAATGTTGCCTCACGATGATACGATGTTTGGCACCATTTCACTTAGTTAAGTTCTTTCCCACCATGCAAGTTTAGATAGGGGTTCAAGTATAACGTCACGATGATACGATGTTTGCCATACTCGTTGCCTACCTTCACCTCATCAAATGTAAATAAACTCCTCCTGAATATAAGCATGCACGATGCTCTTCCCCATGATAGGGTGAAGGTGGTGTACAAGTCATAAACGATTGGAGCCTATCACAGTGGAAGGCCACGAAGAGATATTCAAAGCATCTCTCGCTTATCAACTTAATAATGGTTTGTTGAGGTTTTTAGGTCTCATCACATATATATATTCATTTTAATCATAATTAAAACAATTTTGGTCCTATTACAACTATTGGTCCATATGATTGATTTAGTTGTATATAATACTCCCACTAAGCTTTTAAAACGGTTTTTAAAGCAAGAGTATATGATACTACTAACATAAGGTTTGCATTCATTGATGGACTATATAGTTGCCTTAGGGCCTTAGGATGACTATGAACCTTTGATTAGATCCAACACGAGCCTTGTGTTGAATCTCGGACTAGGGATGGAGATTGATTTTAGTTACTCGTTTAATCACATTAAGGCGTGTTGTCTTAGGGCGTTGGACCCAACTACTTCATTTCATGCATATCAAATAAAGCAAGAAAGAAGTACTTCAAAGTAAATATGAGCTTATGCTCTTTACAACAATTGAATATAACTAATTACTTTAAAGTAAAGAAGAGCTTATGCCCTTTTACAACATTTGATCAAATCAAATTACAACCAAAATCTAATCTACTCATTCCCATGGTTCAAACAAATTTGAAACGGCCATTCACATAGCTCAATTATCGTAGGCTAAGGTTCATAATCACCCTTTAATTAATTAACACTTTAACTAATTAAATAGAATGCAACAATTATCATTTGGTTTTTGGATCCATAGAATTGATTTAAATGGAACTAAATATAATGAAAATCAAATTCTCATTAAAGAGACAAAACAATTTTGTTCTCATTTTGTTTTGGGCCAAAAACAATGACCACAACAATTTGGGTCACTTTGTTAAAACAAAAAAAACTTTTGGGGTCAAAATGCAAATACACAAAAGTATCAAAACTTTATGTAATTGCACAAAAGTCCCTCCAACACCTTTTCCAATGGTGGCCGGCCATATTGTTGAAAATTTGAAAAAATCTAAAGTTTTGAAAGTGGTTTTTGGTAGGTGAGACAAAGGTGACTTTGATGGTTTGTAAGAAAATGTTTTTTATAAAACTTTAAAATTCTTTTAGTCACATCTCACCAATAACTATCACCCACTATTTGAAAAACAAAACTTTATGAAAAACATAAAACTTTATAATCAAAACTTCAAAACCTTTTTGTTCTTGGCAAGAACTTCAAGAAATATGAAGAACTTCAAGAAATATGAAGAACATACATGAAAACTCATAATAGCTCAATGGATGTTTTCTTTCACCAAAAACTCAAATTTTCACAACTCAAAAGAGGGTTAATATCCTAGGGTACTTAGGGGTTCCAAAAAGCACTTTAAAACCATTTTAACAAGACTAACAAGAACCCAAAAAATCACCCTTTGGATTTGGCCGAAAATCCCAAAACACTTGGCACCAACTTTTAGTTCCAATATTCATGCTTTAATGAAATACATCTACAACATTTGAGATGCTAAATTTTCAAGCAAAATTTATATTCAAAGCAAGAACAAAGCTTGTAACATTTACAACACTTAAATCACAAAATATGAAAAATCACAAAACCCAAAAAAGGATCCACCATAAACTAGGCCTAGGCTCTGATACCACTTGAAGGATTATTTTTGTAAGATGACATGTTCATTTAAGCAACATCATTAGCATGCAATTAACAAATTAAAGGCGGAATCATGCTAGCATGCACTTAAAAACAAAACATTACCCATGAATGTTCAAAGCCTAGTAAAATGGTGAACCAATAATCAACTCAAAACAAAGTGAGTTGAAATATATACCTTTGTAGATTCCTCTTTGTATTTAAACAAAGGCTAATCACCCAAAGAGAGGGCCTTCATTCCTTGCATCTTAGATCTATGGATTTGGATGGATGAAAAAAGGTTTCTCCAAAGTTCCCAAAATTGAGAACCTCTAATGATTCATCACCAAGGCATAATGAAGAAGAAATGAGTGACCTTGGAGGAGTTTGATTGCTAGATGATCCCTCCAAGGTGGCCGAAATTTTAGAGAGAAAGGAGAGCTTGTGTTCTCATCCTTTCCCCAAAAACAACCCTTAATGAATTTTAGGCTATAAAGTCCTTTATATAGTCCCTTCAAATAAGTGACCTAATGGACCAAAAGCCCTATTCTTCTAACATGGCCGGCCTATAGGGTTTATTGGGCTTTCAAGCCCTTTGTTTATTCAAGTTGTCATACAACTTGAGTTAATGGGCTTGACATTCAAATCCCATTGGGTCTTGCGGCCCAAAACTAACCCGAGGTCTTTAACGAACTTATTCGTTTGATTAATTAACATATTAATTAATCCTAGCCTTAGATAAATAATTAAACCATTTAATTATTCTTACTCATCTTCGTTGTTTCTTCAAACTCTACCTTACTCGGTGAACGATCCATTAGGTTCCTTTTAGCGAGGCAGTGGGCGATTAAAACTCTTTCTAATCGATTGTGAATTGAAACTTACTTTCAATTCTCCCGTTAGTGATAATACACTTTTAGGGCTTCCACAAACCATGGTTGACGCCTAACAGCATGTCATGGTTACCCAAGCTAATCAGAAGAGGTGGAGAACCTATTCAGTTTTAGGATTACAAATGCAATACGGTATTTCTCTAATACAATACTCTTGACCACATTGTTTGGTTTGATAGTTTATTCATGTCTACTATCCAATGTGAGTCTTGTGCTTATATGATTACCTTGAATGTGATTTGGAACACATTCCTAAATCTCATTCATACTTTGGCCAAAGATTCTTAATCATATCATAGAGTATTCTCCCTCAAACAGTTTGAAGGTTAGAGATCCCTTGTTGCGCATTCACTTGCCTCCATGGCTAAGTGGCTTAACCCCAACGATGCCGTGGACACCCTCCTGATGGAGTGACTTTGACATAATCAAAGATTAAGGACCTAACCACAAGACAACTATGATGCCTCAGGTCAAAAGACTAATTTGCATTATCCCAACCATGAGTTCTCATGTGACATGAATATGAGAACTCTTCGTTGATCGTGTTCAGTGAACTCATTCTCTATTGAGCACCTACGTAATTGTCTTGATGTCACACACACCAATGACTCGAGACTAGTCACTCTCCCTGAGAGAAGACATAGCACGTACTGATCTTAACGGACTGTCAATGCCCAATTGACAATCCTATGATCAGGAACGTTTAGGATGTGTCAACGAAAGAATGGTCTCATGAATCTAACTTCTTTAGATCGCATTCTTCCAATCACATATTCCTTGGACTTATCGTTTAAGCATATAACATTTATATGAGACGGCTCAAACAATAATCTTTGCCCTTTACATTTAAACTACATTAGTTTAACTTTGTGAAATGTCCGTAAAGTATCATCATATGATTGGTTTTAGGGCACATTTCCAACATAGACTGGATCATCTTAATCTTGAACTTGTTTACAAATTCCTCCACTTCTTTCGAGATAAAAGATGGCCTTCAGTCTATAACAATTGTCTCGGGAACCCTATATCTATTTAAGATCTTGGTTTGAATTCACAGCAACTGAAGTGATAGTCTTCACAGCTGAAGCTTCTACCTACTTGGTAAAGTAGTCAGTTACCACAATTATGAAGGTGTTCCCTTTGCTGGAAGCTGGATAAATTTGCCCAATGAAGTCCATTGCCCACCCTCTGAAAGGTCATGGCTTCACTACTGGATTTAAGGGTATTGAGGGTATATGTTGGAGAGGTCCGTGTCTTTGACATTCTTCACATCCTCTAGCATAAGCTTTACAATCTTTTTCCATGTCGGGCCAAAAGTAGCCATACTTCCTTAACAACCATCTCATCTTAGTTCCAGCTTGATATGCTCCACAGTTGCCTTCATGCACTTCAGCCATTACCTTCATTGACTCTTCTAGGCCTAAACATTTCAACAGAAGTCCATATGGAGTCTTTCTTAGCAAAGTTATGTCCCGCACGACAAACTTAGTTGCTTGCTGCCTAATCTTTTTACTTCTGAGAGATGAATGGTCTTTCAAGTATTAAGTGATGTGTGTTCTCCAGTCTTCTAACTCAGGTTCTTTGGTCATTATATCTAAGTTGAACCCTCTCTTAAAGATAGAAGGGAGATTTCTTCTTTGTACTTTCACATTCACTTCGAACTTTCTTTCTTAAATTTGTGCTCCAAAAGTCAATTGTGCCATCTCATTGGCAATTAAATTTGCTTCTCTGGGAACTTGTAATCTTCATTCAACTGGTTAATCACCAACTTTGAATCACCAAACAACTCAACTTCAGCTACCCCCAACTTTATCAGGATTTCCAAGCCAATGATCAATGCCTTGTACTCTGCCCTGTTATTGGTAGTATCTTGGTAATCCAAAAGGAATGAATAAAAATGTTGAATTCCTGTTGGATCAGTGATGACAATCTCAGCTCCAGCAGCATGTTGAGTACAAGACCCATAACTTCCAAGGAGTGATCCATAAGCTAGTTATTTTCCTTACTTGCTGAATCCACTCTTACTTTCTCGAGTGATCCTTAATAGGTGGAATCTAAAGGCTGGCCACTTCCAGAGTTCCTGGGATGTTAACAAGCTTTTCTTGGTGCTCGAATAAAAAGTTTGTAATTGCTTGTACCTTTATTGCTCTTTAAGGCACATACTGAAAACTAAACTTTGACTGTGCTAGAATCCACTTCCCAATTCTTTCAGTTAGCATTGGTTTAGACAACATGTATTTGATTACTTCAGTCTTGGCAATGGTATGGATGTGGTAAGGCAACATGTAATGTCTTAACTTACAAGCAGTGAAGTACAAAGCCAAACATAGCTTCTCAATTAGGGTATATCTTGTTTCTACCTCAGTAAGGATCCTACTAAGGTAATATATTGCTTGTTCCTTCCCTCATTCATTGTTTTGAGCCAATAAGCTTCCTATTGACTTCTCAGATACAAAAATATAGAGCTTCAAATGTCTCCCTCTCTGAGAGGGCATTAGTACTGATGGAGAGGCTAGAGAAGCTTTTGATATTCCCCAACAACCTTTGTAGTTGCACTTTCTTAGTAAGAAAAGGTAACTCCATTATGGCCCAGGCTTTATCCTTGTCTATCTCCACTCCTCATTGATGCACTAAGAATCCTAGAAAGTTACCCGATCTAACCCCAAAGGCACATTTCTTAGGGTTCATCTTTAACTTGTGGGTCTTCATTCTCACTAAGGCTTGTCTGAGGTCTTCTAAGTGTTCCACCTCAGTTTTAGACTTTACCACAATTTCATCAATGTATACGTCCATGGTATGCCCGATTAAATCATGAAAAATGGCGTTCATTGTTCTCTGATAGTTAGCACTCGTATTTTTCAGCTCGATTGGCATGACTATATATTCATATACTCCTACATGTCCTGGGCACCTAAAGGATGTCTTATGTATATCTTCTTTAGCCATTTTTATCTGATTATATCCAACATTTCCATCCATGAAGGATAGAACTTTAAGTTTTGCAACTGCATCTATGGATAGATCAGCCATAGGCATAAGGTATTCATCTTTAGGTGTGGCTTCATTAACGTTTTTATAGTCAAAACAACACCAGATGGCATTAGTTACAGCTTTTAATATAGGTACAATGTTGTTGGCCAATCACTCAACATACTTTGCAGGCCTAATAAATCCTACCTTCACCAGCCTCTCGATCTCTTCCTTGGCTTTCTCTTTTATTTTCTTCGTCATTCTCCTTAGTGTTTGCTTCACAGGTTTGTACCCTTCCTTGATATGTATTATGTTCTCTACTAAACTAGGGTCCAATCCAGGTATCTCTATGTAATGCCATGCAAAGCAATCTTTGAATTCATGCAAAAGGTCTACTATCTTTACCCGATCCCCAGCTTCTAACAAGCCAGTAAGTTGTATTGGCCTTGGATCTTCCTTAGTCCCCAAATTAATGGTTTCCAAGGGGTCTTGTATTTTTGGTGCTGGTTTATCAGGCTCTATACAAAAAAATTCAACTGACTTTGGACCTTCAGGCACATCATCTAGCCAGTCCAAGTTATATATACATTTAGCCATGTGAATGGCTGCTTTTACTTCTTCTCCCAAAAATTTTTCTTCTTCTCTGTCCTTGGTGCTTGAAGTTATTCCTTTCCACTCTACCATCTCTTTGGCTAAGCACTCATTATCTTTTCTTCTTTCTCTCCCATACACCAACAATCTCTTGATTAAGGACTTGACTGCAATCACTTGGTCATTTCTCTTCTGTTCTGATATCATTGGTGTTGGTAGGCTACGACAATGTGAGGTATGTCCCATTCCTTCTTGATAAGAGACAATCCTTGTTCTAGGAGCTTCTGGGTTGTCACCTTACTAGGGTGGTCGTTCTTATTAGCTCATAGGCATTGTAAGATCCCAACACCAGGATTGTAAAAGTTTGCTTCTGCAACATTGGCTGCGGGAAGAAATGGTCGTGACTTGGCCTCCACAATCTTTTAAAATCCTGGCTCATCGGCTCTAGCCTTGTGGTATACAACAACTTATTGATGTAAAGTAGATGGTATTAATAGACTTTGGTGAATTCAATTTCTCCCAAACAAGGCTTCATAGTTAGAGCTGATGTCCACCACAAAGAAAGCCAACATGATTTGCTTGGACCCTAAGTCTACCTCCAAGGGCAATATCCCATATGTTCTAGTGATGGCCCCAGAGAAACTAGAAACTGTTAGATCAGTGGGAATAAGACATTCCTCACTTCTGCACAACCTCTTCATTTGTTTGAGTGGGAGCACGTAAACCACTGCTCCCCTATCTATCAACACCCGCTTAAAAGGTACTCCCTCCAAATGAGCAGTCATCTATATAGGCTTGAGATGGTTTGCCAGACTTGGTCTACTAAACACAATTTGGTCAGAATATACCATATCGGGCTCCTTTCGTGGAAGTTCGGGCAAGTGTACCATGCTTAATCCTCATTTCCCAGCTTCCTCAATGTTAACAAGTGCCATCATTGGTTCTGGTACCAAATAATCACCCTTCATTGTAGCTGGCTGATCTGGTTCGGCACAAAACATGGCTGATAAAACATAAGCAATGTTTACATGGAAGTTGTTAGGCACAGGTACTTCTTCTTCTTTCTTTCCTCCAATTTGATACACAAATTGATACATCCATGCCTATACATCATTTGTCAACATCAATTCGAGCACCTTCTCTTCTCTGGCTACACCAAAGTTATGTAACTCCCTTGGGATTTTCACAGAGAGTATCTACCAATAAAGGTGAAGGTAACCCTCTATTAGGGGAGATAATCCCAAAACAGATATGTTATTGACTTCAACTTGGTGTAGGCATCATCACTACACTCTCTTGAGCTCTTCTCAGGATTCTGTATTTCCCTGGATGAAGGTTCTGAGGCACATGATCTCCTTCACCCTCAGCTTTACTATTGGCTTTTTCTATTTCTTTCTTACTTTTCCACTGAAGTTGTTTCCTTCCCCCTTAAAGAACCTTCTCGAACTTGACATTCTCAGAGGCTTCTGATATGGTAGGGATTTTCAATAAATTCATGTGAGCTTTGTGTTGTCTATGAACCTTCCTTATCATGGATGCCCCTCATCTCTTTAATAGGTCTCCTATCTTTCCCAACTATATACCATTTTCGACCAAGTCGAGCTGAATCTTTCTTAGTGGCTAGGGAAATTAGCTTCCTTGTTCTCTCTCATTATCCTTGCTTTATACTGCCATGATAACTTGTTTGGGGAGGTTTCACATCCATCCATCTTGGCATCTTTGCTTTTTTATCCTCAACTGGTGTATTGGGCTTTGCTCTTGTAGAAATGAGGCACTTTGGACGAGTGCTTCACCTGCTGTTCTTTTGTTAACAACTTCTTATACTTAGTAGTTGCAATCACCAAATCCTGAAGCTCATTAAACTGCACATCATAAAACTTTTTCCTTAAAGGTAGCCTTAGAGCCTTCTGGGCAATGACTATGAGTTGAGCATGATTGATTGGAAACTAGCACGTTCATCCTTATCCTTCTAAACCTCATCATGAAGTCATCTGTAGACTCATGTTCATACTGTTTCACCTCCACCAAATCATTTATGGTCATCTCGGGCTCCACCCTATAGAACTGCTTATGGAAGGCAATCTCCATTTGCCCCCAATTGGTAATGGAATTAGGGGGTAATGGAGAGTACCACTGAGATGCCAAGCCTACCAATGAATTCCCAAATAGTCTTAACTTGTAGTTAGGGTTGTCTTCAAATGCTACACAGTAGTTGGAAAAACTTGAAGGTATTGTATCTGGAAGACACATTACAGTCATCTCCACTGAAGGTTGGGAATGCGGGCATCTTGAAGTTAAGGAGAAAAAGGTTTTGCTCATCAATGTACTCAGGGTAGAGCTTCTGGTATGTTATTCTGAACATCGGGCGAGCCTGTGGTTGAGCATTTTCGACCACCATCCTTCTTAGTTTGGTCAACTCATTTCTAAGTTGCTGGTTAGCTATATTGTTGTGTGGGGTATAAGGAGGTCCCCACTTCGGGCTATGCTTATTGCCTGAGAAAGCCTCATTTTATTGGTCTAGCTATCTTCACCTAGCTTCTCCTCCTCTATTAGCCAACGATGATGGCCTATAAGGGAGGGGTTTGCCTACAGTTATGGGCAAACTCTTTCCACTAGTATCTCACACTTGCTTAGTCATCCCAAACTTCCTTTCTTCTAACCCGATCTATCCCCTACCATCTATTGGGAATAATAGAGGGTCAAGTAAACCTATTTCCTGGATCTCTTCTTCCTCTAGTCGACTGGCCCAAATTTTCTCCTTCGTCTTCCCCTTATCCTTCTTTTCCTCGAGTAAGGGAAATAAAGAGATCACTGGTTCCTTCTCAGGGCTTGCTTCCATAATCACCTCCCTGGCCTAACCATTTCTTGGTGTGGAGTACTATAACTCCAACTTTTTCTACAGAGTTTCTATTTTGGTGACCTCTCATCTGGTTTCCAGAGTGATATTTTCCATACTTCTCAACACTTGCACCATAGTAGCTTGCAAGTCTTCATTCGTAACTTTTTCGCCCGACTTTTTAAAAGAAGTTAGGCTCTCCAGAATAGCAGGACCTCATAGGGGGGAAAATTTTTCGAGTGATCTATCATATCTGATCCTTTTGGACAATGGGGTTGCCCGTACTCTATTTTCCACCTAAAAGTTCACTCCTTCCTTTTTCTTCTTGGCATACAAGACTACCAGGATCCCACCAGAGTGTCAAAACTATGTTCGGGCAGGATTTCCCTTGCACAGCTCCCAAGGAGATGGCACTTTGTTGGTTGTCAGACAAGTTATTGTTGCTTGGTGTATTGCAATAAGAGTTTACAGTTAGTTGGAAATGTGCCTTTGTATGGCCTTTGGTGTAGGCCTTGAGGCTCACAATCAAATTAACAAGGATCTGAGCGTGCCACTATTATCTTAGTATAACAAATTGTTACTAAGTGTGAGTTAAGTTGATTGCTCACGCCTTAAGTTACTCAAACTTCTTGTTTATCAAAGGATTATCACAAATGGGTTAAGTTTGCATTAAGTTCTTTTTCTTGCCTTGTAAACAACGACTTTTAGTTCATAATCTTATATGTCCAAAACGAAGGGAGTTCAATGCCCTTTCAACCATTTTCTCGATCAAAGTTTACTTTAGTGAAAACTGGTTTTGTTAACTTCTTTGGATTCAGTTGCAAATGAAGCTTTTAACTTATAAAGTAGTTGAAAATGACTTAAATCCATAAGGGAACATGCATTGAACCATAGATCTACTACATATAAGTACAAACAAAAAGGTCTCGGGCAAGATTGAACTTCTTACAACCACTTCTCTTTGTGTTTACAGAGGTTTGTAAACTAAGGAAGATGGAAAGTAAATAGGTTTTACACAAGGGAACCGATACTACAACACTAAGGGAAGGTAGTAGAGCTTCTACACTAGACAAAAGACGGCTTTTACTAAGGGAACTATAGCTAAAAGGACTAAATCTGGACAAGTTTCAGCTTTTTTGGTTATGAACTGACTTGAGAGCAGAATTTGTATGTCTTTTGATTGGTTGGTTGAGTGTCTTTGTCTCCGGTATCCCTTTCTCCTTTTATAGACAATTTGGCCCAACCATTCTTGCCTTGCCTTTAATTGATATCTTTTGGAGGGCAGTGAGTCATCCCTTATTTACTTGCCATGCCGTTGAAAAGTGCTTTTTGGCTGGTGGTGAGTTGGTCTCTATCACTCATCACTTCAATCATAGGCATATGACCCATGCTACGACTGATATGGCTTCCCATTGCTTCAAGCCTGTCAACTAGGCTTCAGGCAAATCTGATTTGTTTTGGTGCCTTTGGGCTTTCACTAACACAAAGCCCAATGTTAAATATTAACCCAAATAGGATCAATTCATCTTAGTCGTTCATCGTACATTGTGCGGCCAGCCTTCGTTAGGTACTGTTTCTGTTCAATTTAAAATAAAATTTTCAAAATGATTTCTGACTGCAAGATGACTAACGAACGGATAGGATGAAATAATCCCTATGATCCCCACAAAGAGGATTCATAGAGGATCCTATTCTCTTTAAGTTGAGAATGCTGAGACTTGGATTATGGGTAATCGTAAATAATATGAAGTTTAGTGAGAGAAGCAGCAGTAGATGCAACAGCAGATAGTCACATGGATTAAGTTGCAGAGAGGTCTAGGGGTTTGACAGACGAAAAGACACAGTTTGACCATGGCCCAAACAACGAATGAATAAACAAACAAACAAACAAACAAACAGAGAGCAAATAAAGTGAGGACAATATGGCGAGCCAAACTTATTGATAACTTTTAGGCACTACAGTTACTACACATGAAAAAATCTTGCAAAATATATCCCCAAGACCTGAGTGAAGTGTTAACCATTTCCCACCAGGTAAAACTTATAACTAGCGAAACATTGGATTTGTTGAATGTTTCGTATATTTAGAAATTTGGACATGCAGTATCCAAAGTTCACCATGTGTAGTCCAATGGATATTAGAAAACAGTAAAACATACTCCAAAAGAAAATATATATTAATCGGAGAAATATTTGCATACCATTAGCATATACCATATCCGTCTAAAAATAATAACGCTTCATTGTTGGTCTTATAACCTAAAAGGGACATTCTATACACTCGTCGTACGCAACAATTTTTCGATTTAAAATCTCGAAGTCGTACAATGGATTGTAAACAGATAAATATAATACCTAATCCAGAACAAAATCTTTGGTTTTCCACTTTAATCCGAATTCCCACAATAGTAGTTTTCTAGACTGGAGGAATTACTGTATGCCCTGCTCTTGAAGGCTTGATTTGAAAGAATCTTCCGCTTGAAAATGATCTCTTCATTGCAACTGGACTCATAACACAATGCAGGAGTACTCCTTTTGTATGGCTAGATTTTCCAGCTCCTCCAGCAGACCGTTTCGAAGGACGAGCAACATCATCTGAGCCTCCCACATGATCTATATCATTGTCCTCTTCATCGTACTCCTCATTCATGCGAATAATATCTGCGACTAAAACACGGTTCCCACGTGAATCGTCCATGGAAACCGACCTTCTAACTACTTGATGATATTCCTCATGGTCTCCTCCAATCTCAATGATGGTACTCTCTCTCCCTTCTGCATTTCCCAAATCACTAAAAGCCCGTACCGATGATGTCTTCGGAATAACTTGATCTCCATGAATTACGTCCACGTTTTGAGAAGAACCCCTTTCTGAATCTTGTGCCGTTACCGCATTTTCATTTGCTCCTTGGCTTTCAGCAAATGATGACGTATCGTGATCGGTTAATCGAGGACTTTCAGATACTGCATTGGGAGGCAATTGAAAAGCATTTGCAGAAACAGAAACTACGTTAGCGCGACACAAAGGGCAATTGGAGTGAGATTTAAGCCATGTATCAATGCAAGGGAGATGGAAAGCATGATTGCATTTAGGCAACAGCCTCAGGCTCTCATCTTCTTCAAACTCACTCAAACAAACCGAACAATCTGTTCCTTCAACCAATCCATCTCCCTTCTCGTACTTAAAAACTGTTAATGACTTGATCAAAGCCTCATCTAAGCCAGCCGTTGCTACATGCCACGGCTCATGGATCGATGGGTTGTAAGTGTCATCGAGCTCCTCATTCAGGCCATGACTTTCTCTTCTTGCTCTCCTCTGGTCCTCGTTGCCACAGTACTTGGAGATTACAGCGTAGTAGCTCACAAGAAGAAAGGCACCGACCAAAATGCCAACAATTGCAATAACAAGAGGAGAGAAATTTGGAGACGATGATGATGAATCGTCTCGAGGAAACTCAAGGGCAGGTGGGGGTGGTATTGTGATGTAACACCACTGTGGGCAATACAAACTACAAAAGCCTTGAGAACAATCTTTTGTGTTCATATATGGTATCCAAGTTTTAGGGCTGCCTTGAGACCCCATCTCTAATCTGAATTCTAAAACCCACCCACCCAAGCACCCAATACTCACATTCTCAATATCATATTTTTCTTGCTTCGCAAGCAAAACCTGTTTTTCGACTCTTGGGGCAAATAATTCAATACTATATGCCCTAGAGATCAACACAAAGATTAAAAGACAAAGATGTTAACGAAAAAAATTAATTGAGGCTAAAACAGTTGCGCGACAATTAATATAGCTGAGGTGCTAAATTTAGTACTGCAGAGTTGAGGGAATTGGCTATTGAAATGACTAAAAGTTGTTCAGAGTGCCGTAAAAGTTTGGGTGTGGACCTTAGCGTTGGAGATGGTCTAATCAACAACTCAGAAGAAGGACATTAGAACAAAAGACCAAAAAGGGTTCACCTGAAGATTGTTAATTAGATTGGATGGGTTGGGGATTTTTCTTGCTAGCAATGAGCACACACTGAACTTGTAGAGATTCTGAAGAGTTGTCAATGCAGGAACAGCAAGTTTGTGCAATTTAAATTTGTTTGCAGAGACAAGATGGGTTGGGACTTGTGGGAGAAAAAAAGCAGCTTACTTGGAAAGCAAAAGCAGATATATTTGACTACAAGATGAGGTGTGTTGTGTTTTCTGCTTTTCCTTTTTTATTTCTTTTTCTTTGTTCATTCTCTTTTTCTTTTTTCTTTTTTTTTTTTTATTTTTTTATTTTTTTCTATCTTTTTGGGAGGTAGTGTTGTTGACTAACGTGCTGGTGTTGGTTGGGAGTTTGATTTAATGAATGCCTGCCTTTAGTTGTCCGAAAAAAAGACTAATACAGTTGCAAGTGAACATACGTCTCAAGGTGCTCTGCTTTAGATGAGGAACCTCTCTGTATCCTATTTGTGAGGATCCAACATTGTGCGTTTAGCTTTCGTTAGAAATATTTGTGTTGAATTTTAAATAATAAAAAATTAAAATAATTTATGATCATATGATGTACGATGAACGGAGATAATGATGCAGTAACCAAAGCTCTCATGCATGTATTGGAATCTCTCAAGAGTCTCACGCGTATTGGATTCATCAAATATATTTAATTGAGTTTTAGAACAACACAAATAATTAAGTAGTCATATAAGAACATTTTAAATATTTTTGGGTAGAGCAAAAGTCCAATTCAGACTAGAGTTTCATTGTGTTGTATTCCTTATAAATATATGTATTAAACCCTTGAGAAAGGAGACTAGAATGAATTAAAATATTATTTGCCTTGAGCATTTGAAAAGCGTGATTTCTCCTTCTAAAATCAAGCATTTGGTTTGGTCGTGTGAGAGAATCCATGATTAGCGATGTGAGCGAGCTCCGTTGCCCCTGGTTGAGCAAATCCCAGGTCATCTATCCCTCGTCTCCTCGAGAACATTTTGTCCTGCATCAAGTGGCATCAAAGCAGGCTTTCCGCTGCATTAGAAGATCATGGCTGATATTTTTCATCCATTTGAACATCAAATAATGTGAAGAGATTAGCTTGGTTGATTGGAATTCTCCACCAGTTTATGACAAGTATGTTGATGACGACATGGAAGAGATTAAGAGGATGCATCGACATCTCACCAATCAAATTTCTCACATCGAAAATCAACGATGAGGCGTTGTGGCTTCCGAAGGGGAGGGAGGCATTTGTTTGCAATGTGTTAACCTTTTTCATGATAACGCTATGTGGTTTGAATCAACTGAAGAAGGAGATTTTTGTTCAGCATTTTACCATGAAGTGGCACAAGATACGGTTAGTTTGGATTATCTTAGTTCACATTATGGGTGTGAAAATATTGAGGCTTCATCTTTAATTCATTTGAGTATGCCTCCCTTATTTGATCGTTGCTTGAGTAATTGTGAAATTTATGATGGTTTTAACTTGAGTAATAACAAAAGTTTCGGTGGGAGAGAAGAAGGGTTTTCATCTCTCGAATCTTTGAAGGAAGTCGGTGACGTTGCTGAGTGGGAGATATCAAATTCCAAGATATTGTTGATATGAAGGAAGATGCTATTCATGAATACGTTCATTTTATTGGTTTTGATATTTTTAATTGGAAGGCTTCTCAAGTTTTAGTCGATTTAGTCAATCAAATGAAGATTGATATCAGTTGGATTGCAAGATTTTTCATAGAGCATGAATTTAGCACTTCAAGAAAAAGAAAATATTCCAAGTACTTATTCGCGTGGAAAGGTAAAAATCAATTTCAAGATTATAACGGAGTCAACAAATATTTAAACTCGAGGACAAGTTTCTTCAGAAAAGAGGAGAATGATGCAGTAACCAAAACTCTCATGCATGTATTAGAATCTACCAAGAGTCTCATGCGTATTGGATCTATCAAATATATTTAATTGAGTTTTAGAGCAACACAAATAATTAAGTAGTCATATAAGAACATTTTAAATTTTGGGTAGAGCAAAAGTCCAATTCGGACTAAAGTTTCATTGTGTTGTATTCCTTATAAATATATGTATTAAACCCTTGAGAAAGGAGACTGGAATGAATTAAAATATTATTTGCCTTGAGCATTTGAAGAGAGTGATTTCTTCTTCTAAAATCAAGCATTTGGCTTGGTCGTGTGAGAGAATCTACAATTAGCGATGTGAGCAAGCTTCGTTACCCCTGGTTGAGTGAATCCTAGGTCATCTATCCCACATCTCCTCGAGAACGTTTTGTCCTGCATCAGAGAATGTAAGGATCCCTAGGACTAGGATCCTCACACAGAGAATTCGAATGGGATCCAAATCCCTCTACTCTACTCTCTTCCATTAAATTGGTGAAAGAGGCATTCTACCTATAAACTAAAACTAGAGCCACCATGATGGGTGTACCAAACTTTCAAGAGCATTTTTTGCAAGTAATCCACACAACTAAGTTTCTCTATAGAAGTCTACATTCACAAAAGCCTAAATTTGGAGAACAAACTTTCGTGTCACGGTTGCATATCACCACCGTGCCGCTCTCTTTATTCTGCGTAAGCCACGTAAAGATAGAGTGTTGTCTTGTGAGGAGAGGGAGAGGGAGAGCAACACAATGGGGATATGCAGGGAAGTTTTTCTACAAGATTTGTGACAAACATTGATTAGTCTCTACTTTAGACTAAAGAGAACATATGAGTCAATGATGACACAGCCTTTCTATGTTGGATAAATAAAGAAAAGAAAAAGGGAGAATATAATGTTTGAAAGAATATCTCAAAGAGGAATATTTATGTTCTATCTTCATGGTTCTCTTTCTGATCATGCAATGTTGCATAATGATTCAAACCATCTATCTTCTAAGTCATCGTTTGAAAATCAACTCTGTCAAAAAATTAACCAAATCCAATATATTTTGGTCATTTAACAATTATCCAATAAAGAGACGAACCATTTTTATTCAGTTAACACCAGGAGGTGCAACATTGCGGAATAAAAATAGTCAAGAAGGTTGAACAAGAACGTTTGACTGAGAAGCACAATTTCTGATTTGATTAATTTTTTTGCAGAGTTTATCTTTAAAGGGTGGACTAGAAAGTACATGGTTCTCATCATGGTTGAACATTTTGGAATAAAAAGGAGAACCAATAATATAGAACAAGAAGTCCAACTGAGAAGATTGAGAGCATCCCCCTATAGCTCCATTTTCTCTTCAAAATCCACAAAAGTGAAAATGCGGGTCTCAAGAAAAGGGGGCCTCAGATTCCTCTTGAGATGAGCATATATTCGCTTAAAGAGTGTTGTAGGGACCAACATTTGTTCCCAACAAATTAACTGTTGAACAAATCACAGTCCCCTAAAAAAAGAGAAGAAATCATGATTCTAATATTCCTAAAACCCAAAATATTGTTGGTCAAGAAAATTAGTAAAGTGAGTCGAAAACTAAAGGAAATGTGATATTGTATTAAAAAGAAGGGAATAGGATCCTATCAGGATCCTCACTTCATCGTGTCCGTTCATTTGTCATCTGAAGTAAAAAATCATTTTGAATTTTTTTATTTAAAATTGAACACAAACAGTATATAACGAAAACTGACCGTATGATGTACAATGAACGGACATGATGAAGTGATCCCCATATTTTTTACAAAGAGGATCCGAAGAGGATCCTCATCCAAAAAGAAGCTGTCTTGTGTCAGGAGCCTGAAGACCAAAGGAAGACTTGTCTCTCTACCAAACTTCCTCCAACATTGGCAAACTTTTGCTTTCTCTAAACTGAATATTTTCCATGTGAAGGTAGAGTAAAAACCTTAATAAGAGGTTTGACATTAAGTTACGGTACCATGAGACAATTTCGAAGCTATCTTTCGTCACGAAGAACGACTGGATTTTCCCTCTGCTAAACACCTTCCCTTAAACTTTGGACCGCCTCTTTTCCAAAGTCACGCCAACCCTAGATTCATCTTAGCCTATAAACAATTTGTACCTTTTTTTACAGATATAAATCTAAATTTAGAGAACCTAGCAATGAGGACATCCTCAAAAGTGATTCCAGTATCAGAAGAGAAAAAAAAAGTGACTGTGTTGGAGCGAATCAAAGAACCCTCGACCTATCATATAACCCTCTCTAACCACTTGAGCTTTACCCCAAGAGCTTAATCCCCTTCATGTGGTCCAGTTTCCCAAACCAACACAAATCTGTTAAAGTGAATTTGGTTCCAATCAACTAATAGAAAGAAATGCTGCTAGAAAAATAGTGGCACAAAAGAAAAGGAAAGAAAGCATACAGAATGAAATTTGACATGCTTTTGATAGAATTTTGATGATTCTAAAATGTAAAGAAAAACTAAAATGTATAATGCCAAGATTTGAGATGTGTAACAAGATACCGATCTTCAACACAATAACGTTAACAATTACCTTATACTCAGCTCCTTTCTCAGCAAACAAGAAACTACACACTTGGATGTGCATGTTCAAGTGTACACACATGTAATACATGTAAAACACAATAGAGAAACAGTCTTACCTACAAGCTTTTTTGGAGCCTGGGTCTATACAGTCGATGCATTTTACGCTTAGTAAACCAGTGGCTTGCGATGACTCTGAATTCATTGTTCATCGCCGTAGATACAACCCCTGATATCACATCTCCAAGAAAATAGAACAAAGTAATATGTACTTGTACATTTATGAGTTTAATCTATTAGGGATCTTTCTTCTTCTTTATAACCCAAATTCCTTCCTTTTCCAAAGAACCATGGTGAGCCCATAATGTGTAACTTAATAAACCCGAATGTAAACCAAGTACCTGACAGTCTATGATATATCTGCTCCTTCCACCTTTTCCTCCATTACCATATTGTAAGTGATAAACAATTTTATCAGAATGCTTGATCAGTTTTACTCAATACCTGAATCGAAGAAATAACTTATTATGCATTAACGACCCTATGGGAGAAAAAAAGCAAGAAAGAAATTGAGGTAAAGACAAGTACTACATATTGTTATAGACAATGTCTAATGCAAAAGTAAGTCCAGAACTCCTCTTTAGAAGTGCTTACCTTAGAAAAGTCCCATGAATCAATCAATTAGTTTACTGTATTCACTTTGTATTGGATATGAGCTATTTTTAAACAAAAGCAATCTACGTTTCTTCATTTCCAAGTAGATACTGCATAACAATCAAGATCAATTGCAGTAGACCAACTTAACAAGTAACTTAAAGGTTCAAAATGAACCCCTTCAATATATGATCAACTGTGACTTGAAAAGAAAGCATCAACTAATCTATACTAAGCTATGCTCCTGCCTTCATACAGCTACGATTGGATTATGCTGTAGCCCATTTCAGTGCTCATCAACCCTGCAGCCTCCGACTACTTTTTTCATCAATTAAACCCTCAAGAAGGAAACACAACGAACAAAAAACTTTCTATTTGTAAAATCTGAAGGTCTACCTCCTGCCCAAACAAGATAAAAAACACAGCACACGGACACCCATGTGTCCATACCCAAACATTCAAGTATGCAAAGGCATCAAGCATAATTTTTAGGTGATCCACAACACTTAAGTACTAATCAAAACCTTGGCTTAGACTCTAAAGAAGCTGTCCCAAGAAAGGATCGACTTTGTTATACATACAATTAGCATCCGTCCAGAAAAATGTCTGAAGATATATGTTGAAAGAAAAGAGAAATATGTTGGAAACTTATCCCTAAACCCTAAAACGTAATATTAAATTGTATTCTGTCAAGAGGCTTTCATTGAGTAATCACAAAGTTTAAATAATTACTCTCTCTCTATGTGGTAGAAATGCTAAAATGAAAGGAGACAACAATGATAATTGTACAGACAACAGGAGGACACCTTCCATCTCTACATGGCTGGTTGAGGTCAAAATTTCTGCTTTCCCAAGATTCCAATTATAATCTGGAATAAAAATGGATCAATTTGTTTAAAGACTATTTGTGGACTTACGATTCTTCAGGTTGACCCTCAAACCTGTCTTCCTCTTCCTTTTGGCTTCCAGAGTCACCAATATTCTTCCTGCCAAAGAAAGTATTATGTGCCATTTTGAATGTAAGATATCAAATGTAGGAATTTCCCTTAATATTTTTATAGAAAAGTGTTATGTTAATGACACATAATATTCGGGTTAGTAATTTTTTTTCTCTAACATATTTGATGAATACAGTCAAATTATTCATTGCACTTATGTTTTGTTACTTATTATGTTACACTGTATGTAGCCTTTCCAGATATCTTGTATGAAAATGTCTCATTCAGCCAATGTAGACTACTGCCGAAATCTGAATCCATTTACTTAAAGCCTCGCACCCAAATGCAGTGTAATTATTTCTTCTTCATCTAAAATGCTTTTCTAGTTACAGAATGCAAACTAAAACAAGCGACGATATTGAACTACATATTAATATACTGAACATATATACGGCTCCGTGGATAATTAATAAGATTCCAATTTCATTTGTCATGCTTTCAAGTATGTACCTAAGCAGATACTACCAACCCCTCTTTTTGAACCAAGAGTAAAATTCCAGCATACATTAAGTGATACAATGTTCTCTACAATAACAGCATACACCCAGAGTCCTATAGATATGTGTGTGCATCATAAATGAAAATTTCAGAGACAAAATCTCTGAGATGGCTTGATCTTACTTTCCATCCCAAATTAGACACGTAAAGCTTATAGCGTGTCTCTCCAACTTGGGGATTGGGGGGCAGTGGAGAAGGTTTCTTAAATTGCTTTGTAAACTCAATTCTGATAGTCCTACCGAACATCTCCTGTATCAAATAATTCGGAAGCGAAAAAAAAGTTTCCAGATATATGAACCTGGTCATAGAATTTCATCAAGTCAATACAATTATAATCCAGCAAATGTAGAATCTCTCTAGCTAACAATAACATACAACATAAACGATAAACTCTATCTAAATAAGAACAGCTTTCCAATCCGTAACAATTGCAAACAAAAGGGAATTCCCTAGAGAAGCAATGCAGATTCTTCCATGTTTGTGCACACAGGACATGTGGGGAAATTGGTCGTCTTAATCTATGTTGATGACTTAATTATCACTGGTTACAGTGAAGAAGAAATTGCCAATCTCAAACGAGCTCTTAGACAACAGTTTGACATCAAAGATCTAGGAGTACTGAAATATTTTCTAGATATAGAAATGGCTTATTCTCATAAGGGTCTATTTCTAAACCAACGAAAGTATGTACTTGATCTACTCAAGGAAGCCAGGACGAGTGATGTCAAACCAGCCAAGTCACCTCTTGATAACAAAGCATTACTTTGTCCCATTGAACATCCAACACCTCCCCTATGAAATCTTTTAATCTTCTCCAACCAAACATCCCAAAATACAGTCATGAACCCAAAACCCCATAGCACCTTTTCCATCTATCCTCCTACGAAAGCCTCGTGCATGTCACAGAAAAGAGGCGTGCAACAAAAAATAGCTGCTAAATTAAGCAACATAGTGCCACCTCAGTAAATAGAACAGCCTGTAATTATATTCACCAGTAATTATATTTTTTCAATCTTAGTGATCATTTCCATCTCTATAAAACAAAAATATTGCGATGAAAATTTCATACAAGGATACTTTGATACAATTCGAACCATTACCAAACTCATTTATTCAGACCACTTCAATGAATCAAAAGGAGATAAACTTGTATCTATCGCACGCCATTTCAATCTAGTAAATTACCATCACCTTCCCTATCAAACCCAACAGCTCCAACTTTGTAACCATAATTCAATTGATATCGCGGTTACTTACAAAAACAACTGAGTACAAGCTTAACATTCAAATTAATTAAACCCCATTTTAAATTAAGAGTAGACTTACAAACTACCAAGGCAATCATAGAATACCAGGATAACATACATGAGAGTGAAATTTATCAATGGCAGCCAGAGCTTCTTCCCCGGAATCCATTGTCACAAACGCAAAGCCTCTGCTCTTCCCATTTTGTTGCTTTATAATCTGAAAAATCCAACATTTATTAACATTAAATACCCAAACTTTCAATTTTCAATAACAAAATCCACATAATTAAAGAACAAAACAAGGAGAGAATATGATCAATTGAAAAATTAAGCACCTCGACGTCTTGGACAGTCCCACATTCGCCAAAGAGGTTCTTGATATCCACCACAGTAAGAGACCATGGCAAATTCCCCACGTACAGCTTCCTCTTCTGGTTTTGCTGCTGGCTTTTCCCACCGTTTCTTCTTCTTCTTCTTCTTTTTCTTTTACTGCTTTTTCTTCTGTAATCTCCTCCACCGCAGAGCACAGCAGCTCAAAAAGGAGCTTTCTTGTGGGGATGCGTCGGGGACCGGAAAGAGGAAAATTGACTCATTGAGGGAAATGGGAGGGTAGGATTGGAAATATGAAGTTTGAGGGGAGCGGACGGTTTGGGGGATGAGAAGAATTTGGAGGAATAACAAGGAAAAGAAGAGTAGAGGGAGGAGACACAGAGTGCGGCTTCAAATGCCGCCATTGTTTTGAATGTTGTGTGCAGAGAGAGTAGGAAGTGAACAAGGAAAGGTCCGGGGTGGACACTCGACACTCAATTCATATTGCATGGATTAAATACAACATCCCTTCTATCGAGTTTTTACGGTATCCCCTCGTATTTGAGAAAATACACTAACATCCGTTCAGGTTTTAATTCACCCTCATATCATCTTTCAACGAATATTCTGCTAATAAATTGACAACTTTACCTTTATAACTAAATACTTAAACTGACACATCCCGATCTAGGATGTCCATTAGGACTCCGAATCGAGCTGCTGTGTTAGCCACACCTGGAAGGTGACGAAGCTATAAAGTGTATGGATGTGGAAGATGTGAATAAATTTAAACCTAAAAGTGCCTAAATACAAGAGTGCGCGGTGAGCAGGTATAAACTCATTTCACACGTGATGACAGAGCATAAGTACAGTACAGTAAAATAGGGTGAGAATTGTACCATCAATGATAATCGACTACATCAAGATTTGTCAATAATCCTCGTCGGTACGAAAACTCTGCTACTAACACCTGGAGGGGGAAAAAAAGGATGAGTGGGCCTAAAAATAAAGTTTTAATAAAACCCTTTTGAAAGCGTTATAACCCCTCGCCGTAAAACCCGTATAGTTTCCAGAAAATAATACTACTACGTGGGTATAAAAACCAACGCACAAGAGCAGCGAAAACTGAAGTATGCCATATCATAATATCTCGGCAATAATAAATGTAAGCCAGGTGTGAAACCAATATAAAATAGTATGTCAGTTGGAGTCACCAAATGCGACCTGTACGACTGGGCATGTAGCTCATCAATCTAGGCTAGCACACGAGTCGGAGTTACCTAGTGTGACTTGCATGACAGGCTGGGTATAAATATGTACGCTCAAGTGCTACGATCACGTGAAAGCTATGCAATAAATCACGGGTCACCTACGATTCGAAACCACCTATTGTGGTCTATACGACCGGCTGGCACCAAACTTGGATTCAAGGTGAGTGTGCGGTGCGGGAGGTGAACAATCACGTGAAGGCTGGCCCTAGCCTCGGGCGAGAGCACTAATACCGGGGTGCAGTGCAGCCATGATGAGCTCTAAATAAACGTGTGCATACCAATGCAATACAACCCATTCAATCACATAATACTCACTTGAAGCTTGCTTGAGTCTTCACAGCATCACACAATACAATTCACAAGTGTAACAATACAATATTTAAAATGTAACTTATTTACGACATGGTAAGCAAAGCATAGTTCCATATAAAAAAATGTTTCTGGAAACCGTAAAGTTTACACACACACACACACACATACACACACTATAAAAAGGAAAAGAAAAAAACCCACTCACCGATATCTGCGCTATAACTCCCTAGCATGAATATCAAGGCGTCACGAACAATCATCGCCTAGAACAAATATCAATTCACAACTCAGAATTCTTATCGATAGAACACGTAACTTATGTAAAACACATCCCCAAAGACATTCTAGAATGATTTGAAACCCATTGACCAAAAGTCAACCGTCAATCAAAGATCGATGGTAGGGTCCATAACCCTATGTAACTCAATCCGGAAGATCCGCATCTCAAATTTATGATCCGTAACTTCCAAAGATCCACATTATACTTCTAAAACATCATACTAAAGTTTCATTACGATCCAACGGTTGGATCTCCGCCAATTGCAAATTCAAGTAGCGGTCAACGTTTTATTTTATGAACTAACAAATCCAATTCAGGAAGATCCGTATGTCGGATTCCCGATCCATAAGTTCCTATGATCCTCATAAATTACATACTATAACGTATTAAAGTTTGGTGACGATCCAACGGTCGGATCATCGATTACTATAATAATCAAGTGGCGGACCTTAATGGAACTAGGTTCAAACGATAGAAATTCGTCAATCGGACTTCACATACAAAATTGGAGAATCAAATTTAGCCTAGGAAATTCAGGAGATGCCTCAGCCCACACGCCGCCATACGTGGCGGTCGGCTGCCCCGACTCGTCGGAAAAATCCACTATTTCTACAAATTCTCAAATTTCATGGAAATGAAGATCTCAATGAGTAGAGCAAGTTTCATCCCTGCCGCCAAGTCCATTTTGACCTAAAAATGCCTCAAATCGCCATAAACTCGTCAAAAACCTAGAAATTGGTGGTTTTGATTCAACTCCAAACAAGCTCTGACGCCCCAACCAATGCATGGGCTTTATTCCTGAGGTTGAGGATAGTCTATTAGTGGTGGTGGTTGACGGAGTTAGCTTCACAATCATTGGATTTCCGTCGTGACACCCACGTAACCCACGGGTTTTGTTTTTCACAGAATCAAGGCTAAATCTAGTGAAATTTGATTAGAAATGGAAGATAGGAGATCATGGAATGTTTTCCAGGTGATGGAAGACGAAAATCACGTCAGAATATCACAAAATGCATCAGGTCGACGGGGAGGAACCGGGTCACGGGTGATCCGGTGCTCCTCCACGATCTCTTTTCCCCTCCTTTCTTCTCTCCCTCATTGGTCACTCTCTTCTCTCCCTTCTTTCTGATTGGGCATCCCGCCCCTCCTTTCTCTTCTTTATATTTCATCTCCACTACCCATCTTTTCTTCCATTTAATCTAGGCCACACACATGGCTTTCCAGATTTTGCTCCAAAAATCTGGAGCACTCCAGAAAATAATAAATTTACAATTTTGCCCTCGACTTCATTCGTTAATAACTCCTTCGTTATAACTCCAAATTACATTTCGTTTACGTCCACGTGTTCATAGCGACGAGTACTACGAGGATACGCCAAGAAAATGGATCTTACATAACTCGACAAGGCGATCAACAAAAGTCAATGCATTTGCCTCGAAGGGCATTTTTGAAATTTTACATTTTAAAATTATAAAAACCGTAGTTTTTGGAGACAGGTCGTTACATGAAAAATAAAGAAAATCTTTAGAAATTAAAAAAAATTATTAAAAAGTAGCTTAAACATTGAAAAACACATAATAGGATCCTCTCCGGATCCTCTTTGTGGGGATTCGGAGGATCAATCATGTCCGTTCATCGTACATCGTGCGGCCAATTTTCATTAGGTACTATGTATATTCAATTTAAAATTTAAAATGATTTTTAACCTCATGATGTACAATGAACTGACACAATTGATTGATCCTCGGATCCCTACAAAGAGGATCCAGAGAGGATCATTGTCCAAAAAACACCACCATTGCATCTTCATTTCTTTTTCCCTTAGAATACACGTAGACCTAGCATTGACGTCGTATTTCTTGTGTCTGTGTCATTTTCGTGACATACCCGATATCTTAACGGGTCATGTCGTGTAACACCCATTAAAATAAACAGGTAATATGACCCGATCCAAAATTGACCCGTTAATATTATCAGGTAATATGATTTGATCTATTACCTGTGCAAAAAAAAATATTTTAAATTAATAAATAATGAAAATGAAAAACATAATTTGACCAAAATAAAATGGAAAATATAATACTAAATTAGTATATGCATTTCACATTGTCACATAAATATTACTTCAAAACATAAAAAAGACATTTGTCTTTCAAATATTACATACCCTAAAATAAGACCCTAATGAAAAACATTAGTACATTACTACAAAATACTGAATGTTTAAGGATATGCAAAATGAAGGGAGTTGCGTTTCAAACCTTGCACGTTTTTTTAATGTGATTGTTATTTTTAAATTACTTGATATTTTTATTTTTATGTGTTTTATAATTTTTTTAATCTCACTCTTTGCCCATAGAATTCTATAAAAATAAATTAATAAATAAAAGTTAATTTTTTTTAAATTTATATAGAATAATAATAAATAATACATATTTAACATACAATGCATACATATACAACTAGCTATTGTATTTTATAATAAATTTTTTTTAGTAGTTTGAAAAGTTAAAATTTTCAAAACAATTTTTTTTCTTAATGTGTCGAAACAGGTTATCCACGTGTCATCCTCGTGTAAACCTGTTAATGACCCGTTATTAACGGGTTCTTATCGTGTAACCCGATAACGACCCAATTAGTTATCGTGTGACTCGAAACCCGTTATTTTCGTGTCGTTTATATGTCATGTTAACAGGTCATGTAAGAAATTGTCAGGTATAAATACACGGTTGTGAATCCATGAAATCAGCTGAGAGTCTGTACTTTCCTAATCAATGTATTCCAAAACTTGTTCTTTCACATAATCTAAAAACATTTCATCTTTTGAAACAATGAAGTCAGAGAGAGAACCAGATTTGGGATTATAATCTATATTTAAAGCTGGCAGGGCTATTGAACGGTGGTTTTTGGGGTCACAAACTTCACCAAAAAAAGGTGGATAGAAATGCCCCTCAAACAAAAAACTTCAAAAGCAGCCCAAAATAATGCATCAAATGTGGCAGGGTATTTTCGTCATATAAATAACGATGAATAGTGTTTTAATATTTAACTATTACTGTACAGTGATAAACAGTGTTTTTAATATTTAACTTTTTCCTGTATAGTGTTTTTTTTTATTTTTATTTTTTATTTTTATAATTAGTACCTCACAATAGGCTTGCAATAATGTGATTCAATTAGTTATTTATTAAATGTTATTTTCTCTGTTCTTAATGTAAATTTAATAGAATGTAGATCGAAATTGAAAATCGATTTTATTATGTAGATTTAGCTGCTTTGATTGGTTTATAATGAGTTTCTTCTATCATGATCTAATATTATTTATTTAAAACATATAAGTCGCGCGCAGCATGCCGCACTACAAGAAATCAAATAAATATTGGCAGAAATATTTGCCTCTAAAAACACCCAATAGGGGCAAATATGTTGAAAAGTTGCCCCTAATAAGAAGGAGGGGCGGATAGTAGATTCGCCCCTAAAAGAACCATTGCTATTGTTATTAGAGACAAAAAATGTCAAACATCCGCCCCTAATGTTTTTGTTGCCGTGTTGGCAAGTTTTATAAATACACATCATCACAGGCAGAAGCATCCGCCCCTAATACTTTTTAATTATATAAAATAAATAAATCGAGCATATAATTACACCTGCTCCTAATACTTTCAATTATATAAAAAAATTCACAATATAATAAATGCATTATCCACCTAAACGTTAGTTATTGGTTTTGAATCATTCAAAATATTGAAACCCAACATGCTTCATCTTCTTCTTTCCAGATCTCAAAATCTTCTCCTTTCTCTTTTAGTCTCTCAAGCTTTGCAGATTAGATCTCTAAGTTCATCTTCTTATTTTGCAGCAGCACACGAGTCTTTCTCAATTAACAACTGTTCATAAACAAATACAAAAAGAAAAAAATCAAATGTAACAAACAACAAAGCCAAATTACAAAGTTTACTAATTCGTACGAACAAACAAAAAAATCAATCCTGAATTTCACAAATCAATTAAATGTATAAGAAAAATCAATAAACAATGATTAACACAAGGTAATTATGTCACATCCCGGCCCGGGCAAGACCATTTCCCGGGCCCGTTCCACCACCGTAGCACGATATTGTCCGCTTTGGACTTACCATTCCCTCACGGTTTTGTTTTTGGGAACTCACGAGCAACTTCCCAGTGGGTCACCCATCATGGGATTGCTCTAGCCTCATTCTCGCTTAACTTCGGAGTTTCCACGGAACCCGAAGCCAGTGAGCTCCCAAAAGGCCTCGTGCTAGGTAAGGATGTGAATATACATTTAAGGATCACTCCCCTGGGTGATGTGGGATGTCACAATCCACCCCCCTTAGGGGCCCGACGTCCTCGTCGGCACACACGCGACCAGGGTTAGGCTCTGATACCAAATTGTCACATCCCGGCCCGGGCAAGACCATTTCCCGGGCCCGTTCCACCACCGTAGCACGATATTGTCCGCTTTGGGCTTACCATTCCCTCACGGTTTTGTTTTTGGGAACTCACGAGCAACTTCCCAGTGGGTCACCCATCATGGGATTGCTCTAGCCTCATTCTCGCTTAACTTCGGAGTTCCCACGGAACCCAAAGCCAGTGAGCTCCCAAAATGCCTCGTGCTAGGTAAGGATGTGAATATACATTTAAGGATCACTCCCCTGGGTGATGTGAGATGTCACAAATTACCTCTGAAAATTCTTTAGAACCTCCTTCTCCCTATCAATCAAATGATATTTTTATTCCAAACTATTCATGAAATTTTCTTCCACTCTAAATTATTCAAAACCCCCTCAAGTATGCCTACAAAACAAAAAATTCAAGATGGAAAAATCCCTTCGATCAAACCAAATGAAATGAGTTTTATCATCTCTTGAACAAACCTTTCTTCCGGTGCTCTTGGAGTAGCAAGGGAAAAATAGACAACAAAAGATTATGAAGAATGAAAGAAAGAGAGGACGAGTTCTGCACAAGAGAAAGGGAAGGGAAGAAAAATGCACAAGCAAAAGGGATGGGAAGCAAAATGAAGGACACGGGAAAAATGATGAACTGTGCGGCAGTGGAAGAGAGAAAAGAGAAAAATGAGGGTAGTGGGTATGTATTCGAATTATGTAACATTTCACATCGCCTAGGGGAGTGAATCCTTTAAACCTTATATGTATATTCTCATATTTACCTGGCACGAAGTCTTTTGGGAGCTCACTGGCTTCGGATTCCGTAGGAACTCTGAAGTTAAGCGATTCCCTTCCGGGGCGCCACCACATCCTGGGCTCAACTTCACCCCGCCACCACATCCTGGGCTCAACTTCACCATAGCACAATGTTGTCCGCTTTGGGCCCTGACCACACCCTCACGGTTTTGTTTCTGGGAACTCACACGAAAACTTCTCAGTGGGTCACCCATCCTGGGAATGCTCTCGCCCGAACTCGCTTAACTTCAAAGTTCCGATGGAACCCAAAGCTAGTGAGCTCTCAAAGGGCCTCGTGCTAGGTAGAGATGAGAATATATATATATAAAGTTTACAGGATTCACTCCCATGGGCGATGTGGGATGTTACAAATTAGGGTTTAGATAATTAATGGTTTTTTTTTTCCGGGTAAATAGTTATATCCTTCATTTTTATTTTTTGTAAAAATTAATTAGTAATTAAACATATCCGTCTTAATCTTCTCAAAAAAAAAATCCATCTTAAATAGATTTTTTTTTTTTCAAATAAATAGGTACAAATATCCGCCTCTAATGAAAAAAATAAACAAATTTTATAATTATTAGTTGAATTAGAGGCTAATTGAATTCCTATTACTTGTTCCTCAAAGTGATAAAATTAGTAGAGGCGGTTTATTGTTTGTTCCTATTACTTTAATAGAGACAATTGCATGTCTGTGCCCTCAATGAATACTATTAGAGACAAAATTTTATTTTTGCATCTAATATTATGCTTCTAATACTCACTTTTCCTGTAGTACCATGATTCAAAAAATATCTTCTGTGCATATATGAGCACATGCATGAAGGCTAGTCTCTATGAATTTCAACGTCAATATTGCTCCATAAAGGTGATTCATGTTTTTGCAGGATGACGGGGCACACTTGTTTGAATTTTAAGAGACATAAGTGAAACTTGAGAAGAGGAAAAGGCCCTATGGGTCTACTTTGTTAACCTTGGGATTTAAGCAGTATAAGAGCTAGTTTGGTATAACTATGCTTAAAAAAAAAAAAAAAAAAAACTTCTAATGTGCTGTGAAAGTAAGCAGTTGTAAAATAAAGTAGATAGTGTTTGTTAAGCTTTTTTTGTAAAAGCGCTTTAAAAAAAAAAAAAAAAGAATTTAAGTGTTTAGTAAACTTTTATATAAAATTGCTTTGTAATAGGTGTAATATAATATTTTTTTTATTTGAAATCTTTCTAGAACTCTCTACCATTTTCTCAGTCCTTTTCGTCTTTCTTCATCTTTTCTCCGTATTCTCCATCTTTTTAATCTCCATCTTCTCCATCTTCATTTACCCAGAAAAAGTGGCATATTTCAAAATGGCATCTTTCTCGGTGATATCGACATAATCCCACCTCTACCTCCCAAAGAAGTTAGCCTTTCCAATACCTGTGAAAGCATTTACCCAGAATATTAATTCTTCACTCCTCCATCCGCGGTGCAGAAATGGCGATTCCTGACAAGTCAAAGATGGACAACAAAGGTGCAAAGATTTGGGTGTGGTTGCATTGGGAGAGAGAGGGGGGGGGGGGGGGGGGGGAAGGGGCTTGGGTGTGATGGGGAGGTCATGGTGGCACTACAACCCCAATTCCTCCATCATTAGGTGTCTCTTCCAAGAAACACTCCATCCCAACCCCCAATAAAACTCTCTCTCTCTCTTTCTCCTCTCTGTAACACTGAAACAAATTCAATTTATTACCCAATCCAAATTATTTATTTCCGCAGCTATTTCTCACCATATTTGTTAAAATTTAGCTAAATTGAGTTGTGGGTATTTGAAATATTTTAAATTTTAGCTTGAATTTATCAAATTGGATTCTGGGTACCTCAGCTTTTCAGCCATGCTAGGGTTAGGAGGAGATTGGGTCAAGAGGGTAAGTTGGAGTTCGAAAATGGGTTGGAATCGAATAGTGTAGGAGTTTTGATGTGGCAGGAGGTGGATGCTTGAGCTGGGAATGAAGTTTCAGGTTTGGTTCTGCAAGGGTTTTGCAAGAGGGCGTGCGAGAGTCTGAGAGTGAGAGGAAGGCAGGAGAAAGGAGGGAATGTTGGGAAATTGAAAAATTTATTAATGAATTTACTGTTCAGCCGTGTTTTTCAAAATATGCTGCTTTTTTTAAGCTGTTTTTTGCAACATCATGTTTTTGATTTTTTTTTTATTCGTAAGTTTGAAATAAAGTTGGTTTGGAGTGTTTACCAAACACCAAAAATTTTCTCAACATTTTTTTATACCTATTTTTTTTAAAAGCACCTCAGTATCAAATCTATTGTTCTAAAAATTCCTGCCTAGCGCTAAATAAGCTGGTTTTTGCAGCTTCAGGTTTTTGGTTTTTTTTTATTTTATTTTTTATCCAAAACTTTGAAATAAAGATGGTTTGGAGTGTTTACCAAACATCAAAAACTTTCCCAACTTTTTTTTTTAAAGCACCTCAGTACCAAACCCACTGTTCTAAAAATCCCCGCCTAGTGCTGCCTTAGCGCTAAGCAGCTGACTACCATCCCGATTAATGTTTGGGTATTTGAAAATTAAGAAAGGGCGTCTAGACCTGCTGAGACGCCTGCCTAGACCACCTAGTCCATCCAGACTCGCTTAGACACCCGCTTAGGTTGCGACTCATTTAGATAGAAAATAAATAACTTTCCTTTTGCATTTTATTGTTACCAATAATGAGCTTTTGATTAAGATGCATAATGGGTTCGATTAAGATGCACAATGGGTTCATTAGAATCATACAAGGAATCTACCAAGTCATAGACAGAATGTTTAATACAAAGTTGTCCATATTTTATGGTAAAACAAAGATTGTAATCCATCATATTTAAAGGAAACTAAAAATATTAATATATAGTTCTATACTGGCCCAACTTCAAGGACTTAAACCCATATTTGAGTTAGGGTCTTGTGTAAGGAGGTGACTCATATGAAACAGATTCACTACTACTGTAGCTTCTCATTCTAATAAGATTATGACATGAGGAAAATTTTCAACACATAACAATGTATAGGTAGACCATGATGCCCGTTTCAGTAAACTCGTTTTTCATAAAAGTTGATGTCCCTGTGCAGTGCAAAATTTCTTGGGCAAAGCCATTTTCACATGGATGCAACTGCCACAAGCATTATTGTCCTCAGATAATTGCTTTCTTCCAAATCTTTCCATGATTTATGCATTAGTTGCTTGCAACTCATATCTTTTGTCTCTTTCTTTTATCCCTTCATTATGTTCAAGGTATTCCTTTTCAAAAAAGTGATACTCAAAGTACGTGATTACACCTAAGGATCAAAACGCGCTTTAAATAACCATTACCTATTACTTTACTAGCCTTACATGGATCCAAGGTAAGGAACAAAAAAGTGTTGGTTTTGATGCCAATAGGGTTTAAAGGTTAGACCTGCACTCGAGGTTGTATGCTCGATTTTCCTCTTCCATGCATACTATCCTTTGTATGGTAAAAGAATTTGGCCCTTTTGGCTTTTGCTACTCCTAGCTTTCGTTACCCTACCCCTTGATAAATAGTTTGAGATATATCTCTCATGTCTTGCTAAATCTAGTTTTCAAACGGAAGAGGAACGTAATCGATCTAGAGACCAAAATGGCACTTAGCAACAATGTCATCGGAGCCATCAACTTCGTTGCGATGCTGCTCTCAATTCCAATCATTGGTGCAGGAATTTGGCTCGCAACAGAGCCAGACAATTCTTGTGTAAAACTTATACAATGGCCTGTCATAATTTTAGGCATCTTGTTCCTGGTTGTGGCCATTGCAGGCTTTGTGGGAGCGTTTTGGAGGATCCCATGGCTCCTTATCTCTTACCTCATTGCCATGCTGGTTCTTATAATCTTGCTTGCTGCTCTGGTGGTTTGCATCTACATGGTCACCATTAGAGGCTCTGGCCACCTGGAGCCGAGCCGGTCTTACTTGGAATATCGTCTTGATGATTACTCCGGTTGGCTTCGCCGTAGAGTTCGAAACCCTTTTAAGTGGGCACGCATAAGAACTTGTCTTAGCTCAACAAATATGTGTGATGAGTTGAATCAGAGATATCGCATGGCTCAAGATTTTTTTAACGCGCACATTACCCCCTTACAGGTAAATATTGTTCTATCATTTCTTCCAACATCAATTTATTTTTATTTTTTCACTTGTTTTTCTTCATAGGGATCGGATGTGAATTCCCGCTTTTTTTTTTTCTTTTTTTTTTTGAATGAAGCACGTTGTTACGTGTTTTTAATCCATAAAAAGGTGGAGAGTACATTCTTGCTATTTGTGTTTTTTTTTTTTTTTGTTGGGGTTATAGAATTAATTAATTTATTTATTTATGCAAGGTCAAATTTAAAAATTTGGTAGATTAATTTTTTTTGTAGTTGGGCATAAAGATAAGAAAGTTGAATTCAAATAAAATTTCTTTTTCTGTAATTTATTGTACCATTTTTTGTGGCAAGAAAAAATTTAATTGCACCAATTCCTTTTCTTTTTTCAAATCCATTGTACCATTTTTTGTGGCAAGAAAAAATTTAATTGCACCAATTCCTTTTCTTTTTTCAAATCCAATGTCACATCCCGGCCCGGGGGGACCACTTCCCGGGTCCGCTCCACCACCGTAGCACGATATTGTCCGCTTTGGGCTTACCATTCCCTCACGGTTTTGTTTTTGGGAACTCACGAGCAACTTCCCAGTGGGTCACCCATCATGGGATTGCTCTAGCCCCTTTCTCGCTTAACTTCGAAGTTCCTACGGAACCCGAAGCCAGTGAGCTCCCAAAAGGCCTCGTGCTAGGTAGGGATGAGAATATACATTTAAGGATCACTCCCCTGGGCGATGTGGGATGTTACAATCCACCCCCTTAGGGGCCCGACGTCCTCGTCGGCACACCACGACCAGGGTTAGGCTCTGATACCAAATTGTCACATCCCGGCCCGGGGGGACCACTTCCTGGGCCCGCTCCACCACCGTAGCAGGATTTTGTCCGCTTTGGGCTTACCATTCCCTCACGGTTTTGTTTTTGGGAACTCACGAGCAACTTCCCAGTGGGTCACCCATCATGGGATTGCTCTAGCCCCTTTCTCGCTTAACTTCGAAGTTCCTACGGAACCCGAAGCCAGTGAGATCCCAAAAGGCCTCGTGCTAGGTAGGGATGAGAATATACATTTAAGGATCACTCCCCTGGACGATGTGGGATGTTACATCCAATTTGTTGGAAATCCCACATGGAAGGTTTGATAAAACAAATTATGATTTATATACAAATAATTTCATTATTAATTATGACGTAGGCTTTTTAAGTTAAACCTTACACCTCTTAGGCTACAAGTAATTAAGCTAAAAATAATATCGGCTTTAAATCATTTAAACCGTGTCTCTGAAACTTTTACACTATGCACAATATTGGATTCTCAAAATCTACCAATTGCCTGTCTTGTTCCTTTCTTTTCTATATTTTTTTTCTTCTTCAAATCCCACTATAATTTTCAGCTCTTCAAATTAATAAATAATGATTATTTTTCATTTATGTTTGATTCTTGTAAGTGGAAGATTTTATATTTGATTTTCGTTAAAAACGAATTTGAACCACATTATTGCAAGCATATTGTGATGCTTGACTCACTTTTCCACCCCTTGATGTCGACCATATCCTTTGTTTAAAAAAGAAAAAAATTAAGAGTGTTTGATAACCATTTTGTTCAAAAACATCTTCAATTAGGTTTCTCAATAATAAATAACAAACTAACTTATCAGCAAAACCCACTTTACTCTTTCATTTTAGAGATTCTTCTTTTTTTCACAAGTCCTCACAGATCTCTTTATGCTTTATTCCTTGTGGTGAAGCTTCTTCCTTTTTCTAATTTAATTTTTTATCTTTACAGTCAGGATGCTGTAAGCCACCCACACAATGTGGGTACACGTTCGTGAATCCAACGTACTGGATAAGTCCCATAAACAACGCAGCCGACATGGATTGCCTGCAATGGAGCAACGACCAGACCCAACTTTGCTTCAACTGCGATTCCTGCAAAGCTGGATTACTTGCTAATCTCAAGAAAGAATGGAGAAGAACCAACATTATATTGCTCATCACTCTTATTTCTCTCGTTGCCGTTTATTTGATAGGCTGCTGTGCCTTTAGGAATGCCAAAACCGAAGACCTTTTCCGCAAATACAAGCAAGGCTATACCTAATTATCATATAATCTATATTAATGAATAATCGTCCTTTTCTTTCTCTAGCTTGTTTAATTAATTTGATTTATCTCGTGACATGAACATTCTTATCATATTTGTTAGTTTTAGTTTTATGATTTTCCAAGCTTCGATTGTCGTGTAAAGTTGACAATACGTGCATGATTTGCGGGAGGGAACCGAAAGCTGGTCATTACTTTTGAATTACAAACCCCATTGATGCTTTTTATGCATAAATCAACTATGCATGTAAGACTTTTTGCAACTATAGGACACAACCTGCTGCAATGACATTTACGTATGATAAAAGACTACATTATTGTACTATACTTCGTAGTACATCTTCAATAGAGCCTTGTTTGTATTAGTGGGTTCTACATCTAAGAAAGCTTAGTACAAAGATTGTACAATTGTGGTTTTTTATTTTATTTTATTTTTTTTTATCACAAATAGCGTAAACTCATTAGTTTGGTAATATTTCAAACTCATCAACATCATCCTTTATTTGTTGCTTTACTCACTAATATTGTCTCTGACGTCCAACTCTGTCAGAGACAACATTGATGAGTAGAGCAATAGATAAGGAATGAAAATGATCAGTTTAAAATATTGAGAACCAAACTAATGAGTTCACAAAACATAAAAGACAATTTGTGATATAAAAACCCTAATAATGTGATATAACTATTAGAGGGCATGAACACACGTCGGCTGGTTGGTTTTTTTGGCACTCCACAATTTTTTTAACACACGTCACTTACTGAAATCACCTCACATTTTTTTTTTTTTTAAATAAAAAATTATCTTAGAACACCCACGTAACTTACCCAAACTACTCTCACACCGACACCTACTTTTTAAAACTTTTGTAATTTCCAATTGAAATTGTATAAAGCTTCAACAATATTTTCCGAAAACTGCTTACATTTTTCGTCAAGGATCTCTGCATTGCACAAGAATATCATTAAAGACTCTGTAAAACTTAGTCATTTCATATAAAGGCATTATGTCATTCGATATTGAAATTTAAATAGAACGTGTTAAAAAAATTCTGCTTTCTCAATAAAACAAATAACACAATAATATCACACAAATTTGTTCAGATAAGATCGAAGGATTGAAACAATCTTGCAATTCATGTTAAATAACATAATGCAAAAACAACGGGTAACTAAGTTTCGAGGTGCACAATAGAAAATGATCCTCGCTGGATTCTTTTCTTAATGATCCTAGGGATCCTGCAATCATGACTGTTTATCGTACATCGTGCGGTCAATTTTCGTTATGTACTATTTATATTTAAATTTTAAATTTTAAATAATTTCTGACTGTATAATGTACGATAAACGAATATAATTACAAAATCTCTACGATTTCTAGGAAAAGGATCATTTTTCCGTATAATGTACGATAAACGAATATAATTACAAAAAAAATCCTTTTTCCGTGCACAATGATTTCAACAAGGTAAAACTCTTCCACTACGAAAAATCTTCTGGCACTTTTCCAGTCAAAGTTCAATCCACTATAAAGTCAAACAAATATAAAAGCGACTGGATTGAAACTCATCTTACTAGACAACGGATAATAAGGGGTGAATTGATATTAGTACTGGACACGTTTTCAATGTTTTTTAAAAAAAATTCTAAAGTTAAACTATCAAATACATTTTCAAATTTACAAAAAATACAAAGTTGTTACTTTTGTTTCGTTTTTGTTTTGCAAAACAGTTTTTTTTTTTGGAAATTGCTATTTACACTCTAAAAATATTATTTTGTACTCTTAACAAGTTTATTTTTCATTCTAATATAGAAAATTCGGAGTGCAAAATGAAAATCTTGATGCCAATAACAATTTCGTTTTTTTAATAGAACAAAACAGTTCTTTACAAAATCATTTTGTAAATTGTTACCGTACTTGCCCTAACCCAAGGGTCTTTAACATAGTGTTTTCAGACTAGACTATCTTTAGGGATTAAGTTAGTGTGACTAAGGCCTCATTTGGTTTGTGTTTTTTTTTTAATACCAAAAATTGCTTAATTAAGCAATAAAAAGGATTTGGTAAAACTAAAATATTCTGCTTATTTTAAAGAGAGAACTAATAAAAAGTTACTTTTTATTTTAATTTTTTTTTTATAGAAAAACACTTAAGTCAACTTTTCTTTGTTAACGCTGGGCACTTTTGGGCCCAAACAATGGATCCAACCAAGAGAGGAACCCAGGAAGGTCGATAAGAGAATGCAAAATGCAAAACCCAAGGGGCTTAAAAGAGGACAAGCCCGAGAACATGGTCGACATTCCCTCATTCTAGACGACTAGGAAGCGCAAGAAGGATTACGGACGTCGTAAGCACGTGGGCAAAATGACAACCTTATTTTGTTTGTCAAATTTTCATCAGTTCATTTGGACTTGTAATGTGCTAATTTGGATTTTCAGTACTACTTTCCGCTCATTGGTTCAAAGTTTGGTTGTGAGTATATCTCTATTTCTCTGCTCCAGCTTCCAAGTAATGTGATAAGAAGATCAAACAATTGATTCGGGTATGTATAGGCATTTCGACAAGAAATTTAGTGACATCCACTACAAAGAAAGTGGTCTAAGAACACAATTGATTTGTGTCCTTTTCACTTTCATTGAGCGCATATATATATATATATATATATATATATATATATATATTTGTGCTTTTTAATGTCAATGAGCACAAAAATATCTCAAATGTGCTTTCTTAAATAAAAAGACATATTAGTTTGTGTCTTCAGTAAAGTATATTGTGCCCCTATTTATAGATATCAGTAAACATAATTTTTTATTAATTTATAAAAACACAAAAAACAATTTTTGTGCTCTTTGATTTAATATATTTAAATCAAATGATTTTATAAACACAAAGTTCGGGCCTTCCTTCACAAGTTTGGACACAAATCATATTTTAATATTAGTTTTTATTGATCAAGGCCCATCGCACCCCACACCAGACAATGGTGAGCAGTAGCATTAAATGAGTTTTTCAAAAACTCCAGTCCTGCCTTCCTTCCCTTTTTCTCATTACCTACTTTTTCAAAAAATAGGCTCAAATGTATCATTGGTGTCGTCAAAAGACACAATTATATATTTTTTATTATTATTATTTCAAAGACTTATGACCCACTCTTTCCTTACTCTCTCTCTCTTCCACTAACCCCACTTTCTCACTCTCCCCTTCTACTCTCTCTCTCTTTCTTTCCTTTAACTTAACCCAACCACACCGAAAGATGGTATAGGAATTCGGTAATCCCAAATATATATATATATATATATATAATGGAGAACTTATGTGGATCGTTGGCTTGGTTGAGATTAAATCTTGACCGTTTATGTATAGTTAACCTTAAAATAACCTCTATATCGACCTCACTTCACTCACAGTCTCCTGTCTCCTCCGTCGAAACCAAATCGAGCTCTCCTCCTTCCTTAGTCCCACATTAGTGACATCACCCAAATTTGTCAGTTGAATTGCGAACCCACCCACAGCAGTCTTCAGTCCTCACTTATGGATCTGTCCCCTGAATCGTGACTTGTTAGGACCTGACAGTTGGGCCTTGCTCCTCTCTTTCAGTCTCGGGCCTTTTGTTAATAATTACATTGTCTTGTCTTCAAGCCTAAGCCCATTAGCTAGGGTTTCCCTTTCTTGGGTTGGTGTGTGTGTGTGTGTGTGTGTGTGTGTGTGTGTGTATGTTAATCTTAGCCCTATAGGGCTTATGAATGAATGAAAAAATCCTCTTACAAACAAAGCCCGTCGACAAATGGGCAAAAACACATCATTCGCTAGCTCTGACCTCGACGCCAACCTCGCCGCAGTGGATGTTCATCATAAACACCTCCATAACCAGGTTGATGATACCTGCGACACCATTGTAGTTTTGGAAAACCAGCAAGTTTTATTCCAGAAGTCGCTCGACCAACTCAGCGACTCCAACACTGCATTCCAAAATACCATGACCTCCCAGTTCGCAACCTTCCAGTCCTTGTTGCTTGACGAGCTACACCTCCTAAAATTAGCCCTCCCACTAACCCTACCCATCACCATACCAGCTACTTCCACCCCAGCCACCACTGTACCACCCACTGCTACCCCCAACCCCCAGCGATCCTTTACACCCAACCTCCAACCATCTTTCCGCTCCCTCTTTCCTCCATCGACTACCACCTACATGGGCCTAGGCCTTTCTAATTTACCTACTTTAAATCCACTACCCACTTACACTCCCTCAACCCGGCCTAATACATCTCCTAATACCATCATAAACAGGTACACCCACTCTCAACTGAACCCAGCCTTTTCATCCAATTTCTCACCCCACCCTTACACCTCGGGCCCATCCTTTTCCCATTCTTTCCATGTCGCACCGTCCCCCACCCCTACTTCTACTACCCACACCCACCCAACACCATATACTTACCAACACCCTCCCAATCATGTCAAATCCATCAAAATGGAACTCCTTCGTTTCAATGGGGAAGACCCCTACGGGTGGTTAGCCATGGCAGAACACTATCTCGACTATTAGGAGGTCCCCCCTCAACAATGGGTCCTTGTGGTAGCATGTAATTTTGGGTCAGATGCCTCTATTTGGATGTGAGGTTTCGAACAAAGACATGGTAGAGACAATTGGGGTCTATTTGTTGAACTGTTGCTACAACGTTTTGGTGAAGGTGATATAGCTAATATTGAATCATAGCTCACCCACATCCAATAAATGGGCACTGTGGATGACTATATAGTAGAGTTTACTAAACTTTCCTGTAAGGTGATTGATTGGACATAAAATTAGCTTAAACATGTTTTCTTGGGGGGCTTAAAAGAGGATATTCTCCATGATGTCCTAGCTATCGAACCCGATTCTTTACACCAAGCTCAAAAATTGCCCAAAATTTTTGAAACCAAAAATCAGTCTAAAAGAACCTCTCGCCCAAATTTCTCTCGGCAATACCTCCCATCTAGCTTTCCAAAACCATCCAACCCCAACTTCATCCCTACCATCTCATCCCTTAAACCCCCTAAACCCCAAACCACTCATTTTAAACGATTAACCCCAGCTGAGGTTCAAGAAAAAATTCGCAAATGTGAATGCTTCCATTGCACATAACCTCATGTCCCTGGACACAAATGCAAATTTCTTATGATTGTGATGCTTGATGCCCCAACCACTGAGGATGATTCTACTGAATTTCATGATTGCCAATCGGAGGTAGAACTTCCTCCCGATCCCCCATGTCACATGCTAGAGCTCTTTTCTCTCCTTGGACTTAGCATGGGTTAACCAATGAGATTGCAAGGCTCCATTAACTCCCTTTCGATTACGGTCTTGATCGATTCCGGAGCTGCTTGCAATTTTCTCCATACGGATAACTAAGTTTCCAGGTGCACAATAGAAAATGATCTCGCTGGATTCTTTTCTTAATGATCCTAGGGATCCTGCAATCATGTCTGTTCATCGTACATCGTGTAGTCAATTTTCGTTATGTACTATTTATATTTAAATTTTAAATTTTAAATAATTTCTGATTGTATAATGTACGATAAACGAATATAATTGCAGAATTCCTACGATTTATAGGAAAAGGATCCCGCAAGGATCCTTTTCCGTGCACAAGGATTTCAACAAGGTAAAACTCTTCCACTACGAAAAATCTTCTGGCACTTTTCCAGTCAAAGTTCAATCCACTATAAAGTCAAACAAATATAAAAGCGACTGGATTGAAACTCATCTTACTAGACAACAGATAATAAGGGGTGACTTGATATTAGTATTGGACACGTTTTCAATGTTTTTTTTTTAAATTCTAAAGTTAAACTATCAAATACATTTTCAAATTTACAAAAATACAAAGTTGTTACTTTTGTTTCGTTTTCGTTTTGCAAAACAGTTATTTTTTTGGAAACTGCTATTTACACTTCAAAAATATTATTTTGCACTCTTAACAAATTTATTTTTCATTCTAATATTGAAAATGCGGAGTGCAAAATGAAAATCTTGATGCCAATAACAATTTCGTTTTTTTAAAAGAACAAAACAATTCTTTAAAAAATCATTTTGTAAATTGTTACTGTACTTGCCCTAACCTGAGGCTCTTTAACATAGTGTTTTCAGACTAGACTATTTTTAGGGATTAAGTTAGTGTGACAAAGGCCTCATTTGGTTTTTGTTTTTTTTTTTTAATACCAAAAATTGCTTAATTAAGCAATAAAAAGGATTTGGTAAAACTAAAATATTCTGCTTATTTTAAAGAGAGAACTAATAAAAAGTTACTTTTTATTTTAATTTTTTTTTTATAGAAAACACTTAAGTCAACTTTTCTTTGTTAACGTTGGGCACTTTTAGGCCCAAACAATGGATCCAACCAAGAGAGGAACCCAGCAAGGTAGATAAGAGAATGCAAAGCCCAAAACCCAAGGGGCTCGAAAGAGGACAAGCCCAAGCACATGGTCGACAGTCCCTCATTCTAGACCGTTTATGTATAATTAACCCTAAAATAACCTCTATCTCGACCTCACTTCACTCACAGTCTCCTGTCTCTTCCATCGAAACCCAATCGAGCTATCATCCTTCCTTAGTCCCACATTAGTGACATCACCCAAATTTGTCAGTTGAATTGCGAACCCACCCACAGCAGTCTTCAGTCCTCACTTGTGGATCCGTCCCCTGAATCGTGACTTGTTAGGACCTGACAGTTGGGCCTTGCTCATCTCTTTCAGTCTCGGGCCTTTTGTTAATAATTACATTGTCTTTTCTTCAAGCCTAAGCCCATTAGCTAGGGTTTCCCTTTCTTGGCTTGGTGTGTGTGTGTGTGTGTGTGTGTGTGTGTGTTAATCTCAACCCCATAGGGCTTATGAATGAATGAAAAAATCCTCTTACCCTTTGTCTCGACTTGTTCCTTTCTCTTCTTTTAAATTCCTACACTGTTATTTATTCTCTAACAATTTCAGCTTCTGATTCGATTGGGCATACCAGTTGGTATCAGAGCCCGTCGACAGATGGGCAAAAACACATCATTCGTTAGCTCTGACCTCGACGCCGTCCCTGTCGCAGTGGATGTTCATCATAGGCACCTTCATAACCAGGTTGATGATACCTGCGACACCATTGTAGTTTTGGAAAACCAGCAAGTTTTATTCCAGAAGTCGCTCGACCAACTCAGTGACTCCAACACTGCATTCCAAAATACCATGACTTCCCAGTTTGCAACCTTCCAGTTCTTGTTGCTTGACGAGTTGCACCTCCTAAAATCAGCCCTCCCACCAACCCTACCCATCACCATACCAGCTACTTCCACCCCAGCCACCACCGTACCACCCACTGCTACCTCCAACCCCCAGCGATCCTCTACACCCAACCTCCAACCATTTTTCCGCTCCCTCTTTCCTCCATCAACTACCACCTACACGGGCTTAGGCCTTTCTAATTTACCTACTTTAAATCCACTACCCACTTACACTCCCTCAACCCGGCCCACTCCATCTCCTAATACAATTATAAATAGGCCCACCCACTTTCAACTGAACCCAGCCTCTTCATCCAATTTCTCACTCCACCCTTACACCTCGGGCCCATCCTTTTCCCATTCTTTCCATGTCGCACCGTCCCCCACCTCTACTTCTACTACCCATACCCACCCAACACCATATACTTACCAACACCCTCCTGATCATGTCAAATCCATCAAAATGGAACTTCTTCATTTCAATGGGGAAGACCCCTACGGGTGGTTAGCCATGGTAGAACACTATCTCGACTATTACGAGGTCCCTTCTCAACAATGGGTTCTTGTGGCAGCATATAATTTTGGGTCAGATGCCTCTATTTGGATGAGGGGTTTCGAACAAAGACATGGCAAAGACAATTGGGGTTTATTTGTTGAACTGTTGCTACAACGTTTTGGTGAGGGTGACATAGCTAATATTGAATCATAGCTTATCCACATCCAATAAATGGGCACTGTGGATGACTATATAGTAGAGTTTACTAAACTTTCCTGTAAGGTGATTGATTGGACATAAAATTAGCTTAAACATGTTTTCTTGGGGGGCTTAAAAGAGGATATTCTCCATGATGTCCTAGCTTTCGAACCCGATTCTTTACACCAAGCTCAAAAATTGGCCAAAATTTTTGAAACAAAAAATCAGTCTAAAAGAACCTTTCGCCCAAATTTCTCTCGGCAATACCTCCTATCTAGCTTTCCAAAACCAGCCAACCCCAACTTCATCCCTACCATCTCATCCCTTAAATCCCCTAAACCCCAAACCATTCATTTCAAACGATTAACCCCCGCTGAGGTTCAAGAAAAAATTCGCAAACGTGAATGCTTCCATTGCACTGAACCTCATGTCCGTAGACACAAATGCAAATTTCCTATGATTGTGATTCTTGATGCCCCTACCACTGAGGATGATTCTACTAAATTTCATGATTGCCAATCGGAGGTAGAACTTCCTCCCGATCCCCCATGTCACATGCTAGAGCTCTTTTCTCTCGCTGGACTTAGCATGGGTTAACCAATGAGATTGCAAGGCTCCATTAACTCCTTTCCGATTACGGTCTTGATCGAATCTGGAGCTGCTTGCAATTTGCTCCATACGGATGTTGCACACCACCTAGGCCTGCCAATTGAACATATTGCCCCAATTTATTTCACCACAACCTCTCACACTCGAGTTGTTGCATCCTCGCGAGTTCATGATGTTGATGTAAATCTGGAAGGCTAAGCCCTTCGAGGTTCATTCCTCCTTTTGAACATACCAAGTTATGACCTTATCTTGGGGTTCAAGTGGTTGGAGTCTCTTGGCTTTATAGGGTGGCACTTCAAACATAAAAAATGATATTCAATGTCCAAGGCCAAACCCACACTCTTCAGAGACTAGTCAAAGCCACCCCACCTTTTAGCACCTATCACTCACTGCAACCCACTTACCCACCCAACCATCTCATTCCCCAACCAACCCAACCCACGGATACCTCTCTTTCTCCACCAACCCATATCGACCCAACCATCATTTCCTTCCTGACACAATACCACCATCTTTTTGCCATACTATTTGGTCTCACAACCCAACGCCACATAGACCATAAAATTCCACTCTTACCTAACACTACACCTATCTCGATACGTCCCTATCGGTACCCACACTCCCAAAAAGCCGAAATTGAGAAACAAGTGCAGGAACTCCTACAATCGGGAGTAATTCAAAACAGCAATAGTCTATTTTCCTCCCCAGCCCTCCTTGTGAAAAAGAAGGATGACTCATGGTGTCTTTGTATTAACTATCGAGCTTTGAATGTAGCAACCATCAAGGACCGTTTCCCCATCCCATTATGGATGAGTTACTTGATGAATTGCATGGGGCAGCCATATTTTCCAAGCTGGACCTTCGGTCAGGCTATCATCAGATCCGCATGTGTTCCGAGGATATCCCAAAAACAACATTTCGTACACACCACGACCATTTTGAATTCTTGGTGATGTCATTCGGCTTATCCAATGCTTCATCAACTTTTCAAGCTTTGATGAATTCCATTTTTAGGCCATACTTGTGTAAGTTTGTCTTAGGTTTTTTTATTTTTTATTTTATTTTTTATTTTTTATTTATTTTTTATTTTTTATTTTTTATTTATTTTTTATTTTTTATGATACCCTTGTCTATAGTCCTTCATTGGCTATTCACCTTTCCTATTTGGAGATTGTTTTTCAAGTTTTATCTACTCACAGCTTGAGGGTAAAGATAAGCAAATGTTCCTTTGGACAACCTATGATTAACTATTTAGGCCACTCTATCTCGGGCCAAGGTGTGGTGGATAGTTCCAAAATTCAAGCAATCACACAGTGGCCTCAACCGCAGTCTCGTAAAGGCCTCCGTGGGTTCTTGGGTCTCACGGGTTATTATCGGAAGTTCGTCTGTCATTATGGCCTGATTGGAAAGCCCTTGACTGATATGTCAAAACAGGGCAATTTCTCATGGACACCAGACTCTATTGCTGCATTTGACAAGCTTGCATGCGCTAGTAACCACACCCGTGCTTGTTATCCCCAATTTCACCAAACAATTTGAAGTGGAAACAAATGCACCTGGTATGGGTATAGGTTATGTCTTATGCCAAGAAGGTCATCTAATAGCTTACCTCAGTAAGGCACAGTCCGGTTGGAATCTCGATTTCTCTACGTATGACAAGGAAATGCTTGCCATCGTCTTTGCTGTGGAGAATTGGCACCATTATCTCCTGGGTCAACAATTTCAGATTGTGACTGACCACAAACCCATCAAGTTTTTCCTTGAGCAACGTATAACGACTCCACAACAACACAAATGGTTTATTAAGCTTTTTGGGCGTAATTACACAGTGGACTACCGGCAGGTTTGCCAAAACGGTGCCCCAGATGCACTTTCTCGCCAACATGAGCTGCTGCCTCTTATGGGTTTGTCCTCTCCAGTTTTTGATTGTATATCGGACCTACAACAATTATATGCTACAGATCTACAGGTTCAAACATTTTGGTCTTCATTGCTCCAAACACCAAATAGTTTTGTGCGAGGCTTCACACTTGTTAATGGTGTCCTTCATTACAAACAGAGTTTTTGTCCCTCTTACACCACAATGGTGTCCAAAGATCTTAGACAAATTCCACTCCTCGCTGCAAGGTGGCCACTCCGGCTTTCTCCGTACTTATAACCGAGTCTTTTGCAACTTTCTTTAGCCCGACATGCTCGGAATGCCAACGCTAGAATCATGAGAATATTCACCCGCTGGGTCTCTTGCAACCGCTCCCCATTCCTTTAGCATATAGCAGGATATTGCTCTTGACTTCGTCGAATGATTACTGTCTTCCAATGGCTACATAGTCATTTTGGTAGTTGTCGATCACCTCACTAAATATGGCCATTTTATTCCGCTCAAACACCCATACACAGCTACATCCGTTGCTGACACATTCGTCAAGGAAATCTTTCTTCTCCATGGTATGCCAAAATCGATTGTCTTTGATCATAACCGAACCTTTCTAAGTCACTTTTGGCAAGAGTTTGTCAACAAACAAGGCACCAAATTGTGTCATAGTTCTGCATACCACCCGCAATCTGATGGCCAATCAGAAGTCTTAAACCGCACACTCGAGCATTTCCTTCGATGCTTTTCAGCAGATCGTCCTCACAAGTGGGATGCCCTCTTTCCCTATGCCGAGTGGTGGTACAACACCACCTTTCAATCTGCCATTAAAATGTCGCCCTTCCAGGTGTTGTATGGACTACCACCCCCAACCATTCAATCATACATACCTGGTACTACGACAATTAACTCGGTTGATGTGGCGTTGCAGGACCGTGACAAGCTCCTCCGTCTCTTACATGTTAACTTGCAGCTGGCACAGAATCGAATGAAATAAGTTTACGACAAAGGCTGAACTGAAAGCCAATTCACTGTGGGTGATTGGGTCTATCTCAAGCTCCAGCCCTATCGCCAACAATCTGTGGCCACTAGGCAATTCAACAAACTTGCACCTAAGTTTTATGGCCCATTCCAGGTGAAAGCTCACATAGGTGAAGTAGCTTACTATTTGAATCTGCCTCCTGACTCCAAAATACACCCAGTCTTCCATGTCTCTCTACTTAAGAAGAAGATAGGTGCTGCCATCTCTCTAACTCCAATCCTGCCCCTTATTGACTCTACAGGTCTCTTGCATTGGTAGGCTGCGAAGATTTTGAACTAAGGGATGTTCAAGAAAAAGAAGCACAAGAAAACACAAACCTACAAACCTTGCGGAGGGCTTCTGCAACAAACAGGAGATTATGATAATAACCTTGAGAGCTATTGTATTTGCTTACCTGATTTTTCTTTTTATATATTTGATTAAGACATTTTGAATTTGCAGGTTCTGAAAGATGCTGAGGTAGCCTTACTCCATGGCAGATCTGGAACTTGTAAGTATTGATTTTAATTAACTCTGTTTGTTGGTGTCATTTTTGACTGATTGTGGGAATGGTTTTGAATTCGATTGTATTTCTTTTGATGACTACATAATGAATGTTGTAGTCTGTTAGCCGAGTGGGTCTTTTACCCACTAACATCAAGCTAGGGGTTATGTTAGCCGGTTTCAATAGCAGTAATTCCGGTTGGTCAATTTCTTTGGTCTGTTACATAACTTTAAAGGATGGAAAACTTCTCTAGTCTGTGTGCTTGAATACTGGAATCAAAATGAAGATGATAACATTTATCTATATAACGAATCTGAACCTTGGGCAACTAGCCATGTAACCTTTTGCAAAGTCTTATGGGACTGAACAACCTAGTAATGCATTTTTAAGTTTTTAATGTTTGAAAGTTTTTTGGTCCTTGAACATCACTAGAAATATGTGGTAGTTTCCCCTCTTATTGGTTGTGTGAACTACTTTATGGAAAATCTCAGAAATTTTGTTTGTTTTTTATCTTGAACACTTGTAATTGTATTTCTTATGAGGAGTACTTTTAGTTTCCCCTATTAATCTTCTGCTTCCATTGTTGGTTGTTTTGGATGGTGGAGTTGTTATATAAGAATCATCTTTAAGCAGGTGGTGGAAAGGCCCCTAAAGCAAATATGAGTCCTCCCACAGATGATAGAGGTATGTCTTTCATTCTTTATCTCTTCATTTTCTCTGCTCTTGTAAATTGTTTGGTTTTTCTTTATCTATGAATTTATATGTATATGTATATGTATATGTATGTATGTATGTATGTATGTGTATCTATTACACTGAATTCGCAGGCTTTTAGTTTGTTTAAGTGCTGAATTTTTGTAAATCTGCATTTTCAAATGCTGAATTTTTTTACGTAAACTTTGTTTCCCTCTTTTCCCATACAGGTTGCTCTGTTTGGGTTCAGTTTTAAGCGCATTAAACATGGAGGGGAATTGATGCCAGTGCACCTTAGGACTACGCTGAGATTCAGATTTTTCCATCCTAGAACAGGTTAGGTTTTCACCTTCCTGTAAATTTTATTCTTTTAAGGGCATATGTTTTCTCCTCTGTTGTATTGGATTATAAAAGTTTATTCTTTCTGTATGTGCTACACTAAGTGCATTATTATTTCCCGTTGGGGATTCCTTTTGTTTAGGTGATATTATGTACTTATTCAAATCATTGGAGAGTAACTACATATTTTTTTTTTTTTGTATTAGAATTGATAAGTTACCTTTCCTCTCTTCCTACTTATAAACTAATAAATTGATAAATTATAATGATTTTTCATATTGTTGTATAGTTCCCTACCGAGTGGAAGCCCGAAAGACATCATTAAAGTTGAAAACTACTTGATTATAAGCAGGTTAAATTTCCAAAAACTTATTTATTAGCTTGTGCTTGCCTGGTTATTTGTTTTTACTTATTCTTTGCCTTTTCCTCAATTTGGCTGGTTTTTGCATTATGCTGCGATGAGTATATCTTTCTACTATTATAATTTAGATTAGTATAACAACTTGCTATTTAGCTACTCCCTTACATAAGAAATCGTTAAAGTCTATGGTGTGTGTATTTACGCAATGATTGAAAAATATTATGTATTTTGCGTTTCTGTCAACACTTTGCTACATGGTGTTTGAAAAGAAAGTAGCAATGCATCAGCATCGCTGCTTTTACTGCTCGATAGATTTCTTACTCATGTTCATTTTCAGAGGCTGGAGCATGGGCTGAAGGTTGTTTGCGGTGGTTGAGGGTTGTCTGGCATGCGAGGAACTCGAGAGTAATGGTATTTGTTAGATTCTTAGATTTAGTTAAGAGTTTTTCATGGAAGAAAAATGTATTAGGAATTATTTTCATTATCTATATGAATAATTTCTTATTGATGGTATTACTATTTGAATTTATTATTATTATTATTTTTATATATTTCTCCTACTGAGCACAATAACAAACTTGTGCTAACAGAAAAGTCATCTGACACAGGTGTCAGAAAAGAGGCACACAAAACCCTTATTTGTGCTGAGCTTTTTGAGCAGCAAAGACCATATTGTGCCCAATGATCAAAGGCAAAGCCTATAGAGGGCACCCATAATATAATAGTTGCTGCACTGTTGCCATTGGTCTATGGGCACATAAGTTGGTGCCCTTTGGCCTCAAAGGGCACAAATAATTTATTGTGTGCACTGCCCATATTTTTTGTAGTGATCGTTGCGTTTTACTTTTAATCAGTTTAAAGGTGTTGATGCTGCATTATGCCACTGATACGCACGTAAAAATTTGTCTCGTAAGTCGGCAGTAATTTATCAAGAACCGGTTAGAGTGTGTCAAAGTTTGTTAATTTTGGTGACCCAAGTTGCCGTATACGTTTTCCCATACTTTGAGTGTTTGTGCTCCTTTTTCTTATTCTTGATAACAATCATTCTGATCTCTTTTTATCTATGTGTAGACGTTTTCCAAAGTTGTTAGAAGTTGGGTATCAAAAATGTTCGTGACAGGATGATGGGCATTTCTTTCTTCTGGCTCCTATTTCGTTCAAATCATGTTCATATGCAATACTATTTTCCATTCGATACTGCATGTGTAAACCATCATTCTATGTTGTGGGGAGGGTCAAATATCTTTAAAGTTGTTGTATATCTGATTATTCATAAGATTTAGATCTGAGAGTAGTTAAATTTATTAGCTTGAGCCATGAGGTATTTATAATCTATTTTTCTTTCTTTCCGAAAGCAGAAGTATATCATTTGTTTGAACTCTAGGAGTTTTGTTGCAGGCAAAGGAATAGCTGGATAAGATAGAGAAATAGCCTCTCAATAGATGATTTCAAGAATGCACAACTTAGCCTCTTATAAGTTCCAGATTGAGCTGATTTCATGTAATTTTATGCTAACCATGTCATTTGTGTGGATTTTATTGATGCATCCGTTTAATGCAGTAGCTAATGAGATCAAAGCTTCCTTCTCTTTCTTTGAGATTGCTTTTTGCTCTTATATATCATATTAGTTGCTCACTCTTTATTCCAATAGCGATCGCTTTCAGTATCACGTGGTGGTTTATTAGCTTTGTGGATAGCTTCTTCACTCCAATCTATGCACAACTTGGAATCAACATTTTTGGTCTAGCATTCTGAAATGCATTCCTTAAACCCCATTATTTGATTGGTACATTCTAACTTGCATTAGTTAATGGTCTTAGGGGTTCGACATTGCTGAGCTCTCTAGTCCATTTTCTCTCTTCATCTAATCCTAGAGACAAATTTTGGTGCGATAATCTGACTTCAGTAAAGACTGTTTCTATGATTCTTCCTTAGAGAAAGGAAAACCAGATGCTGGTAAAGCTAGGGATTAGAATATCCAAGACCATGTGTGTTTCATGCTCACTTAACTTATTTGTAATTTCGTTAGTTTTTTAATTGGATTTTATAGTTTTTTGTAGCATCAGACATGTTCTGACTTTTAGTGACTAATTTTGTGTCACAGAATTATGCTTCAAGACGGCTGTGTACAGATCATTTGTTACATGTGATGATCCAAAAGGAGTTGTTGATTGTGGAATGATTAGAAAATCGAAAAGTGGTTCCCTGAGAACAGAGCAGAAGATGGAAAATCGAAGAACTCGAGAACAAGTTTGTATCACAACACAGAGAAGGATGTTGTGATCACAGGGGAGTATCAGAGCCCTTCATCTTTTCAGCTTATGGAGGTGTCCAGAGGAGCTCAGAAGCTGAACCGCACGATTGATTCCTGGTCGAAAGGGATGAGGTTTGAAGGGTGGCAGCGGGAACATATTGCGTGTTGGAAGACTATAAATAAATTTGAAAGGACGTGTGTACCTTTAATGCGGAAGCTTGAATCTCAACACGCTCCTACAAACATGAACAACTGCTCTGACCCTTCGTGCACTTCTAGAACCTCTCAGGTCGTAGGGTTGGCTACGTGATAGGAGCAGATTCGTGCGACTTAATTAGCTTGTTCTCGTGCATTTATGTTGTGTTTACTTAGCTATTTTAGTGTTTAAGGCTACTTTTGTGTATTTTCAGATTATAAGGCCAAAGTGTGCAATAAGATGCAAATTGGAGTCTTTTGGAGCGAAAGAGGAATGAATGAGTTGAAGACTTGAAGAAACGACGAATTCCTACTCCAACGATGAATTCTTACCAAAACGAGGAATCCTACTCAAACAAGGTTTCCTATTTGATATAGGAAAGTTAACCCTAAGTTTCCCGTTTTGGTAACCTTTCCTAAACTTAAACGTCCGTATTTTCTAGCCACTTTGACGGCCTTGTATGCATTTTAGGACACAAAACCAAGGCCCGAGCCCAATTACACAACCTTGCCGTGCCTTAACCCTAATTCCCTTCCCTTGCCGTGCAAGGGGGGGCACTTTGGTCCAATTTTATGTACAAAAGCCCTAACCCTAAACCCAAGCCGCACCTATTTTTCCTTTCTAAGCCGTAGCATATTGACCCTAATTGATTCCATGCATTCACATTTCTTTCCCTAGCCGCCACCATCACCCACCACTCTAATTATTCACCCTAATAAACATAAAAAAATCATTCATTGCCGCAGCACCATATATCCCATTCATTCCAATTTTTAATCAGCCATGATATCATTTTCTATTCCCCATGCAGCCGCACTATTTTTCATGGACTTCAACATTCACATATTTCCATTTTTTTAGCCGTGCATGCCATCACTTTTCAGCCCATTTTCATTCTTAAAACCGTACCCTAATAAACCAACAAAAGCTCTCAGCCGCAGCACCATATATTATTATTTCTTCTCTGCCGTGCAGGTGGCACACCAATTCCAGCCTTCCCCCATCTTCACGCAGCCACCAACACCCATTCTCCCATCAGCCGTGCATCCACCAACACCCAAAACCATTGCCGCAGCCTTCCTCCACCTTCCCAGCCCCCTTCACACATATTTTCAGGCAGCCACCACCATTCCATTATATTATTTTACCCTAATAAACCAAAAACCCACAGCCGCATCCCACCATTCCATAATTCCAGTTTTTTCCCATTCTGCCGCAGCCACCTGCACCCATTTTTCTTCTCTGCCGCCAATCACCATCCATTCCAGCATCATCTTCTCAGCCGCACTTTGTTCTCCCTGCCACTCCCCAAGCCGTCACACACATCCACCCTATTTTTCCCTTAACAGCCGCCATTTTTCCTCCCAAAACCGTGCAGCCACCATTCCACACCTTCCTACACCATCTCTGCCGCAGCAAGGAGAAGAGGAAAGATTAGCTTAGTCGCGCCAGAAATTCAAGTGGATTCGTTGGGCGTTCTAGGTGTAATCCATCCTTTGTTCTTTATGTTTAAATTCAATTTTATTTTTCTTGTTGTGAACATGAGAGGCTAATCCCCTATTTAGCTAGGGGGTGATTCAAAACCATGTTTATGCTTGCAATATGAATTGATTACTTTTGGTTGGAATTTCATGAATGGTGAATTCAATTTGTTTAACTGCTTGATCGATAACTTATTTATGGATGTTGATTGAGAGTGCACGCTTAATTTTCATGCATGAATATGACGCTAGAATATAAGTAAGTTTCACCTAATAGTTATGAACTTATATTCACAAGTAGTGGAGGTTGCTTATAAACAATCGCGTTAAATGAATTCTTGGCACTAGTTTCATGCTCATCATAGTAACGAATGCCTCGTCAACACTTATAGTTTTCATGATGTTTAATGATCTTTGATTGTATCTTTATTGTGCTTTTCACGTAAAGGACTTTTGGAGAATGTTTTGAATTGCGTTGCGCTAACCCATCCAATTCATTAACTTAAGGAAAACTTGACGGTTAATTTAAGCGAACCTAATTAACCCGGGGTGTTGAGTTTCATAATTCATCGAAAGACCAACTGAAAATCATCTTGTATGCAAGTGTAACATGTGTGGAGAAGAACCTTCTAGCTAGCATTCATCCATATTTTCATCACATTCATATTTATATTCTGCCTTTTTATTACAATCTTCGCATTTAGTTAATTTCGTCAAAACCTCAATCCCCCTTTATTTTAGTGTCCAATTCAGTTAGAAAGTGTCTTAGTTTGTGTTTATAAGTGTTTTGCATTCTTTGAGTCTTTTGATTTGTTTTAGTGTTTTATTGTTAGTTTTGCATTCTTTGAGTCTAGTTTAGTGTTTTAACGTGTGTTTTACGTTTTTGAGTCAGTTTCCAAGTGATTTAGTAATCCCTCCTAATCCCCGGTCTAGAACGATCCCTACTTGCATCTTTACTACAATTGTCAAAAGAGGGTTTTAATTTGTGTGCTTAATTAGTTAGCATCAAATTTTTGGCGCCGTTGCCGGGGATTAGCAACTTTGCTAATCCCTTGGATTGTTATTTTCTGTTTAATTTAGTTTTTGTTAAAGATTCTGACCTCGTTTTGTTTTCCTTGTTTTAGGTACTAGTGTATGACTCGGAGTTCTCAACCGATTCGTGAGCATATCTCAGACTTTGACAGTGATTTTGAGAGGACTTTGAGACGGACGAGGAAGCAACACGAACCAAATCCACCAAGCCCGGAATCTGACCTCGAGGAACAAGTCCTAGAGGAGGAGGAGGAACCCACGGCAGGGATTTTTGAGGAACCACAAGTCATGGCCGTGGACACCCGGACACTCAAGGAGCTTGCGGCTTCGGGATTGGGTAATGCAGCACCTTTGTGTATCCAATATCCCCCACCTGCCGAAGGGAAGACAGAGGAGTTCGAGTTGAAGTCAAGCTTGCTCCACCATATTCCGAAATACCATGGGTTGGCCATGGAGGATCCGAATAAGCACCTAAAGGAATTTGAGGTGGTGTGCTCAAGCATGACTCCCGTCAACGTTGACGGAAGGATATTGAAGATGAAGGCTTTTCCATTCTCTTTAATGGACAAAGCCAAGGATTGGTTGTACGATTTAGCTCCCGGAACCGTCACATCATGGGAGAGCATGAAGAGGGCATTTCTTGAGAAGTTTTTCCCAACTTCTCGAATCATCCTTTTGCGTAAAAGGATTAGTGGCATTCAGCAAGAAGATGGTGAGTCTTTTCCTACGTATTACGAACGTTTTAAATCCCTTGTTGCTTCTTGTCCACAGCATCAGATGAAGGAGGAGTTGCTTTTGCAATACTTCTACGAGGGGCTCCTACCTATCGAACGTCAAATGCTCGATGCCTCGGCGGGTGGAGCATTGGTGGACAAGACGCCCATGGATGCCAAGGTCTTGATCGCTAACCGAGCGTTGAACGCTCAACAATACGAAGGTGTAGGACAAAGAGGACCCCCACGGCAGCAAGTGCATGAGGTAAGTTCCACACCCGATATTCATTCACAGTTAGCTAATCTTACTTCCATTGTGTCTCAGATGGCCGAAGGAATGAGGGTGCAAGGACCGATTGTATGCGGGGTGTGTTCGATCCAAGGACATGCTTCTGAGAAGTGCCCACAACTCATAGGAAATGGTGGATGGGAAAGCGCCAATGCAATTGGATTTCAGGGCCAAAACCAACCAAGGAACGATCCGTACTCGAACACTTATAATCCAGGTTGGAGAGACCACCCGAACTTCAAATGGAGGGAGCCCCAACAACCACCACAACAAGGAGGCTTTAGGCAACAACCCCCGGGCTTCTTCACCAAACCATTCGCACCCACACAAGCACCTCCACAATCTGCCCAAACAAGTTCAGGTAACACCTTAGATAATGATACACTTCTTAAGTTACTAACTAATTTGTCTCAGGGGCAAGAAAACCAAGCCAAAGCCATGCAAAACCAAGATAAGAGGGTGGATCAATTGGAGAAGCAAATTGGGCAGATTGCGGATTTTGTAGGGCAATTCCGAGACCAAGGCAAGCTCCCGAGCTCAACCATTCCAAACCCGAAGGGAGGCTTTGAAACCGCCAACGCAATTACCTTGAGAAGTGGCAAGGAAGTTGGAACCACCCCACAACCACCAAAATCAAGCGAAGAAGAGGATGAAAAGCTGCAACATGAAGAGGAGGAGGCAAGCAAGCCCATGGCAAGGGTACAAACACCCTTGCCGCAACTACCTAGGGACATTAATGCACCCAACTCATCCCATTCGGCCACCAAAGGTAAGTTGGGTTCAAAATTGATTAATTCTAACTTTGTTCCACCCGATGTTCCTTTTCCTAGCAGGTTTATGCAAACAAAGAAGGAGGAGCAGGAAAAAGACATTCTGGAGACGTTTCGGAAAGTCCAAGTAAACATTCCTTTACTTGATGCCATTAAGCAAGTGCCCAGGTATGCAAAGTTTTTAAAAGAGTTATGCACAACTAGGAAAAGAATTTCAAACAAAGAAGTTGTGAAAGTAAGTGAAAATGTATATGCGGTTTTGCAACGAAAGTTACCTCCAAAATGTAAGGATCCAGGGAGTTTTACTATCCCATGCACAATTGGAAACACTAGATTTAAACAATGCATGTTAGATTTAGGTGCTTCTATTAATGTCATGCCATATTCCATTTATGCATCTATGAACCTGGGTGAGTTAAAACAAGATGGCGTTATAATTCAATTGGCCGATCGTTCTAATGTTTATCCCAAGGGAGTCCTTGAGGATGTTTTAGTGCAGGTCAATCATCTCATCTTTCCTGCAGATTTTTATGTCTTAGAAATGGAGGATTCGAGCGATGCTCCATCATTGCCACTCTTGCTAGGCCGTCCGTTCATGAAAACGGCCCAAACAAAGATTGATGTGGCCAAAGGAGCACTAACAATGGAGTTTGGTGGTGATGTAATTAAATTTAATGTTTATGACTCTATTAAGAATCCTAACGATAGCCGTTCTTGCTTTGTCGTAGATGTGCATAAGGACAAAGGGCCGAAAGGATCCACACTTACCACGAAGGATGTATCAAGCACCACCATTGGAGAAGAACTTGGAGTGATTGGTCTACAACCACCCAATATGGCCGAAAGTAGCCATAGTAACATTGTTGAAAGGGCTGCCATTTTTGAGCCCTCACCACACTATGTTTGTAAGTCTTCAATTCCAATCTCAATTCCTATTTCAACTAATAGGTTGTTACCTTCGTTGGTGCAGGAGCCCAATCGATATAAAGGTGGTGGGAGCAGTTATATGGATTGTCGGAACCGAAACACCACCATCAGGGAGGATCATTATCCCCGCCCATTCAGTGAGCCATACTACGAGAAATTTCAAGAAGTATACCGTGGAGGACATACCCCTCCATGCCGTGAGCCAGAGTGAAGATTAAAAGAAGGTTTCGTCCGGCTGGAAGACGTTAAAGCAAGCGCTAGTTGGGAGGCAACCCATGCAATCAACAAAGGAAGAATTTGGGAATCGCTCCACACTCAGATTTGCGTCCCTAAACCCTTTCCTTTGTTGCTTATTTTATGTTATGTGTAATGTGTTTAATTGTGTCTAAAACATTGAGGACAATGTTTAGTTTAAGTGTGGGGGGGTAACATTCTGTTTTGAGATATTTTTGCATGAAATTGTAGGGTTTTACCACCTAACATGTCTAAACTTGTTTCCCACTGTTTTTAAGTGTTTTTAGGCTATTTTAGAGTGTTTTAGAGTGTGTTGACTTAAAAATCCGAAAATCCCATAAAAATTTGAAAAATTGCTTTGAAAAACCCAAAAAGAGTTGTTTTTGTGTGTTTGTTTGTGTCGTAGGTTACCTTCCAACACAATGATGAGGATTTGGTTTTTAATTGCATGATGGTTAAAGAAAGTTATAAACATGGATGGACGTTTGATATACTCTTTGGTTTATGCTTGGTTGTAGTTATAGTTTACGGATTCACATGTAATCACAAAAGAAAAAATTAGTTTTTGTAACATGCTTGAAGGAAGGAACTTAAACAAACGCTACATCCCGGTGAGACTTGAGCCTAAACGTTATTTGGAGAGTTAAAATCTGTGCATTATTGTTTTCTAAAGTCGTTGCATGATCTCATTATTCATTGCTTGGTTACTACCTAGAAGGCGTTTCATCACTTAGTTCCAAATGCTAGAACTCATGCCCATTTCATTCAAAGCATGTCATTGATTTGCATAACACATATTCAAGATGAAGTTGTGTAGTGACCACCACCAAAAGCCAAACAACCATGTGCCCTTCACTCATTTTGTGTTTAAGTTTAACCCCATTGAGCCGTGTTAGCCATGTTAGCCATGTTCTTTGTTAACCCATATCATCCTCACCTAGCCTAGATTAGGATCATCCGTATCCTTGTTCTTGAAGCATAGTAAGCATGAATGAATTCCCTTTGATTAATGTGTTGCAGAAAATAAGTGTGGGGGAAGGATTATTGCTATGAGTTTATGTGCCATAGGCATGGTTAGAAGAAAAAAAAAAGAAAAAAGAAAAAAAAAAAACAACAAAAAGAAAAGAAGAAAGAAAAGAAAAGAAAAAAAAAAAGTGAAAAAAGAGTTGAAAATAGTTGAAAAGTATTGGTTGTTGAAGTAAGGGCCCAAAACAATGAATTAGGCCGTAAGAGTTGTTTGAATCTCCCCTATTTGTCTAACAGTTGATTTCTGCATTCTAAGGGAATTCTAGGTCTTAATTTCATTACTTTGCTTGCTATTGCTTAAAGAACTTTTGTTTATCCCTACCTTTCGTTGTTAGCCAATACCCCAAGCCCCGTTACAACCCTTGACTTCTATCTTGAGTGTTGTACATTTCAATTGTGGAGTTTGAATTTGGTATGAGCATATGGTGTCACTGGTTCTCGCATCTAAGTAGTAGCGTTCCATTCATGAGATCATATCTAAACACGTTTAATTACTCCAGAAATTGCGTTCTTTGTTATAACATATGTGAGTATTAGTCTTTCATGTTTACATCAATCTTCTCACATATAACTAGTGTAGGGTGTGTAGTCAGAAAATCTGAGTGAAAATTGAGTGCATAACTAGTGAGGAATTGAGGGAGTTCTCTAAGGCATGTTACTACATTCAAAATGTGTTTTAATTGATTAAATGCGAACTAGTGAATGGTGACTATGATTAAGTATGTGCTTGAGGGGAAGGAAGACTAAAAGTTATGTGAGTAATGATCTTTGACATGTCATGTTTCATTGGAAATCCCTGAGGCAAACGTTGGAAGGTTTAGGTTATGTTTTGTTTGTTTTGTTTCATTTTGTTTAGTTTAGTTGTTTTGTTTTGCTCGAGGACTAGCAAAAGTTAAGTGTGGGGGAATTTGATAGGAGCAGATTCGTGCGACTTAATTAGCTTGTTCTCGTGCATTTATGTTGTGTTTACTTAGCTATTTTAGTGTTTAAGGCTACTTTTGTGTATTTTCAGATTATAAGGCCAAAGTGTGCAATAAGATGCAAATTGGAGTCTTTTGGAGCGAAAGAGGAATGAATGAGTTGAAGACTTGAAGAAACGACGAATTCCTACTCCAACGATGAATTCTTACCAAAACGAGGAATCCTACTCAAACAAGGTTTCCTATTTGATATAGGAAAGTTAACCCTAAGTTTCCCGTTTTGGTAACCTTTCCTAAACTTAAACGTCCGTATTTTCTAGCCACTTTGACGGCCTTGTATGCATTTTAGGACACAAAACCAAGGCCCGAGCCCAATTACACAACCTTGCCGTGCCTTAACCCTAATTCCCTTCCCTTGCCGTGCAAGGGGGGGCACTTTGGTCCAATTTTATGTACAAAAGCCCTAACCCTAAACCCAAGCCGCACCTATTTTTCCTTTCTAAGCCGTAGCATATTGACCCTAATTGATTCCATGCATTCACATTTCTTTCCCTAGCCGCCACCATCACCCACCACTCTAATTATTCACCCTAATAAACATAAAAAAATCATTCATTGCCGCAGCACCATATATCCCATTCATTCCAATTTTTAATCAGCCATGATATCATTTTCTATTCCCCATGCAGCCGCACTATTTTTCATGGACTTCAACATTCACATATTTCCATTTTTTTAGCCGTGCATGCCATCACTTTTCAGCCCATTTTCATTCTTAAAACCGTACCCTAATAAACCAACAAAAGCTCTCAGCCGCAGCACCATATATTATTATTTCTTCTCTGCCGTGCAGGTGGCACACCAATTCCAGCCTTCCCCCATCTTCACGCAGCCACCAACACCCATTCTCCCATCAGCCGTGCATCCACCAACACCCAAAACCATTGCCGCAGCCTTCCTCCACCTTCCCAGCCCCCTTCACACATATTTTCAGGCAGCCACCACCATTCCATTATATTATTTTACCCTAATAAACCAAAAACCCACAGCCGCATCCCACCATTCCATAATTCCAGTTTTTTCCCATTCTGCCGCAGCCACCTGCACCCATTTTTCTTCTCTGCCGCCAATCACCATCCATTCCAGCATCATCTTCTCAGCCGCACTTTGTTCTCCCTGCCACTCCCCAAGCCGTCACACACATCCACCCTATTTTTCCCTTAACAGCCGCCATTTTTCCTCCCAAAACCGTGCAGCCACCATTCCACACCTTCCTACACCATCTCTGCCGCAGCAAGGAGAAGAGGAAAGATTAGCTTAGTCGCGCCAGAAATTCAAGTGGATTCGTTGGGCGTTCTAGGTGTAATCTATCCTTTGTTCTTTATGTTTAAATTCAATTTTATTTTTCTTGTTGTGAACATGAGAGGCTAATCCCCTATTTAGCTAGGGGGTGATTCAAAACCATGTTTATGCTTGCAATATGAATTGATTACTTTTGGTTGGAATTTCATGAATGGTGAATTCAATTTGTTTAACTGCTTGATCGATAACTTATTTATGGATGTTGATTGAGAGTGCACGCTTAATTTTCATGCATGAATATGACGCTAGAATATAAGTAAGTTTCACCTAATAGTTATGAACTTATATTCACAAGTAGTGGAGGTTGCTTATAAACAATCGCGTTAAATGAATTCTTGGCACTAGTTTCATGCTCATCATAGTAACGAATGCCTCGTCAACACTTATAGTTTTCATGATGTTTAATGATCTTTGATTGTATCTTTATTGTGCTTTTCACGTAAAGGACTTTTGGAGAATGTTTTGAATTGCGTTGCGCTAACCCATCCAATTCATTAACTTAAGGAAAACTTGACGGTTAATTTAAGCGAACCTAATTAACCCGGGGTGTTGAGTTTCATAATTCATCGAAAGACCAACTGAAAATCATCTTGTATGCAAGTGTAACATGTGTGGAGAAGAACCTTCTAGCTAGCATTCATCCATATTTTCATCACATTCATATTTATATTCTGCCTTTTTATTACAATCTTCGCATTTAGTTAATTTCGTCAAAACCTCAATCCCCCTTTATTTTAGTGTCCAATTCAGTTAGAAAGTGTCTTAGTTTGTGTTTATAAGTGTTTTGCATTCTTTGAGTCTTTTGATTTGTTTTAGTGTTTTATTGTTAGTTTTGCATTCTTTGAGTCTAGTTTAGTGTTTTAACGTGTGTTTTACGTTTTTGAGTCAGTTTCCAAGTGATTTAGTAATCCCTCCTAATCCCCGGTCTAGAACGATCCCTACTTGCATCTTTACTACAATTGTCAAAAGAGGGTTTTAATTTGTGTGCTTAATTAGTTAGCATCACTACGGTATGTCGAGTTACCCCTTGGTTTTTACCTCCCAAGAACTAGAACCACAAGTGATGGCTCTAAAGACCTAACTAGAATATTTGAACTGTGGAAAAGCTTGTGTTTCTTGTTTTTTTCTCTCTTCCCCAAAGTCTCCTTATATAGTGGTTGGGAAGAGTGTACAAGTCCGAAAAGGCCATGAAAATCCCAAGTCTATTCTAATATGATATCTCTTGATTTTCATCTAATTATCACATAGATAATTAGGAGGTTAATATCGTCATGTGGATGGAATATCCTTTGATATTTATTTATCCCATAAAATAAATCCTACATCTCCCACTCACCCACATAGGGTGTGGCATAGTCTCAATCAACACACTTCACATCCATTCTATATAGGAAATGGGACGCGCTACCTTGCTAGAAAGAACGTACATAACCAGGAGCACTACCATTAAGCTATCACTAAACTAACAACAGAGCATCACTTGGAAGTTCATTGCTTTATGCCCCAGACTGTTTGTCACACACCAGACTTGATATTCTTTATCCTTCGTTATGAAATAAAAAACAATGTCATGTCTCACAAGTATCATGTATCCATGTCTTATGTTTGATATCAAATATCAAAAGACGCCGTGCAGCTAATGAATCACATGACATGGTGTTTTCTTCAAACTATCTTCCTTAAGCTCTCATGTCAATCTAATTTGATTTAACTGCTTGTCTAGTCACATCTTGGGACAGTAGCTAACTTGACCATCTTAGATAAACGTGCTAAAGTAGCGATCATTAAACCTCATCTTTCTAACATAGATTTAGTTCAAAGGGCATAAGGGTGGAATTGTGTAGATTCCTTGTGGTTCACACAATGATTGAAGCAGGGATCAATTCATCACTCCCATTATCAGTCGATTATGGCACATACAGTATGATTTGTATGCTATGGTGTATCCTCATTTCAATGAGTGTGTCACATGTCCATTGGACATACACCATATGGATCTTAGTCTAGTCGCTACACAAGCACCTAACCTGAGTCTTCTAGCCTAGTCGCCTTCACGGCTCCCACCTAGATACTCATATCGGCTTTACAAGCTTCATCATGAAACAAATCTCATGTTCGACTTTTGTTAAGTCTCATCTTAGACATTTCTAAGGCGACGTTTACCTTGTGCATATTGGTATGTTCAACATACACGTTCGGTCTCACAGTCCAATGCGTTAAGGACACAAATGTCTCATCCTACTCGTTATCTTAGTGCCAGGGCAAATCGTTTGTGTGAAAAACCGATTCTAGCTTGGTGACACTCGTAAAGATGTGTAAACAATCATTTCAAAAATAAATATGAAATGAAAAACTTCAATGTCTTTGTATTCAATAATAATGTCAAATACAAAGAAAACCACATCAAACCCTACATAAACCCATATTCTTTACATGAGCTAGAAACAAGTTTCTAATTATGGGTTTAGTCATGGGATTAGTGAGCATATTGCTGGTCGAGATATGTTTCAACACTACTTCACCTTTGGTAACCTTGTTCCTAAAGAATGATATCGTGTATCAATGTGCTTAGATTTGCCATGATATTTAGGATCTTTAGTGTATGCTAAGGCCGAAGTACTATCACAGTAGACAAGTACAGCTTCTTGAGCATAAGCTGTAACTCCCATCTGTCGTAGAAACCTCCTAAGCCAAACATCTTGAACAGCTGATCCAGGGCAACATATTCTGACTCCATTGTGGACAAAGCAATACAACTTTGCTTCTTGCTACACCAAGAAACAATTCCACCTCCAAGGACAAAAGCATAACCTGAGGTGGACTTGCGTTCATCTCTATCGCTTGCCCAGTTTGCATCACTATATCCTCTCAACTTCAAATCCCCTTCTTGGTAACTTAGGGCTAAACCTTTTTGTTCCTTGCGTGTATTCAAAATGTCCGAATGCGTGCAAAGCACCGCGTACATCAGACTTCCTACTACAGAGGCATAGGGGAAGTTTGCCATATGTTCTTTCTCCTTCTTAGTCTTCAGACACTGTTCTAAGGATAATATTGCGCCTATTTCCATAGGATTGTCTATGGGTTTGGAGTTCTCCATCTTAAATCGTTTAAGTACCTTCCTAATGTAAGTCTCTTGAGATAAACTTAGAAGTTTCCCTGACAAACTCAAACCAATTAGGAACATAATTCACATAAAGGAAAATGCCATCGAATCCACAAGAAGTCCATCCTTATATACACATTGCAAGTGTCACACACACACACACATACACACACATATATATATATATATATATATGTATATATAGAATATGTGCGTTTGTGTGCATGCGCACTATAGGAAGGCAAGGAGAGAGAGAGAGAGAGAGAGAGAGATATACCTGTAGGATGTTCTTTTTAAAATCAACTATGAGATTGAGGGAGAGAGAGAGAGATATATATATCTGTAGGATGTTCCTCTTAAAATCAGCTGCGAGATTGGTGCAATGACTCATATCAATCCTTGTCATGGAGTTTAATGACTTATCCAAGCCTAGAACCTCAGTGAGTTTGGGTGAACTCATTACATCCAGTTCTCTCATATTTGTCATTTTTGAAAAATTGGGCATTGTTTCCAATGCAGGGCAACCATCGGCATCCAGAAGTTTCAAATTTCTAGGTAAGTCAGGGATTGTATGAAGAAACTCGCATTTACTTAACCATAGAGTTTCAAGCTTTGAAAGATCACTGAAGCTTGGTAGGGTATGAAAGTCATTCCCTCCAAGATCCAAATATTGTAAAGAAATTAGAATCCCAAGATCCTTGGGGATTCCATCATCATTTAATGCGCTCATTCTGAGACGAATGATATGAAAGTTGGTGATTTGGTCACCATTGAAGCTTGGCAGAGAAACAAGCTTGTCACATCCTTCAAGGTTCACCAATGAGTCTCTTGTAAGATCATCAATGGAGGGGTGACTCTCGAACATACGAAGACAGTTTTCCAATATCAACTCTTCAAGATGTAGAAAAAGGTATGTAGGCTAAAAAATATATTTGTTATTGATACGTGAATGTGGAAAAATGGAAGAGAATGCTTATGGAAGAGAATGCTTAATTTTTCATTTTTTTCTCTACAAGATTACAAGGATATATATACATGATACAAATGTGTAGGTAGGACAAGGTAGCCGTCCTAGTGTGCAGGTAGGACAAGGTAGGACGGCTGTAGAGGACAAGGTAGCCGTCCTAGTGTGCAGGTAGGACAAGGTAGGACGGCTGTAGGACGGCTTGACGGCTGTAGGACGGCTAATGTGTAGGTAGGACAAGGTAGGACGGCTGTAGGACGGCTTGACGGCTGTAGGACGGCTTATTCTTCCAATAATAATATTATATACAATTACACAAGGACTCCAACCATATTCCTTATTTGTCTAACACTCCCCCTCAAGTTGGAGAGTGGATGTCAAGAACTCCCAACTTGCGTAACATACCCGAAAACTTTTCTTTCCCAAGAGGTTTGGTAAACAAGTCTGCCAACTGTTGTGTCGTACCCGCATGCTTGGTCTCTATTGTGCCATCTACAATCTTATCTCGTATAAAGTGACAATCCATCTCAATGTGACGAGTTCGTTCATGAAAAACAGGATTGGCAGCTATATGTAACGCTGCTTGATTATCACAAAATAAAATGGAAGGACCATCCAAAGGAATGTTCAAATCCTTCAACAAAAAACGAAGCCAAACTATCTCGCAACAAGCACCTGCCATGGCCCTATATTCCGCCTCTGCTGAAGAGAGCGAAACGGTTTTCTGTCGTTTCGTCCGCCAAGAAATCAAAGAACCGCCCAAGAATACACAATACCCAGTAGTCGAACGGCGAGTGATAGGGCAACCTGCCCAATCAGAATCACAAAACGCAGTTAACTTGGTCTGGTTGTCAGAACGAAATAATAAACCTTGACCTGGAGTAGCCTTCAAATAACGAACAATACGAAGCACAACATCCATATGAGATATCCTTGGCTCGTGCATAAAACGGCTTAGAACATGCACAGAATAGGTTATATCTGGCCGAGTGATAGTGAGATATATTAACCGACCTACTAATCGTCGATACTTTTCAGGATCCTTGAGAAGTTCTCCTTTATCAGATAATTTTGTGTCATCCATAGGAAAAGCAATGGGTCGTGCTCCCAAAAAACCATAGTCCTTGAGAATCTCTAATGCATACTTGCGTTGAGAAATATAAATCCCTTGTTTGGAACGAGAAACCTCAATACCCAAAAAATATTTTAAATCACCAAGGTCTTTTATCCGAAAATGATCACGGAGAAAAGACTTCAGAGAATTAATGGCACTAGCATCATTGCTTGTAATCACAATATCATCCACATAAATGAGCGAAGCTGTGAAAGAAATACCAGACTTTTTAGTGAACAATGAATAGTCAGCTTTGGATTGTTGAAAACCGGCAGAAATGATGACACTAGTGAATTTGGCAAACCATTGGCGAGAAGCCTGCTTAAGACCATAAAGTGACTTGTGAAGGCGACACACAAGATTCTCCCCCTGTCGCCGAAGACCAGGAGGAGGAGACATATAGATTTCTTCATGTAAGTCACCATGTAAGAAAGCATTATTAACATCAAGATGATGAAGAGACCAAGACTGACTAGCAGCAAGAGCAAGAAGACAACGCACCGTAATCATCTTAGCAGTAGGAGAAAAAGTGTCATGATAATCAATACCTTCAGCCTGAGTGAAGCCTTTAGCAACCAAACGAGCTTTGTAGCGGTCAATAGAGCCGTCGGAATTGTGCTTGAGTTTGTACACCCACTTACAACCAATGGGAATTTTGCCAGGGGGCAAGGAAGTTAAAGTCCAAGTACCATTAGCATGTAAAGCTTGAAGCTCCTCAGTCATAGCACGTTGCCAATTGGGGTCAGTGGCAGCCTCGGCAAAGGAGGAAGGCTCCACAGTCCGACTGACAGAGTTAATGTAAGAAAAATGCCTGGGAGAGTAACGGTGATAAGAGAGAAAATTACAAAGTGGATATCGCGTACCTTGTGTAGAACCGGGTTGCGAAGTCGAAGATGGGTGGGATGGCAGAATCACCTGCGAGCAAACGTAGTCTTTTAAATAGGATGGAGGTTTATGGGCACGGGAAGAGGTGCGGGGAAGGGGAGGATTGGTAGGTAGTGGGGGGGTAGGGATGTCCGTGGGTAAAAGGGTGAAAGGTAAGGAAGTAGCAGGGGGGGGAAGGAGGGGATGCCGAGAGGGCAGGGGCATGGGGAGGAATGGGTAATGGGGCAGCAAGGGAATCTGTGGGAGGCGTGGAAGGGGAGGAAGGTGGAGGAGGGTGAGGCGTCGGGGCAGGAAGGGGTGGGTTATATGTAAAGTCCAGAGGGGGTGGGATGGGTAGGGTAGGCGAAGAGGATGGGATAGGAGGGTGAGAAACGGCATAAGGGAAAGTAGTTTCGTGAAAGATGACGTCTCGACTAGTGAAAATGCGGTGATTGTCGAGATCGTAAAGGGTATAGGCCTTTTGTCCATGAGGATAACCGAGAAAAATGCAACGATGAGCCCGAGGGGAAAATTTGGTGGTGGGAGTGACAGAGGTGGCATATGCCAGACAACCAAAGATGCGGAAGTGGTCATAAGATGGGGTTTTCGAAAAGAGAACCTCAAATGGGGATTTATGATGGAGAAGACGGGTAGGGAGACGATTGATGAGATAAGTAGCGGTAAGAACACATTCCCCCCAAAACTTGATAGGAAGATGGGATTGAAAACGAAGGGCGCGAGCGATTTCAAGAAGATGACGATATTTTCTTTCAACAACGCCATTTTGTTGGGGGGTATAAACACAAGAAGTTTGTAAAAGCACCCCATGATCAGAGAAAAAACTACGAAGAGATAAAAATTCACCACCATTGTCAGTACGAATGCATTGGATGGTAGTGCGGAATTGGGTAGTGACATAAGCAAAAAAATCCTTAATTAATTGTTGAGTGTCGGATTTATGTTTCATGAGGAAGACCCACGTAAAGCCAGAAAAATCATCCACAATGCTTAAGAAATAATGAGCACCAGAAAGAGAAGATTGACGATTCAGGCCCCAAATATCACAATGAATTAAAGCAAAAGGGAAAGTTGATGAAATTGAACTCAAAAGAAAAGGTTGACGAGTTTGTTTTGCCAACGGACAAACATCACAAATATGACAAGAATCAAAAGTACAATTAAGAGAGCTAGATGCTAAAGCTTGCAAACGAGTGGAGGAGGGGTGACCTAGACACCTATGCTAGAGGGAGGAGGGGATGGTAATGATGTTGCAGAGAGGTTGACGGGTGGGGAGAGAAGAGGTAAGGGCCACAAGGTAATACAGATCGCCACGTCGCTTACCCACACCAATCATCGCCTTCGAAACCAAGTCCTGCAAAACACACTAAGAAGGAAAGAAGGTTATGGAACACGATAATCCATCTATAAGTTTACCAACCGATAAAAGGTCCACTCGGAAATTAGGGACACATAAAACATCCTTCAAAGTAACTGAGGAATTTAAAGGAAGAGTGCCGGTAAAAGTAATGGGAGCGGAAGCACCACTAGGCAAAGAAACAGGCGGCAAATGTGAAGGAGAACGATTAACCAAACATGAAGCGGAAGAAGTAATATGATCCGTAGCACCACTGTCAAGAATCCATTGACCATGACGAGAGGTGACAGGTAACAAACCTTGGGCAAAATCAGTAGTGAGCACGGCATTGGCCTGAGGAGGGGTGGTGGTGTCACGTAGAGCAGCTAGAACACAGGAGTGCTGCTCGGCAGAGAGGTCAGGCATGGCAAGCTGCAAGTCATGCAAAGTGGGCTGGGTCCCGTGCACTTGGTGGGTCGTTGGAGTAGAAGAGGAGGCGGGGGCCTGGGTGCCTTGCACGTGATGGGCCTGGGTGAAATTATGGGGCCGGGAAGCAGAAAACCGTGGCTGCCGGGGAGGACTGGAAGGTGCATGGCTGCGGGAAGAACTGGAAGCAGTGGCACGGCGCGGTGGTCGCCACGGTTGGCCATGGAGGGGATGGCCAACGGGATAGCCATGAAGTTTATGGCAGGTGTCTCGGGTATGATAATCAAAATTGCAGTAGGTGCAGTGGAGGGGAGGACGAGCAGAGGAGGGACGGGACGGGCCACGAACAGCCATGGGAACGGCAGAGAAAGCTGCCGAAAAAAAAATTAGGGCTAGGGTTATAAACCTGCTCTGTATACCATGTAGAAAAAGGTATGTAGGCTAAAAAATATATTTGTTATTGATACGTGAATGTGGAAAAATGGAAGAGAATGCTTATGGAAGAGAATGCAAATGGAAGAGAATGCTTAATTTTTCATTTTTTTCTCTACAAGATTACAAGGACATATATACATGATACAAATGTGTAGGTAGGACAAGGTAGGACGACTGTAGAGGACAAGGTAGCCGTCCTAGTGTGTAGGTAGGACAAGGTAGGACGGCTGTAGGACGGCTTATTCTTCCAATAATAATATTATATACAATTACACAAGGACTCCAACCATATTCCTTATTTGTCTAACACAAGATTTGGGACTTGTGAAAAGTCTGGTGATTTAATTAGGGAATGGGAACTACCAAGATGAATGATTTTAAATTTTTTCTGAAGCAACTGTTGTAGAAAACAAAGAAAAATAGAAATTAATATCCGAAAGGAACATGGCATAAAAAAGAGAAGGGAATCCAAAAACAAATAGAAGCAGAACATCATTATGTGTAATTGATTGTACCTTGGAAGCCTCCCAAACTTCTACGAGATCGCGGTTGATCATTTCTAAAAAAACTAGTTTATCTTGATCAAAAAAGTCATCTGGTATGGACTGCAAACGGCAATTATACTAGCGCAACCATATTAACTCTTTGGGAAGCTGTTTGTATTCTCCATTGAGCGCTACGTTGCTGAGGTCAAGCAGTCTCAGTTTCTTCATTTTGGCAAATGCTTTTGTACTGAAACTAGCATCATCAGAGCTTTGCAAATCTAGAGCACGTCCAATTTTTCCAGTTCCCTGTTAACAAAAAAAGGTTATGATGGTAAGAAACGGATTATTTGCATATGTTTACATGTATTATTATTCATTACGCAAAATCACCTACGGTGAATATATTACACATGAATGTTGTTTTAATTGACATTACATATATGATTTTCTTGTGCGATGCATTAATCCAAAATTAAATTGGGAATGTACTTATAGATTTATTTGTCAATACATTGGTAACATCTTGACGATTCCACAACCTACTACATTTTCCAGGATGACCAAGGGATTTTTCATAAATGATTACTCGGGCCATTTCTCGAAGCAAATCTTGCACATTCAACTTGTTGCCTTCAACAGATACAAAGCATTGTTCATAGAGGACACTGATTCCTATTGTTGCAAAAAATTCACATTCATCTAATACTTTTGTGACAAAGTCCTTGTCTTCTCCAATAAAAAAAAAAGATATGTCAAGGAATATAGCTTTCTTTGTCTCATCTAGCCCTTCAATGCTTGCTCGTAGTGGTTTTTATTATTTTTCCTTTAGGAGTTCTTTCCAATTTCTTCAATTGACTTTTCCACTCTACTATGGTTCTTTTAAACAAAAAAGAACCTAAAACTTTAATGGCTAGTGGCAATCCATCACAATAAGAAACAAACTTTTCTGGGAGTTCAAGATATTCTTCATCAGGCCAACTATTTTCAAAGGCATGCCAACTAAAGAGCTCCAGAGATTCTCCATCCTTCAATTTTTGAGCTAAATATACTTTGTCCACATTTAGTAATAAATGTTTATCTCGTGTCGTTATGATAATTCTACTTTCTGGACCAAACCAATCATGATTTCCAGCTATTGCATCCAGTTGTTCCCACTTCATCTATGTTGTCAATAACAAGAAGTACATTTCTATGTGACAATTGATCTTTTATCCGACCGATGCCTTCAACATCACTGTTTATTATAGACTTCTTTTTCAAGATGTCATAAATAAGTTTTTCTTGCAAATAAGCCAGATCATGTTTACTTGTAATGTCGCGAACGTCAGTAAGGAAACATTTGAATTGGAACTTATGATGAATTTGGTTATAAATAGCTTTGGCAGCTGTTGTTTTACCCAATCCACCCATCCCTAGAATTCCAACCATGAGAACATCATCCAATCCACCATCTGAAAGATAACTGATAATATCTTGAATGTAAGAATTGATTCCAACTTGGTGCTTGGCCACATGTAATTAGTCTGTGCTGGGGAGCCATTCCCAAATATTCTCATCAATAATTTTCCTGATAAGCTTTGCTTCGTGCCTGAAGACACAATTTGTAAGAAAATACAAATGGCGGTGACCTACTATTTGAAAGAATTAACTAACCAGAAGAATATATATATATATATATATATATATATATATATATATATATTTGTAGTTATGCTTGTTATATTCGATTTTTCCGTCAAGATTGTATTTGAATTGTTCACTTACTAAACCAAGAACCATGCATTGAAACTATGCACAAAGAGGAATGAAGCTTTCGCTTGAAAAGCATATAGAAACCAATTGCTCAAGATACAAGAACTATATCGATTGTATAGGAAAATTAGGGTTTACTTTAGTTTTCTCGATAAATAGATGCTCAATTGATGTATTTGTAGTTACATTGATTAGGGTTATGTTCTACAATGTAGGGTGAAAGTGGTTTTGAGAGTTGGAAGATAAATAATCTTGGGATATACATGTTAAAAGTGATTTGGGTGTATTTAGAATTTTATTTTATTTTTTCAAAACCTTATGAGGTCAAAATTGTCATTGCATATTAGAGGGGTGTATTCAATTGGAACTTTTAGAGATTTTAATTCTTTTTACAAGTCCAGGGATATTCAATAAGGATTTCAAGAGATTCTCTGAATGTCTAGGTGTACTTAATTAGAATTTTAAAGAATTTATAATATTGCAAGTATATTCAATTAGAAATAGATTTTTAAAGGATTTTTAAAAAAATTAGGGAATTCGAGGGAATTGGAGAGATTTTGACACATCCCAACCCGGATTGTCCACTAGGACTTCGAATCGAGTTGTGCTGGCCGACACCTGGAAGGTGACGAAGCCATAAAGTATAGTGACGTGGAATATGTGAATAAATTTAAACCTAAAAGTGCCTAAATACGAGAGTGCACTGTGAGCAGAAATGAACCCATTTCACACGTGACGTCAGAGTATAAGTAAAGTACAGTAGAGTGGATTGAAAATCATACCATCGAAGGTAACCTCCAATACCAAGATTTGCCACGAATCCTCATGGATACGAAAACTCTGCTACTAGAACCTAGAGGGATAAAAAAACCAAGAGTGAGTGGGCCTGAAAATAACGTTTTAATAAAGACCTTCTAAACGTTATAATCCTTTGCTATAATACCTGTATAGTTTTTAGGAAATCATACTACATATAAGTATGAAATCAAATGTAAATCAACAGTAAATCTAGGAAAATTCCAAATCACTACATATTGGCAGCAATATATAAAAAAGTCAGGTGCTCATCAATCTATGATAACACACGAGTCGGAGTTGCCTAACGCAACCTGTACGACTCATAAATCAATCTATGATAACACATGAGTCGGAGTTGTCTAATGCAACCTGTATGACTCATAGGCAACCTGTACAACTCATAAATCAATCTATGATAACACATGAGTCGGAGTTGTCTAATGCAACTTGTACGACTCATAGGCAACCTGTACGACAGTGTCGGAGTTGCCTAGTATTGCAACCTGTACGACAATGTCGGAGTTGCCTATTATTGCAACTTGTACGACAGTATCGGAGTTGCCTATTATTGCAACCTGTACGACAATGTTGGAGTTGCTTATAACATAAATATAGTCAAGCCATAACTCAATCATTTCAAATAACACCCTAAACTCACTTGAACTTACCTGCGCGTCCCGCGTTCACCTTAGCACTTCCAAGCATTTACAACAATTATAGGCAGGTAATATGCATATGGATATGCGATGATGCAATCTAAAACTCAACCATATCATAGTATTTTAAAATATATATTAACAAGGCATAAATGCATAAACCAAATTAAAAGCATTTGTGGAACTATCAATCATATAAATACTATAAAAAGGAACAAACCCACTCACCTGAGGTTCGCGCCATGACTCCTTAGCACGAATATCGAGACATCACGAACGATCATCACCTAGAACAAATATTCAATCACGTCTCAGAACTCTTATCAATAAAACATGTAACTTACATAAAACACATACCAAGGACGTTCTAGAATGATTTGAGACCCATTGACCAAAAGTTAACCGTCGGTCAAAGATCAACGGTAGGGTCCACAACCCTACGTAACTCGATCCGGAAGATCAGTACCTCAGATTTTTTATCCGTAACTTCCAAAGATACAAATTATGCTTCTAGAACAACATCCTAAAGTTTTGGAAAGATCCAACGGTCGGATCTTCCATTCATGCAAGGACCCCGTAATGGCCAATTAGGTGGTCAACTACGAAACTACATTAAAACATCGTAATTTCACTAAACGGATGTCAAATATAGAATTGGAGCATCCAAATTAGCCAAAGATGGTCAAGTGGGGTCTCGGCCCACGCGGTGGTTGGCCGCCACAGTTCGCCGGAAAAATTCCACTATTTCTAAAAATTCTCAAATTTCACAAAAATGAAGATCTCAAAGAGAAGAACAACTTTTATACCGGCCACAAAGTCCAAAAGTGGACGGAAGATGGTCAATTTTGCCCACAAAGCTAGTGGGTGCCTAAAGCTTCCCGGTGTCGATTTGTCGTCTACGGTGGTCCAACGGGGTCAAGGTTGGTCGGGATTTTCTCCTGGGATGATGGGCTACAAAGCCCAAGTGGTGGCATCGGCCATCGCTTTGCCGATTCGCTGAAAAAGTGAAAAGAGTGGCCGGAGCACTGTTAATTTTTGTCAACTTTCGTGGCCTCAAACCGCCACATACCGTGGTTAATCAAGGTGGTTCTTGGGTTTTGTAGAGGGGAATGAGAGCTTCAAGATGGTGGTGGTGGCGTTGAAAAACTCCATCGGAGTTGGTCGGAATCGGCCTTGGAAAATGGGAGGTCGAACTGGGTTGTGTGGTGTGCACGGGTTGAAAGGGAAGGGGATGAGGTTCTTCTCTCTCCTTCCTGATTGACTAGTCCCTCTCTCTAATTTTTGATTGGTCCTCCTTCTAGCATATCTAATTGGTCACTTAAACAAAATAGCTGATTGGTCCCCTTATTCTTGCTTAAAATCTAATTGGTTTCTTTTCCACAAGGTGGGAGTTCAATTTATTTATAGCTAAACTTTAAATAACCAATTTCAAACGTCCGTAACTATACTGTTATAATCCAGACTTGTAAACGGTTTTTGCCTATACGTTCGTGGCAATGATTACTACACAAATACTCCAAAAGAATGACTCATACATCTCTTTAAACAATGGCCAATGGAAGTCAAAATCTTTGCCTCTAGGGCATTTTCGTCAATTCACACTTTTAAAATTTATAAAACGTAAAATTAGGGATGGGTTGTCACATATTTGGTAGTGTATTTTAAACATTCTTAATTTTCACCTCTTCCCCTAAGAATTTGAGGGAATTCACTTAGAACTTTACATAGAATCTCTATAAATCAATTAAACTCTATCAAAATCCATGGATTTATAAATTCATTAAAATCTCTCAAAATCTCAATTGTATACACCTTCCTTAAGGTATATATGTCATCTAATGTTAAAATTTAATGTGAGGTGTAGTCAACATTGTGGGGTGCTAATAAAAGCCTATTGCATATTCACCTAGATTGTATAGGCAATTTATTTACCTTTTTCTTGGGTGGAATTTACATTAGTTTGTAGGTACATCAGCACACCTATAATAGGGTCAATTTGCCTTGCACCAATAGATGAATTAGTATCATACAATTTCATGAATTTAATTTGAAACTTTCGCCCATTAATGCCATGCACATTAAATCAACTTGAAATTTTAATTATTATGGAATTAAAAGAATCATTAATTAGCCAAATGAAAATAAATTACAATCAAACAAAACCAAATGTATCATCACATAATACGGGGCATTTTAAGACTATAAAATTATCTGAGTCATAAAGAAAATTTAATGAGTTTTTTTTTTATTTATTTATTTTTTGCTAAAACCCAGTCAACGGATTTAAGGTTGGAGTCATTTAGTATTACGACCTTGTGGTATTCTTTTTCATTAGTAAGTGAGAGGTCTTATATTCGATTCTTGCCAAATCGAATTTAAACCACATTATTGATAAACCAATTGTGAGGCTAAGCTCATCACTTCTCCCTTAGCATAAATAATATCGTTTGTTAAAAAAAAGTTATAGAAAAAAAATATATGATGGATTTTTTTTGACAAAAAAAAAAATGATGGATTAAAGGCAAAGAAAAAGGAATTTAAAGGGGGAATGCTAAATTAAAGTTGAATCTTTAGATATAAACCTTTGCAACTCTTATTTCCTGAACAAAAACCCACCTAGTTATAAACATCCAAATAAAACCCAAATTTAAAAATGACTGCCAAGTATAGAAGTAATTAACCTTTTATTACAAAATATTTACAATTTGTACCACAATATTCAAAATAAAATCAATAAATGTTATTACTCACCTTAATTACAATGAAAATATAATTATTGTACATACTATTACCCCTAACACACTCATATATACGTTCAAATGTATATATTACTACCATAAGCTCAATATATATATATATATATATATATATATATATATATGTGTGTGTGTGTGTGTACATATATAGTTTACCTATATATATACACACTTATAGAGTTTACCTATATATAATACTACTATACGTTCACACACACACACACACACACATGCATAGTACTACATATATGATCAAACATATTAAACTAATTAATCTACCTATATTTAAATTTATGATGAGCAAATAACATATATTTTGTAGGTAAATTAATATTGCATCAAATAACACTCTTTGATGCAAACGGTTTTTGCCTATGCGTTCGTGGCAATGATTACTACGCAAATACTCCAAAAGAATGACTTATACATCTCTTTAAACAATGGCCAATGGAAGTCAAAATCCTTGTCTCTAGGGCATTTTTGTCAATTCACGCTTTTAAAATTTATAAAACGTAAAATTAGGGACGGGTTGTAATAGATTTCGTAGTGTATTTTAAGCATTCTTAATTTGATGCAATATTAATTTGCATCAATTCACGCTTTTATTTTGCATATGTTGGGTTTGCTTTATTATGTAGGTAAATTATTTTGCATGAATTTTTTTTGTATATCAGGCATGTTTTTTTGTTGTTATATATATTGGTGTGTGTTAAATAATTTACCTACATTTATATTTAAAATATAATTTTATTGACTTAACTAAGCATGTATTACTACATTTATTAGGCATGTTTTATTGCTATTATATATTAGGCAATGAATTTATTATTTTTTTTATTTTTGTAAAATCATTAATTATTCCTTACAATTTGTATGGAATTAATTGTGTAAATCAAACATTCAAATAGGGGTGTTTTGGGCATCGAAATTTTTTAAATGTGTAAAGTCAAATATAATTAATGAATTTACTGATATGGAATTTAGTCAATGTGTTTTATTCGAGTAAAAAACTTATGTTGGGTTTTATGTAGAAAAAATTAAGTTTCATGTGCTAAAGTCATATTTTCAGTAAAATAAATGGTTAACCGTTGTCTGTGTTTTTAAGATTCTGGCCAGACAAGTTTGTAGCTTTAGTAAGAGCCTCTCTCCATTGTTGCACCATTTTTTTCTTGGCTTCCCGTTTTTCGTCATCTTCTTCTTTATAGATGTCCTCTTTGTGCTTTTGAAATATTGGTGCTAAACTACCTTTCTGCTTCCTGATGTCTAAAGCTTCAACACCATAGAAGATTGGCAAAACCTTTTGCCCCAGATTTTTTCTGCCCTCCAGGATCTTCACCAGCTAGTCGAGACACCAACTCGAATCTGCATAATTCTTTGAGAAGACAATGATAGAGATCCTTGACTCTTCGAATGCTCGAAATAGTTCATCTTTTATTTCTTTCCCTCTTTTTAGATTGTCCTCATCAATAAAGGCCTCGTAACCCTTTCCTTTCAATGCTGCATGGAGATGGCCGTGAAGCCCCTGCATGTGTCTTCGCCTCTAAAGCTCAAGAACACGTCGTACTTCCAGTGTTTTGAGGAGGATGATGAAGAGGAGGCTCCATGGGCTGTCATTGCTATCTCCACCATTATGGCACTGCAGTGGTTCAGATAACGATTGAAAAAATGACAGTGGTTGTGTTTGTGTTGTCGAACCGATGATACTTAAATACCTAAACACAAGTCAAGATCCTTCAGTCAACAAAAACAAAAGTTTATAATATAATAACGTTCGCGTACGGACTTGAGAAACTGCATATAGCCAGGCGGGAAGGTTCACGGAAAGGGAGGTGGATGGTTTGCCCTCCCATTTCCATACTCTCCCTATGCTCTCTTGTGATGTATGGTCACAGTTAAGCTACGTCAATATTTTATATTAATTTTTTTTTATAGAAATAATAAAATAAAAAGTAATAGGAATAAATGTTGACGTGGTTTAATCGTGATCACACAAATAGGAAGGCACGGGGCGAGTATGGAAATGGGAGGGCAGACAATCCACCTCCCAGGGAAAGAGAGGAGAAAGAGGAAAAAAAGGAATACAAAAGGACAAAGACTCCAAAATTTTAATTAAATTGAAATTGGAAGCATTTGAGAAGTACATGGCAACAACCCCATAATAAACAAAAGTGATTAGAAAAAAACCCAAATCTTATTGGCGCTAATTAACTAATGTAATAATTTTTTTTTTTTTTTAACAATCGATATTATTTACACTAAGGGGTGAAAAAGTGGACTAAGTCTCACAATAGGCTAACAATATATAGTCCAAATTTGCCATTGGCAAAAATCAAATCTAAGATCTCTCACTTATAAGTGAAAAACAATACCATTAGACCGTAGTACTAAATGAATAAAATAATCTTATTTGACATTAGATTCCTTAGCAAGTGGTTATCCTTTTCTTTTTTTTTAGTTTAGAAGTCAAGTAGTAATTAATTAGTTATGATTAATATCTTCAGGTTTTTTTTTCATTAATTGTAACCTATATTCTTGTAATGGTCATCATTTGTTAATAATTTGTGCTTCGGCAAGTTTGTTGCAGGATGGATCTAGGGGAGAAGCGTCTTTCAGTCTGTATGAGACATTGGAGAGAGATATTGTGGAGTTTAAAATCAGAAAATTTCTGGAATTGATATGTGGATTTTTATTCACAATTGACCAGAATGCCTGTTATTAATTTGGTGAGGCTTTCATCTGTTCCACGACAGTTCAACCATGACTAATGTAATATTAAGTTTAATTTTATGTCACTTAGTTGTGGGGAAGGGTAGGAGACCGATGTTTTTACACTCGGATTTGTTCACTGACTATTTCTAGTGGTGCATATATAGTTGTAGATGGCGCAGGTGTAAGGTGGCACAATAAAACTTGAATCATTGGAATGGAGGGTAAACCAAATTTCTACTAAGTTTTGTCTGTACCAACGATCACACAAGAAACACATTTAGTTAACTTATTTATTATAAATGTTCTAAACTTTTTTATGTTGTAATTTTTAGCGTTTGTAGGTTTTAGAATTAAACTAGCGAGAGTGCCCACGCGATGTTGCGAGTTGTAAAATTGTATAAACACGTAGAAAGTTTTAAATATATGTATGATAGATACTACTAGTTGTATACAGGTGGAAATCTATTTACAACCTTATTTACAATAAAAAGCCAAAATAGATGCCAAAGTAGGTCTCTAGGAGGGAATGAAGTGCTTATTGTAAAAAGTATTTTAACAACCTTCATACAACAAATTAGTTAACCAATCAACTTTTCAAAAATGGTCTCAGTACTCATGGGATTACACATCCCTGGTTACTCATACCCATATATGCCGCAAAATAGCTATACAACTCCATCATTGCAAGTCCCCACATCATCTTTCTTTGCATTTCAAAACTTCCCTTTCTCTTCTTTCTTCTTGTGTAGGTGTTTTCATTGCTCCATTACAAATTGGAAAAAAAATGGAAGTTGCCAACGTAAATAAGTGACAGGTTCAATAAAAATGAGAAAACAAAAAATATATATGATTTAACAATGAAAATAAGTGTAAACCTTAAATCTTATATGAATCCAAGTTATCAAAACCATTCATTCTCAAATCAAACAATTCAATTATGCTCAAACCAAATTGGTCTAATACGTAAGGAAATCTTGTAATTCATATTTCAGTTAAGATCTTATAAATTTCAAAGTACCGTTGTGTGTTCAAATACTTAGTAATCAATCTGCTAAACTAAAATAAAGCTCCAGATAGTTTATAGTACTGACCAAACATTTTATTTTGACTGCTTACGTTCACTTTTGATTTGGATCAAAGTATGAGAGAGTTGTTAGGATGACTGTGAACAAAATCGACTACTTAGAGTTGAATTTCTTCACTGCTGGCCTGGAAGTTGCAGTGAAAGAGAAAGAGAGAAAAAAGAGAAAAAAAAAAAAAGAAAAAAAAGGAAATAAACGAACATGAAGGGACAAAGACTACCCAAAAGATTATAATAATGACTTCTTGGCCGTGATTACAGCTATTCAACTATCAATAATGCATTATTTTAGGTTGAAATTCCGGAGCATTTGAGAAGTAGCATGGCAACAACCACATAATAAACAAAAGTGATTTGAGAATAGACCCAATGTGAAAGGATAATTAAAAACAATTATTCATGATGGGCAGTGAAGAGTTGATATTATTCTATATTTTACCCTAGTCTTACTTATAATTTGTTGGTTATTTGAAAGAATTTTGATATTTTGCTCTATATTTCAATTGTAGGACATGTGGATGATCATACAAAAGCGATGAAATGAAGGAATTTTGGAATTGTAGGACATGTGGATGATATTTTGCTCTATATTTCATCGTCGGGTATTATCTTAGTACACTTTTCTCTTGTTGCAAGTTCTACTAAGAGCATCCCCGATGAGAGACTCTATATGATTAGGGGTGGGTTCAAAAACTCGAAAACCGAAAAAAATCGGACCGAACATCGAACCAAAACCGAAAAAAAAACCGAACCGAACCTTATTGGTTCGATTTCAGTTTTGGAGGTTCGGAAACCGAACCGAATCCCTTTACACTTTATGAATGTATGCCCATGATGTTTCTTTTGTGAAACTTTGTTGCCAAGTTTGAAACTAAGCCTAGGGCATTTTCAAGGAGTATACTTGGTTCAATTATGGAGGATATTTCATTGGTTATAAAGGAAAGTTTTGGAAGGCTTTAGAACTTGGAAGAGCTTATCTATTTGTTTGCTTTTTGAATGGATACAATAATCATTTTTCTTTGCAGTTGAGGTTGTTGATAGAATATGATTGGTTTATATGATCTTGTATATGTACAACTACATTCCCATTTTCTACTTTCCCCATTTTCTTATTAGTAGTCTACCAATGCAAGCCTCTTTTCTCAATTTCATATTAAAAAGATCAAGTTTTATAAAATAAAAAAACCGAAATCGAACAGAACAAAACCAAACCAAAAAAAAAAAATGAACTGAAAAAACCAAAAGAAAATTGAACAGAACCGAAGTTTCGATTTGGTTTCGATTTTGACAAAAAAACGAACCAAGAGAAGCCGAACTACCCCTATATGTGATGTTGCAAAAGTGGTGGATATAATCCATTTTAGAGCTTCGAGGAATCTTTTGGGCTCTAAAAAAGAATCTCTCCTAATGGGGGGACATATACCTTTTAGTCTCTATATAAGGCTATATTTTTATTTATGTAGTAATTTGATTATGTGGTAAATTTGTTTTTGTCTTAAATATGTTAGAGCCACATTATTACGACAAACTCTTGCAAGGTTTAGCCCACTCTCTCATTCTTTTAGTAAATACTATCGTTTGTTAAAAAAAAAAAAAACAAAAAAGAATGATTCATACTCAAACACGTGACAAAGCTTACCATATTTGGAATGAGGATCCTCTCCAAATACTCTTTGTGAGGATCCTGGAGATCATTTAATTGTATCTGCTCATCGTACATTGTGCGGTCAGAAATCATTTTAAATTTTTTATTTAAAATAGAATACAAACAGTACTTGACGAAAACTGATCGCACGATGTACGATAAATTGATACGATTAAAGAATTTTCATGATCCTCACAAAAAAGATCCTGAGAGGATTCTCATTCTCATATTTGGATCCAACACCTGACATCGTCCTGCAAACTCAAGAGATTCCCTTGCAGCCATCTCCGCCGCATGCCAATCCTGTTGGCTAACATAAGCAGATGTCCGCTGAGGGACAAACTCTTTCAGCCATGTCCGTTATACGAAATATTGTCTCATCCCTTCAAACATTTGCTCAATGGGATAAAGACCAAAGAATTCATGATTTCATGAAAAATAAAAAAAGTAACGGAATTACCGGCACTGAAACATGGCACCACCACTACTGGTTGATATATAGTTGTAAAAACTCAATAATTCCTTCCAATCCGTCAAATACAACAACAAAGTCTTACTCCCTTAAATGAGGTCGGTTGTATGAATCTTAAAACATCATTGTATTTGGTTTTTCGCCAAATCTTCATTCAGCTCTAAGTACTCCATTTAATGTCTTTTTCCAAGTATTGTGATGTTTTTCTTTACTCTTTTTGCCCTAAGTCTCTGTCGCAAAATTGCATTTTTTAGCAGGTAATTTGTAGGTCTTCGGTTACATGTTCAACTATTTTAACCGATTTTCTCTCATCTTCTCTTCAATTGCACCCACTTCTACTTTATTTCGGATATCTTCATTACTAAGCTTGTCCTTCCAATACATAATTGAGCATGTTTTTAGACCAACGTAATCATACGTACAAACCATATGTTAGAAGTGTAAAATATATTTATTGTTATTGTACGCGAAAGTTATCTTTTGTACTAAAAAAACGCAAAAAATAGCGATGCATGGTACACATGCATGTTTTTACTTTGTAATTCAATGCCGATGCATTATATGGCTTCCACAGAGATGGAAGCTGTCCCTGTTCAAAACCAAGCAGCCGCACAAAAGCTTCTTCAAAAAATGAGTCATCAAAACCGGGATGACATGCAATCAAGAGTCCGACAGTTTAGGGGAAAGAGGAGGATTTCATTGACTTCGTCATTTATTTTATTCTCATCACGCTTTACTCTGTTCGGTAACTTTTGTTCTTGAGATGAATATGGTGATGGTGAAACTGTAGCTTCTAATCTTCGAATTTGGTGGTTTAACTGTTGGAATAATTAGGGTCTAATTGCTATATTAAATCACATAAAAAATTAAGAAATAAGTCATGTAATTATATATAAAAATAATGCATGCACATGAGTAACCAATGTTAAATGAATATGATATAATGGATTAGAAAAACCTAGAAAATACGGTCAAGACAAGTGTTGGACATTTTGTTATATGGACACAATGAGACTCTCTAATAATTAGTGCACTATATGTATGAATGTATGTATAATGAAAAGTTATCTTATGTTTACAGGGGCTTCCCTATTTATAGAATTTGAGATACCTCTTTGGAAAGCATGTGACCATTCATGAAGAGTCAAAAGCTTTAACTCTTCATTAGGATAGACACATATTTCTACCAAAAGGCATCACTTCTAATTTCCATTCAATTAGTTAATTTAATATAATAAAAATAATATTAAATTTTCCAACAATCCCCCACATGAACGAAAATTGACTCAACACTATGCAAATGGCAATGTAGACACTAAAGAGAGAATTCAATAGGAAAAGTACCGCATGGGATATGTAGCTTTTGGCTTTGAACCTTCCGTAGTGAATTACCATCAGATTTACTTGGCTAATTAGTGAACGCGATGTCTTGAACTGCTCAGCCGTTTGTCTAAACCAAGATAATAGTAATCACACAATACTCTTCCAGACACCTTGTGGTTGCTTGGCTGTGTTCATTTTGGTGCTTTAGAGAATTAAGCCATTAAGAAAATTCTCATAGGAACGGCCCCATTCCTCACTCAAGATAGGTGACTTCCCATTAAGAGTATCATGCAATACCCCACTTGTTATTTCCAAGTATAGGAATCATTAAAAGCAAAGTTTATCCTAAACGCGCTATAGATAAAACCATTTCATCATAGGACATGGGTAGGAGATTATCTCCGCAGTGCTCCCATTGAATCATCCACAAGTCGGTTGTCCCTTTGAACCCAGATCTTGGGATCTCTAGTCAGCTAGGTTGGGTTGCCATTATGGTGATTCTTAAGACTTAGGCTTTTAATCCATTCCCCTCGATGATACAACTTACTCTCTAGTCAAACCTTTAATAATTGGATCAGCTAGGTTGATGACTATCTCTTATGGTGCACACTTCCATTTATGAAATTATATTCATTCGAGAGTAGTTGTTTTGCAACGTAATTCCTTCAAACATGTGTTTGGACTTGGTAAGTAATTTGCTAATTACACTTGAGTAAACTCCCCCACATTTAAGGAATTTGTTAGAAGATCGCCAACCTTTCAATACCTTAAAACTTCAATTATAAGAGATTATCGTTATCTCTTTTTAGAAGCGAATTACTTTTACATTCTTTTTAAGTATATTTCATTTCTCAAAATAGCTAAGCCACCCCCACAATTCCGTTACATTGTTGTTGCATTTCTTTGCCATCAATAATTCATTCATCATACTTAAAGAAATAGAAAACTTATGTAGATAAATTTCTCTCATCCATCTTCATAGGCCCTTAAGCCCCACTAGCCTTTCTAAGGAGATGCACTTGTTCGCTACTCCTTTGCCCTGAGCCCTATGAACTTACCGAGTCACTTGTTTCCTTAATTAGGCTTCTAATTATCAGACCAAACATGATCTAAAGTTTCTTCCCTTTGCGTGAATACTTCTTTTGCTGTCACATATATTTGCAACGTTAATATACACATCAAGCAAATAGAATACTTAATTAAATTAAGTTCGGTTTCTGTTTCTTGAAATTAATTTTGCATCTACACAGTACACAGTACATGATACATATAATATATACATATACATATATATATATATCATTAATTAGGCCACTTTCATTTCTGAAATGATGAATTCCTTGCACACTGACCATTTAAGCCATATTAATCCCTTTTAATGGAACAATGACAAGTGATGCATCTATTTGATTTAAAACCCCCAATAAAACTCACCAGTCAATATTGTGGTTTTATTTTATGCCTTTCATGTTGACGTACGTACTTCTCAGTAAACAAACTTATGCAAGTATATTTCACCCAAAAATTCCTATCTGCACCCATTGCTAACTGATTTAACTTTACTGCTAGATACCACCGCCTGAAAGGTATTGCCATATACTAGTTTTGCAATAAGTAGAACACGCAAGTAATAAATAAAAGTACCATTTTGGTGGGTGACATCTCCAAGTAGTTTATAATTCATTTAGACATGCGGTTACACATATATCCATACTAATGAAAGAGAGTCACGACTTCTGAAACCCGCTAATTCATTTAAAAAGAACCAAATGACCCATACTAAATGATCATGCCTTTTCGTTAAATTCTTATCAGGAATATGATCACAGTCATGATATATATATATATATATATATATATATATATATATATAATATTACATACCAAATTTGGTAATCTCGCTCATGTCTTTCATGTACCAGTTTTGTACAATACCCAAGACACCAATTGTGTCCTTTGATCAATGATGTAACCTTTAAAAGGGTTGCATTAGTTTCAAAAGGAACTTCGAGACTTCCAATGGTCAGTTGAAACCATCCAAGAATCTATGGACGTCTGTTTAAATCTCCAGACTTAAAAGAAAAGAAAAACTGCAAACTTAAAAAGTCAACGAGCGTAAGAAAGTATTTCAAGTACATACATAGTATTTAACTGTAAACTAGGATTTGAAACATTGAATCTTGCTTTGTAATAAACATGCATACCATAACCATATATTAATCATGCATTTGCTATGGAAATTCCTCTCTAGGGTTCCTTTAGGGTTTCGCTAGGGTTCTCGAGGAGAGTGGTGGATTGTCTATTACAACGCCAGCTATCACAGTGGTTTTGTATAGTCGATCCGTGTTCATGGGTGTGGCATTTCACGTTAGACTAGTTTGTGAGGAACTGAGTGGATGTTTGCTCAAATTGGCCAATGGGGGAGAAGTTTTCTGGGTTCTTTCGAAACGGTTTGCAGTTAGTGCAAAGGTGGATGGAGGACATGGTGATGAAATTTGTCGAACAGTTGGTTCTCACTGCTAAAGAGCAAAGGGTGGTGGTGGTGGATGCTAAAGAGAGCGTTTTGCTCAAAGTGACTAGGGTTTTCTTGGTGGGTAGAGTGCGCTCTTGTAAGGTGCTCAACAAGGAGTGTTTCAAATGCCAGATGTTTAACCTTTGGCGTCACAAAGTTCGGGTGACGATTATGGAGTTGGACGAGGGCCTGTTCTTATTTGGGTTCGATAGTCTTTGAGAGAGGATGGTGGTTCTAAAGGGAGGTCCGTGGCTTTATGACGGTGTGTTATTAGTGCTGGCGAGGCAGATGATCTGGCGTATCCTGCCAGCATCCCATTGTGTTCCCAGGAGTTTTGGGTCCAGTTGAAAGGATTTCTACTTCCATATATGACGTGTCATATGGGACAATTCATTGGTAATCAAATCGGTGTTCATGTCCTTACTGATCAAAGTAGTAAGGGTGAACTTCAAGTAAGTATACTACGCATCCGTGTGTTATTGGATATTATAAACCCTTTAAGGAGAAGCTTGCTGCTATCAATACAAGGAGCGGAGGTGCAGGTTGATCTGCGTTATGAGAAAATTTCGATAACTTGTTTTTTGTGTGGGCTTAGTGGTCATATGGAAGAATGATGTGTACATTAGACGAGCAAAAATGATGATAATCATTCAAAGCCGTATGGTCGATGGTTTCAAAATGATGTGGTAGAGGATAATTACCGGCAGCCACAAGGAAAGTGATATGGGTAAGATAAGTCACAGGGTTGGTCAATGAGAGCTCCATTGCATGTGGAAGAGGTGGAAAGTGCGAACAACCATGAAGTGGACTGCCATGGCTTGCTAGAGGAGGCGGTGTTGGTGGTTGGGGGTAGATGACAGAGAACAGGGCGTTGAGCGAGAGATTAACACCATTAATGACTCATTTATTATTCCTAATTTGAATGAGGATGTTGACCCGGAGATGTTGCTAGTGAATTCGATGGCAATTATCTCGTCCCTGCAGATCCCTACAGATCAGGAATCACGTAGATTGACTTTAATTGGCGTGGAGTTGACAGTACCGCTTGGTACATGGGGGGAGAATGTTATTACTCAGACTGGGCTTGTAACTGAGAGGGGAATGGTTGACTCCATTGGTCCCCGAGGGGGACACGAGTTTGAGTTAGGTCAGATTACAGATGGGGTGGGCTAGGATTTGCAAGGGGGACAAAGTGGTGTTGGGCTAGGATTATAAGCTGGTGATGGTATTGGGCTAGGATAAGATCCTTTTCGTCTCATGCCTATTATAGGGTTTTATTAGGGGTGTGCAATAAGGAAGAAGCGTAGAGGGAGACGCATGGGAAGGTTGACTTCGCCAAGTTGCCAGTCCAATGCTTAGGATTATGGTGTTGCAACTTTGCCTGAACTCAGGAAAAGAGTGGATTGTGAAAAGGATGACATGGATGCAAGAAGTGGGGCTCGAAGGAAGATAATGGATGATTCAACTTTATTCAATTTATGAGCAGAGGTTGACAGTGCTCAACCCCGCCGCCTGCAATGAGTTGTCTAAGTTGGAATTGTCGGGGGCTTGGGAACCTCTGAGCAGTTCATGCGCTTAACCGGTTAATTTCCAATCAAGATCCTACTGTAGTGTTCCTGTGCAAGACAAAAAATAATTCTCGTTACATGGAACGTTTACGTTTAAGGTTGAGTTTTGATTGTAGTTTTACTGTTGACAGTAGAGGTAATTCTGGTGGTTTGTGTGTTTTATGGAAGGAGGAAATAAATCTTTGCTTATGGTCTTATTCTCAGAACCATGTTGATTTCTATGTGGGTGGTCCGGGGGAGCCATTGTACTGGCATTTTATTGCATTTTATGGTTATCCAGCTACATGTGATAGGCATAAGTCTTGAAGTTTATTACAATCTCTTTGTGGCAATGAGTCCAATCCTTGGTTGTATATGGGAGACTTTAACACAATCCTTCTAGCCAACAAGCAGGAAGGGGTAATGTTCTTCAAGATAGACAAATGGAAGGGTTTCGTGATGTGGTGGAGGGTTGTTGACTTGTTGACCTTGGTTTTTCCGGAAATAAGTTTACATGGTTTACTACAAAAGGGGGTGGAATCGAGGTGTGGTTGGATCGAGCATTGGGTAATCAAGCATGGATGGATCTCTTTCCTTGGTTTAAGGTGCTACACTTGAATAAAACTTCGTCTGATCATGTTTCGGTGTTGCTTAATTAGTCGTGACGAGCTTTAATTCGTGGCAAGAAGCAATTTTGCTATGAGGAATATTGGAATATGCATGAAGGATGTACTGAAGTGGTCCAAGATGGTTGGGATCAAGCTGTGGAAGGCTCGCGAAAGTTCCAAGTGACCGAAAAAATTAAGTTGACGAGGATGAAGCTGAATAATTGGGCTCGTAGTAATGCCAGGTCGAGTTTTAAGGAAAATTGGGAAGTGGAGGACAAACTCACGAGTCTGTTGGGGCAACCGTTCATGAAGGAATCTATCGAGCAAAAAAATGAGCTTATTGGAAAGCTAAATAGACTACTTGAACAAGAAGAGCAATTCTGGAGACAAAGATCGAAGAAGAATTGGATAAAACTTGGTGATCGGAATACCAAATATTTTCATCAGAAGCGTAATTGTTTATATGGTTTAATGGATGACACTGGGTGTTGGCGTGAGGATAGAGGTGGAATGGAAGAGGTTGTGGTGTCGTATTTCTCAAAGCTGTTCAGTTCGAATGGGGTAAAGAATTTCGACGAGATTTTGTGTCACATCAGGCCTTCAGTGACGGAGGAGATGAATAAGTTACTTGATAGCCCGTTCAGGGATGAAGAAATTAAAGCAGCTGTATTTCAGATGCATCCCACGAAAGCACCAGGTCCTGATGGTATGTCTCTTGGGTTTTATCAAAAGCATTGGGGGCTGGTTGGTGCATGCATTTGTAGAGGGGTTCAATCCATGCTTCTCTCAGGTCAAATTCTTCATAAAATTAATTATACACCTATCACATTAATTCCTAAAGTTAAGGATGCAACAATGATGACACAACTACGTCCCATCAGTTTGTGCAATCTGTTGTACAAAATAGTGGTGAAAGTGCTTACAAATAGATTGAAGCGGATCCAAACAAGCATTATTTCTCCTAATCAGAGTGTGTTTATACCGGGGTGGCTCATTTCTGATAACTATTTTGTAGCTGCTGAAGTTGCTCATTACATACATAAGTGGTATTCGGGGTCAAATGGTCTTATGGCGCTAGAACTAGATATTAGTAAGGCTTATGACTGTGTGGAGTGGAAATTTCTCGAGGCTATATGATGCATTGTATGGGGTTCTCAGATAGGTGGATACGGATGATTATGTTATGTATCACAACGGTGTCGTATTCGTTCAAGTTGAATGGTGATCATGTGGGTTATGTGCATCCGGAAAGAGGAATACGGCAAGGGGACCCTCTTTCGCCTTATTTGTTTCTGATGTGTGCCGAGGGCCTCTCGACGTTATTAACAAAGGCCGAGAGTGATGGAGAATTGCAGGGAATCAAGGTGTGTCGCAATGCTCTGAGTATCCACCATTTGTTTTTAGCAGATGATAGTTTTCTCTTTGCTCAGGATACCTTTAGTGAGTGTCAAAGAATTAGACAAGTGTTAAGGAATTATGAGTTGGGGGCCAAGCAGTAAATTTTGATAAGAGCTGTGTCTCATTCAGCCCCAATCTTACTAATTATGATAAATAGTTATTGGCCGACTACCTCGGAATGAGGAGAGTGGATTTTCATAATAAATACCAGGGATTACCGATGCTAATTCAGAAGTCGAATAAGGAAAATTTTGCGTACATCAAAGACTGATTGTGGAAAAAGTTGCAAAGTTGATGGGGTGGGCTTTTGAGTAGTGTGGGCGTGAGTTACTAGTGAAAACGGTGGCTCAGGCCTTACCTATGTATTCCATGCAATGCTTTCTTCTTCCTAAATCGTTATGTGAAGAGTTGAACAGATGATTACTAAGTTTTGGTAGAGCGGGGATCCGGCCAAAAGGAAAATACATTGGCTTAACTGGAGGTGTTTGTGTAAGTCAAAGCATGAAAGGGGTTATTGGGTTCAGACATCTTTATACTTTTAATCTTGCTTTATTGGAAAAATAAGCCTGGCGTTTCCTTAATGATCCGGAGTCTATCGCTTATCATGTTTTTAAAGCTCGTTACTTTCCTACGACAGATTTCTCAGAAGCAAGGTTGTCTACTAATAGTTCCTATGTTTGGAGAAGCATTGCAGCTTTGAGACCTGTGCTTCATAAAGATCTCCGATGGTAGCTGGGTAATGGAAAGAAAATTTGTATATGGCAGGATAACTGGGTGCCACGAGAGTCATGTTTCAGGTTCTTGTCTCTACTCCCGACACATTGGGCTATAGATACCATGGTGTAGGTATTGTTTTGGAGGGAGTAGAAGTAGTGGAATGTGCAGTTGCTAAATCAACTCTTCTCCCCGGAGGAAGTGGAGATAATTAGCAACCTTCCACTTAGCCTACAAGATATTGAAGACTGTAGGGTATGGCATTATGAACATCATGGTAAGTTTACTGTTCGGAGTGCTTACCATGTTGCTCGGGGGTTAAATGTCACCAATGGAGAGAGGTAGATGGCTCATCTTCATCGTCTAGCTCGTTGGAGGAGAAGTTTTGGAAGAACCTATGGAGTGCTTGTGTTCCTGGGAAGGTCAATATTTGCGTTTGGCGAGCATGTCTGGATTGTTTGCATACATGGTTGAATCTTTCCAAATGACAGGTGTGGAATGAGGAGGTGTGTGTTGCGTGTGGTAGTCAAACCAAATCAACGGAGCACATTCTAAGAGATTGCAATGTGGCAAGAGCGATGTGGTTTGGTAGCCATAGCCTAAGGGTGGATAATAGCCAATGTTTATCTCTCATCCACTGGTTAGCTAATATCAAACTACAGGTATCAACCGTAGGGTTTGAGCTTTGTTTGAAGTTGATCTGGGCATTATGAAAGCATAGGAATAAGGTTCTATGGGAAGGTAAGGTGGTACACCCGTAAGAAATTATGCTTCGAACAGAAGGGTGGATGCAGGAATTTCATAAATGGCATAAGCTAGTAACAAGGAGGGCTGCCCGAGAGTTTTAGAAGTGGAGAAAACAAGATAAGGGGTTGATTAAGTGTAATTTTGATGGGGCCTGGAATCAAAGTGATCGGTAGGGTGGTTATGGGGTGGTGTTACATAACCATCTGGGGGAGTTTCTAGCTGCTGCTGCCAGTCCAATTGTGAGCCTACAATCTGCATTGCACACAGAGTTCACTGCAGCTTGCCAAGCTATGGTGTTGGCAATGAGTTATTTCTCAGAGGGGCTAAAGTTTAATTTTGAAGGAGATGCCACTTTGGTTTTGGCTGCCATGAAGGGGCAATAAACTGATTGCTCAGGGTTTGGACTAATAATAAATTATTTGTGGTGGTTCCTGGCAAGTTGGACATCTTCGATGGTCAGTCATTGTCACATCCCAGTCTCGACTCCGCCGTAGCACGATATTGTTCTCTTTGGGCCCCAACCACACCCTCACGATTTTGTTTTTGGGAACTCAGACGAGAACTTCCCATTGGGTCACCCATCCTAGGATTGCTCTCGCCCGAACTTGCTTAACTTCAGAGTTCCAATGAAACTCGAAGCCAGTGAGTCCCCAAAAGGCCTCATGCTATAGGAAGGCGGGCATGTACATATAAGGCACATCACCCCTTCTTCGTTGGTCGATGTGGGATGTTACAGTCATACCCAGTGCGAAGGCAACTAGGCGGCACACCGGTTAGCTTGAATGGGGATTAGCTGTGATCAGGAGGTTTTGTGGTTTGAGGAATCACCAGATTTAATTCAAGATATACTCTTTGAGGATGGTTTGTAATTTTCTATATTGTTCATTTGAGGATAGGTTTATTGTTGTGCAGGACGCTCTTTTCATTAGACCGGGTTGAAAGCCCCAGCAAGGTTTTTATCGAGGTCCATTATGCACACTATTCTCAGTTTGTACGTATTCTACTTTGCTTAATGAATATCGTACCTTCATTTTCAAAAATAAAATAAAATAATCATGCGTTTGCTCTCATATAATCATATACTATTCATATTTTCAATGACAAACGAATGACGTACCAAAATGACAAAATTCATGTAATCGAATACCATATTTTATGTCCGTGATTTTCTCAAAAGTAAAACTTTAATTGATCAACCTTCAATAGCAACTAAACCATAAGCTTGTCTTAAGATTGTTGGAATATCAAAATAATGCATGCATATGAGTAACCAATGTTAAATGAACATGACATAATGGATTAGAAAAACCTAGAAAATACAGTCGAGGCAAGTTTTGGACTTGTCATATATTTAGTGCACTATGTGTTTGAATGTATATATAGGACGATAAGTTATCTTATGTTTATAGGGGACTTCCCTATTTATAGAATTTGAGATATCTCTTTGTAAAGCATGTGATCATTCATGAAAAGTCAAAAGCTAAAACTCTTCATTAGGATAGACACATATTTATATCAAAAGGCATCACTTCTAATTATCCAACTCCCATTTACGAGAGAAATTCCATTGGCATTTTTCCATACCTATGCATCAACATCAAAATTATAATAATACTAAGAACACTTATTGAATTTTGATGCACTGAGAAAGGTACTTGTCACCTTTTTGTGTATCTATCTCCGTTCCTAGAATTGAACCAAATTGTTTGTATCATTAGTTGAGATAATGGTTTGAACAAAAATACCAGTTTTCTAGAAAGCTTTTTATATTAGCACCTCACAAAATGTTGAATGCACTCCACATTAAAATTTAGTACTAAATGACTTATTTGCCCTACTATGCAATGACAATTTTGACCTTATTAGGTTAAAAAAAATTTCTATATATGTAGCGACCCGTCCCCAATTATTATGATTTTTATAACTTTTAAATGTGAAATTTCGAAAATGTCCTTCGAGACAAAGTGTTGACTTTTGTTGACTGCCGTGTCATGTCATGTAAGGTTCATTTTCTTGGCGTATCATCGTAGTACTCGTCGCTACGGATACATGGGCATAAACGGATCACAATTTGGAGTTATAATGAAAGAGTTATTAACGTTTAAAGTTAGGGACAAAATGGTAAATTGGTTGTTATTCTGGAAAGCTCCAGATTTGCTGGAGCTTTGATCAGGAGCCACATGTGTGGTTGAGATGAAAAGAAAAGGAGAATGCGGGAGAGAAAAAGGGATGGAATTGGCCAATGGGAGAGGAAAGCAAGGAGGGGAAATGAGGGAATCAGATCCTTTTGAAGACCCGCGACCCAACCTGCGATTTCCATGGTTTCTGACGGCTTTTCACCCATTTTTCTGGCAAATTACACCACCTAACCACTTAGAGCCAATTCCACAACCTTCCCTCTATCCATTCCACCCCAAATTTGGTGAGATTTGGCCTTGAAAATGGGAGAACCCGCACGGTAGGGTGCGGGCAGCTTTGGGTTCGAATCACCTAAATCCGAAACTAACCACATCCATCTCCACCATCAATATACTTCCCTTGAGCCTAGAAACAATGCCCAATCATTGGTTGGAGCGTCGGAGTCGATTTGAGGACGAATCAAGAATCACCCTTTATAAGGTTTCCAACGAATCGAAGGGAATTTGAGGTGTTTCCTGGCCAAATTGGCCTTAGTCACATGTATAAAACTTTTTCCACTCACTGAGATCTTCATTTCTGTGAAGTTTGAGAATTTTTAGAAATAATTGAATTTTCTGGCAAGTCGGGGCGGCCGAGTGGGCCGAGACATCCCCTGACCTTCCTAGGTTAAATTTGAATACCTTGATTCCATTTGTGAGGTTCGATTGATGAATTTCCATCATTTGAACCTAGTTTTGTTAAGGTCTGCCACTTGATTATTATAGCAATCGACGATCTGACCGTTGGATCGTCACCAAACTTTGATACATTATAATACGTAATATTTGAGGATATTAGAAACTTACGGATCGAGAATCCGACGTACGAATATTCCAATTAGGACATGTAAGTTATATGTTCTATTGATAAGAATTCTAAGAAATTTTGATAATTGTTCTAGGTGTCGATCGTTCGTGACACCTTGATGTTGTGCTAGGGAGTTGTAGCGTAGACTCCAGGTGAGTGGGCTCTTGGTTTTCTATATATACGTATATATGCTTTCTATTTTCCTAGAAATTGTTTTAAAAGGATTTACGTTTTTAAATGCCATGTCAATTACATTACATTTTAGTATATGCATTAGCATAGATATGCATATTATTGCATCATGCTGTGGACGCCAGGTAAGCATCAGGTGAGTACATATTGATGATAGTGATGTCAGTGTGTATGGTTATGCCTGGATGCATTTGGTACTCATTATCCTACACCCTGGTGTTAGTGCTCTGCCCGAGGTCAGGGCCTAGCCTTCACGTGATCGTTCATCTCCCACACCACACGCTTACCTTGGATCCAAGGCAAGTGCCAGCCTGTCGTACAGACCACATTAGGTGGTTCCGACTCGTAGGTGACTTGCGATACTTCGCATAGCCTTCACGTGCTCATAGCACTTGAGCGTATTTATTTACACCCAGCCTATCGTACAGACCACATTAGGTGGTTCCAACTTGTGTGCAGGTTTAGAGCCGTACATGTCACGTTATGTGACTCCGGCTGGCATATCATTTTACATTGATTTATTTCACCTGGCTTACTTATTTCATTGCTGAGATACTTGACATGGCATATACTTGGTTTTCACTACTCTCGAGTAGGATTTCTATATACATATGTAATACTATTTTCTGGGAAATTATACGGGTTTTACGGTGAGGGGTTATAACATTTTCAAAAGGTTTTTATTAAAAACTTTATTTTCAGGCCCACTCACCCTTATTTTTGCACCCCTCCAGGTTTTAGTTGCTGAAAGTTCGTATCGACGAGGATTTGTGGTGAATCTCAATATAGGTGGCTACCTCTGAGGGTATGATCCTTACCTACACTACTGTACTTTACTTATGCTCTGACATTGCGTGCGAAACAGGCTCGTTCCCGCTGGCAGTGCACTCTGGCCCTTAGGCACTTTTAGGGCTAAATTTATTCACATTGTCCACATCATTATACTTTATGGCTTCGTCACCTTCCTGGTGTCGACCAGCACAGCTCGATTCAGAGTCCTAGCGGACATTCAGGGTCGGGGTGTGTCAATATACGCCCGAAATCATTTTTAATGTTTTATTTATCCTATTTAACTATCAAAACCCCTTCAACCCTCCATTGTTGAACAAAACCCTAACCAATGAAACTACAAACATGTTGATTGAGAAAAATTAATTTTGACGAATGAAACACGAAATCGATGTTATGGAAGCTTCACATGAGGTAAGACTTCATATTTTTTTATTGTTTTAGTGATTTTGATGACATCGATAATTATTGAATCTTGCTTTTGATGCGTTATTCAAGCTTCTATGTTCGTATTCATCTTTTAGGGATCACAGAGATTACATGAAGAATTAAACACTCAAAATTACCACCAAATATTAAAAACTGAAGACATGGGTTTTAATGGTAGAATTGAAAACAACCCACATATGCTTTAAATCCCAGGCGGCATCTTTTGTCAAAATTCTAGTCGGTATTTTTTGTCCAAATTAAAAGCTTTCTAAGATTTGAGATATGTGGGGTGCATATAGAAAATGTAAGGTATATATTAAGAATGTGGGGTGTGAGGGTATTATGGGGAAATATGTGGGGTGTATTAAGATAATTTTTAATTGAAAAAGCAAATATGGGTTGTATTAAGTATGTGGAGTTTATTCAACAATTTGTGGGATGTTAATATAATAAGCCTTTCTGTAATAGGTTTTCATTAAAGGAGTTTTTTTTTTTTTTTTTTTTTTTAGCACCCCCTAAATTGTTGATTACACCTCACATACTAAAAAAAAAAAAAAACCTAACATTTACTTTTTAAACTAAACATTATCTTAATACACCCCGTTTTCTTACCCAAATTACCCTCACACCCCACTTGCTGTCATATTAGAGCATATTCAAGGAGAAACCAATTTCGAAACGAGAAATGCAACTCTCACTCCATTAACATGGTCCAATACACTAAGCAGTTGCCCATCTCAAGGTGTCCTGAAAACCCATAGTCTGAGAGAAGCCGTCTTGCTCTCCCATACTGTTTTTGTGGGTTGGATCACATCGAACAACTTCTGGGAAAAAAAGTTGAGGGCTTGTCTTTTTTGTGTGCATGAATACTCCATTAACATGGTCCAATACACGGTGCATGCACAAACCCCAGATTTACTGTCACCATTTTTTTTAACAGAACCCCACATATCCAACACCAAAATTTCCAAAAAAGAGTTTTAATCAATTTGAACAAAACCCGGATGAAATTATTGGCAAATTTTCAGAAACGGATGATTAGAATAACCCAAAAACAAAAGTAGTAAGAACAATAAGAATTAGGGCATATAAGTAGTTTCATATTAGGCATATAAGGCATTTGATATTAAAATTTTATGTGAGGTGTATTCATCAGTGTGTGAGGTGCTAATAAAACAACCCTATAAGTTATCACCCTGTAGCAAAGTAATTACATGAAATCTTTATTTTTTTACGCTCTGGTGTGGGGTGTTGGGCTAAATTACATAATGAGTAATAATTAGATATCAAACTCGTCATTTATAAGAGTCAAACCTGAAACCTTTTACTTACAAGTGAAATTCCACTTAACAAAAAATTCATTGGCAAATGTTGTCTCGGTAACTGATGTAAAATGACATATTCACTGTTATGCAACAAAAGTTTGCAAATTAGTTCATAATGTTGCCTAAGTAAGAACTGCAATGCAAATATTTGGATAATTGAATATATCACACTTAACTCGTTTTCTTAACCATAATCAAAATAGAAGGAATTGGATTGAGGAGAGATTGGAGAGATAGAATTGAGAAGGAGTTGGAATGAGGAGGAATCAAAATTAGATTACTGTTGAAGCTGTTTATTTAAATGTTCTGGAATCGGAATATGAATGAACTTTAGTTCATATAAGTTATTTACTAATTCAGATGAATCGGAATATAAATCAATAAGATTACTGAAATGCCCTTATTATTTTTTGTTTTATTTTATCCTATATTTATTTTCAATAACATTTTAGTTAGGAGTTTAGATTAAAGGGCAAACATTTAACAAATATTTTTACATTTTGTTACCCTGTAGAAGCAGATCCATCTCTACTTGATTTTAAGAATAAAAAAACATTTCATAAAAGTAGTTTATTAAAGAGAAAAATAAATTGCAATAAGTAGTAAGAAGAAAAGAGTTCAGAGCCCTCTTTGGTTCTCAAAACATGAAGGTCTCCGTCCTCAGGGAGAAAAAAAAAGTTCTCCGTCCCCTTTGGTTCTCAAAACAGAAAGGTGGGAAGGAGCCCATATCTCTCTCTCATTCTGGGTTTTGTTAGAAACTTGATGCTCATAATTGTTTTGATTTGTATCATTGTATGTGGTTTTGTATTTGTTTGCACCACCATCGCCATCGGAGCTCACCGCGAGTTGAAAAATATGAAATTGCAGGACTGTGTGATGGGTTGGAAAGGTGAAGTTGTTGGGATACTTTCGGATTAGCAAAAAATCATGAGGGTCGTTTCAGTATAGAAGTTGGAATCCGGATGCGGAGTTTCTCCAGGAATCCAAATATCAGGTCCCTCCTAGGAATCCAAATCCGAGAATTTCTGGAGTGTGATTCCAAATTTTAGATGGGCCCATGTGTTTTTGATTCCCTAAAATTTTAGTAAACAACGGAATGACTTGGAAAGAGTGCAATTCCCATTCCTTCATATTATAGTCGATGATTTAAAAATTGCCAATAGTCCCGATATTTCGGTTGATATATCGGTAAAATCAGGGTTCCGACAATTGATAGGGGTTGAAGACATATCGTTCTTGAACTTCTCCGAATGTCATTGGAATATATTTGTGTTTTCGGCGATATCGGTAAAATATTTGTGTTTTCTTTTAATGTCTCCCAAAATCAGGAGAATTAGTGGAAATTTCTGTTGAAGTTTCAGTGGTATTTTGGTGTATTGTCGTGAACTTAAGTGGAATTTCGGTTGGCCTTTCCTGCTATGGAGGCATGGTCCAATCTTTTGAGAGAGAGAGAGAGAGAAGCAAATTTATTGTGAGTCAACTATGTTACAAATTTTATATGTTAACTGGGTGCATTATTTGTTAGTTTTAGGGTTTATAAGTTTCAAATATGATTTGTATGCTTTTATTGCTACTTTCTATTATTTTGCTTTTACCGATATTTCCACCAAGACGATATATCTTTCGATATTTTTCTACAAATGGGCTACCAAAATATCTACCAAAACTGAAATTAAAATCCTTGATTATAGTCAGTTTTTGGTTCAGATTGTGTCGTCTACCAAAACACCTTTGCGCGACGCATGTGTACGTACGTCGCGCAAAACAACTTTGCGCGACGCATGTGCACATGCGTAGCGCAAAGTTGGAAAAAAAACGGTAAAACATTCTTTGTTTGGCGCCAAGATATTGCGCGACGTTTTGTACGTCGCGCAAACGGCATTTGTAGACGACATGCAAAGTGTTTTGCGTGACCCACAAGTTCTTGGGTCGCACAAAGGCTGTTTGCGCGACGCTTTGTCTTTTAGGTCGCGCAAACATACTTTGCGCGACGAAATTTGGTGCGTCGCGCAAGATTCCGTCGCGCAAACATGTTTTTCTACTAGTGTAACTATACTTTGGTACAATTCAAGCCACCGCATTTTGGACTCCTGGCTCTGTCGCTGCTTGCTTCCAACTGCATAAGCACGCATGAAGATTTCTTATGTGCAACAACACAAACGTCTTCTGCAACTACTGCGAGCATGCTCAAGGGTTCAGTCCCTTAGAGCAACAAAATCACTCCAAGCTCTCAGCACCACGTACAATGGGTCCATCTTTGACCCAACCCATTTTTGTTTGCAACAACATCATGTCCCGGTATTCGTCACTTGGAGAATTGTCAGTTGCACGTCAATGGTTTGACAAACTGCCTGATAGAAACACTGTGTCATATAATATCATAATTAGTGCTTACAGTAGATGCGGGTACGTAGGGGAAGCTTGGGAAATGTTTTCTGAGATGAGGTGTTATGGGTTTGAGCTAACTCAGTATGGGTTTGGTGGGTTGTTGACATGTGGGTCATTGGATGTTTATCATGCGGTTCAGCTGCATTCTTTGGTAATAAAGAATGGTCTGTTTGATGTCGATGCTTTTGTGGGGACTTCGTTGTTGGGTTTTTACGGAAGGCATGGGTTGTTAAAGGAAGCGGTTCGGGCATTTGAAGATATACCTTGTAAGAGCTTGGTCACATGGAATTCAGTGATATCTGTGCTTGGGAATCATGGGTTTGCTGATTATAGTGTGTTGTTATTTTGAGAACTTGCGAGAAAGAATTATACTTTGTTTGTAGGTTCTTTTGTGGGTGTTTTTTCGGCATTTTCATGCCAACAGGACTTGGGATTTGGGGAACAACTGCGTTCTTTAGTCATAAAGAATGGTTTTAGTGTGAAATTCTTGTGGTGAATTCTATTATGAGTATGTACGTGAAATGCACTGACATATTCAGGATGTTGCATCATTGTATAGTTTCATTGGTGCAGTAGCAAAAACTGAGAGATCTTGGAAAGCACTCAAATTCTTCTCGAAAATGTCCACGGATGCAGTATTGCCTAGTGAAATCACATTTGTCAGCCTTGTAAACTATTGTACCCATTTGGAGCTGCCGTGCTATGGTGAGTCTTTTCATGCTAAGATAATCCATATGTAGGTAGTGCACTGATTGACTTTTATGTTAAGTTTAATAACTTAAAAAATGCCCATCGCTGTTTTAATGAGATATATGCGAAAAATGTGGTTTCCTGGAATGCTTTGATTTGGGGATACTCTATTATCTTTTGGCCTGCTTCTCTATTCTTAATGCAAGAAATCCTTCATTTGGATTACCGACCAAGTGAGTTCACATTTTCATCTGTTCTTAAGTCGTCATTGGCATTAGAACCACAACAACTTCATTGCTTAATTATAAGAATCGGATTTCAGGAAAACAGGTATGTCTTGGGCACTCTTAGAACCTCATATGCCAAGAATGGTCTCATATCTCATCTGCTGGCCTTTCTCACAGCTTCTGATGGTCTTCTTGCTGCTGTTCCTTGTTATGTCATTTCTGTAACTTGTAGTGGAACCAAGCAATATGATGAAACTCTGAAATTACCTGCGGTTCTTGAAAAACTTGACCTTGTATCCTGGAACTTTGTGATTGGAGCTTGTGCTCGCAGCGACTATTACAAACAGGCATTTGAGCTTTACAAACGGATGCAGTGCTATCAAGTCCTACCAGACAATTATATGTTTGTTCGCCTTCTAAGCGTCTGTGCTAAACTGTGCAGCTTTTCTTTGGGCAGTTCTCTTCACGGTTATATCATTAAGACTATTTCAACTGTTAAGACACGTTTGTATGCAACATGTTAATTGACATGTATGGGAAATCTGGTAGCATCGGCAGCTCAGTGAAGATCTTTGAAGAAATGGAAGACAAAAATCTTTTCATATGGACAGCTCTGATTTCTGCACTGGGACTTAACGGTTATGCTCTTGAGACAATTAAACGATTTAGAGAATGATTCTGTTCGGCTTGAAGCCGGACGTAGTGACTTTTAGCGCTATGCTTACAACTTGTAGCCATAGCGGTTTGGTGACAGATGGGATCAAGTTATTTGGGCAAATGAAAATGGATTATGGGGTTGAACCAGAAATTGATCATGACCATTGTTTGGTGGACATACTGGCTTAAAGTGGACTTGTAAGGAAGTAGAGAAGGTGATTTCCAACATGGCCTTCCCACTAAATGTCGTTATATGGCGTAGTTTCTTTGAAGGGTGCAAGAGTTATGGAGCTGATACGGAACAAGCCCTGTTAAGCAAGTTTGTAAGTAATTTTTTGTATTATTGATGAGTCGATATTATACCATATATTTTACCCTATTCTTTGTTATTGTTTATTGCTAGAATTTTGATATTTTGTTATGTATTTTTAATGTAGGGCATGTGATTTCCTCTTAAGCAAAAAAGTGATCAAACAGATAAATTTTGGAGTGAGTCCAATTGGAGGATGTTCCTAAGTCTTTCAAGATGATTTTGTCAAGATTTTAGATTTTTCTACCAAGACATTTGACTGTGGCGAAGAAAAGAAGCCCAGCGCGCAGCTTTCCCAAATTGACGTTTTTGGATGTTTTGGGTATCTTGGAGGTCAAGATGGCATATTTTGAGGAAGATTCATTCTAAGGATTTGTCGGGAACGACTAACTTAAGCTTTCAAAAGAGACATTTTGGACCAAATCAGAGTTGATTTGGTCGGTCAAAAGTTTGATTTTCTAAGAAATCCAAATTTCAGTTCAAATAGGAAACCTTTTATTTGCTAGTTTATTATTGCATCATGTTTCCTAGTTTTATTTCAAGACCTTTTCTAGATAGGGTTTTATTTTGCGTTGGTATAAATAAGGCTATTTAGCCATTAGCATTGTGGGGATAGGACGCATAAATTTGGAGAACTTAGCTAGGCTTTGACAATTTGTATTTCAATGTGTTTTCTATCATTTTTATGTTTCAATAAAATTCCTTTAATTTTATGGTTGTTAGTAACTAATTTTCGTTGGATAGGGTGATACCTTGAGCCTTAGCATGAATATGCATGCTTTATTTTATGCCTCAAGGTTCTAAAAAACGTTAGGCGCTAGTCGGGCAGTGGCCTGGCGCTTAGCGCCTAGACGGGGTCTAGGCGGGCACCTAGGCGGCATTTAGGTAAATTTCTTATATATTATATGAAGTAATTAGATTTACTATATCAGATGTAAATAATTATTTAATAATATGTTATTTCTTATAGAAGAACATACATATGTGAATGTTTTATGTACATATATAATATGCTTGCCTAGGAAAAAAAAAACAAAATATTATCTAAATAATTTATAATTTTTATATATATATATATATATATATATATAATATCCCAAACTTTTAAACATATAAAAAGCCCACGCAAGTGGGTGGTTGTCATAATTAAAACTATCTGATAACCCTTCAAGTAGTAGTTGTCCACTTTACCTTTTTCACATCACCCAAGGTGAACCCCAATCATCATCAACTTTTGACATTGGAAAGTGAAATGTCATTTGCATAACCTATTCATTTCTTCTTCTTTGCCCTTTCAGAAGCTCAAAATTGGATCTTTTAGTCTCTCTCACTCTCTCTCTCTCTCCCCGCGCAGTTCGCACTTTCTCTTCCCTCATCTTCGTTCTTCTTCTTCGTCCTTTCAAAACCTCAAAATTGGATCTCAAATCCAACTAGTGCCACCACAGATTGAAATGTTTAATACTCTCTCTCTCTCTCTCTTTGCACTATCTTCCCTCATCTTCACAGAGACGAGCTGCAAAAATGGGCTCTGCTACTATGTACGAGATCAGAAGTTGTAGATCCATTGTAAAATTGCAATGAGTTTGGGATTTACAGTGAGATTTAAACCGCCTTGACTGCCGCCTAGAGCTGCCTAGCCCGCCTCAGTCCTCCTCGCCTAACTGAACGTTTTGGTCTAAATCAGGTCGGAGCTCTGGCGCCGCCTAGTCCAATATTTAAAACACTGCTTATGATTTTATACATGCATACTTTGAATTATCAATCACTATGTTTAAATTGTCTTCATGTCTTAATGATTCGCAACCATTAAGATGTTTAGATAAGTAATCAGATGCAATTTTGTTGGAATGTTACCCTGAACTTGAGGAATGCTTCTTGTGGTTAGTAATTGTATGTCATCTTGGGCGAATGTCACGTTTTAGGGGTTGCATGGTTTTTCAAAGGGTTTTCACAAGGCATAATGAGTCGCATGTTTTTTCACAAAGCGTAATGAGTCGCATGTTTTTCTTTGATTTGAATGCCACAGACGGATTGCATGTTTGATATACGTTCTAGCTTGAATGCCACAAGTAGAAAATGCATCAGGAAAACCTAACCTTCAAAATTGCATGTGTAATTTATAAGCAATTGGAAAAACTACATAGGATTGTTAAGGTGATAGATGAACCCTAGTGTCCTTTTATCATTATTTTCTAAGATTGTTCCCTTTCAAATCGGTTTGTTTAATTATTTTTTATTAAAATTCGTTTTGTTATTTTAAAATCCAGAATCAATATTTTTTAAACTTTGTTTTAAATAGTTAATTAAGAATTAGTTTAAATACAAATTATTCAATCAAATATGTGGAAAAGACCTTACTTGAGCCGTCTATACTACAACTATCTTATTCTCTTGCAAGTATTTTTATCCCTACTTTTGAAGGTAGTAAAAATCCTATCAATTACAAACATCTTTAATGTTGTTTAGAGAAAGTAAATCCAAGTTCATGTCTGCTATGATATCTCATTCGACGCATAAACATTGTCACTTACTCACTTACCCCTCTCATTGTGCCCCTCCAATCTCAAGGATCACTAGTAGGAAATTGTACTTGCGTGACAAAGAAAATTCCGTTGCGCAATGTCCCCTTATGCAATGACAAACATATCTCCATCATGCAAGGGTGGTGAACTTTGCGTGATAGAGAGATCCATTGCGCAAAAACGTTGGCATGACGACAAAAAGATGTTCGTCGCGCAAAGCCAATAAAAAACATGGTTATTTATTTATTTATTATTATTATTATTATTATTATTTAGGCTAGAAAAATAATGTGCAACAAAGACTTTCCCGCTGAACCTTTGCATGACAGAGGGTTCGTCGCGCAAATCTTGTTCAGTTTCTAGGGCAGAACATTCAACGCTTAGGAAATGCAAATCTTGTTCAGTTTCTAGGGTAGAACATTCAACGCTTGGGAAATCAAGGAACACTTTCACGACAAAGGCTTCGTCGCACAAGTTACAGTCTGAGCATTAAGTGCATGTGAATCAATATAATCTACAATGTATTTAGTGAGGTCTTTGCGCGACAAATCCTTTGTCGTGCAAAGGTCCCAGCCTTCCTATAAATATGCGCTTTTGCTCTCCTTTTTCTTCACAATTCTATTCTCTTTATTCTTCACAATTCTGTTCGTGCTAAGATGGAGGATAAAAACAAGGACCAGTGCGTGACTGCCGCCGACCCGAATGATTTGAGGCAGCATTTTCAATTTGCACATGCGATTGCTGTAGCCATGGGGAAAAATTGCCCTACTGCTGAGTGGCGTTGCTGGAAAGATGTGCCTAAGAATGCAAAGAAGGTGGTGATGGATGAATTATTAGTAAGTATATTGTTGATGGATCAATAATTAATTTTGTGAAATTTTTTGTTGTATGTTAGAATTAATTAGTTGCATATATGTGTAACAGTGTAAGTATACTCTTGATAATGAGCCGAACAAACTGTTGATGAAGTTGATGGAGGATGCATTGGAGGGAGGTTACAATAGGTGGTGTTATGATGTCTTGCAGAATGGACCATGACCATCGAAATAGTAGTTTTAAATTTATGTTTTGTATGAGAATATTTAAGCTTAAGGTTTTTTTTTTATATAAGTTATGTATTTGGACTTAATTATGTTTTAATTCATGTTTGGTTATTTAAATATTTGAATGGAATATAATATTAATTTATTTAAGGTATTAATTATTTAAAGTATTAATTGAATGAAATATAATACCAATCTATTTAAGGTATTATGTGACATCCCGTCCCGGGATTATTAAACGCACGTGTGAAATTACCTTTTTGCCCTTAGTTCGTTTTTTTGTCACGTTGTGGGTTGTTTTGTGTGGTGTGGCATGAGTTGAACCACACACACACACTCACACACACAGTCACTCTTCCCCTCCCTCTGTCTCTCTCCCCCGTGTCTCTCTCTCTCTCCCTTCTTTCTTCTTCTCCCTTCTGTGAGTGTACGGACACACACCAAGGACCTTCAAACCGTCACAGATCGAGGAAACCAAGGGTGCAGTCGTGATCGTGAGGTCAAGGGAAGCACGAATATATCATTTTCAGGTAGGAACCTCAACGTTTTCACGTCGAATTCACAAGCTCCGATTTATGTACTGTTCATGCAAAATTTATACATTGAGTTTTTGGGATTTCTAAGCTCATAGGTAGCTTGGTGGTGTCCCAAGGAGCCCCGGAGTGCTTCGTTGGACGAAATTGGACGTCGGGATCGTCCTACTCGAAGTTGGCCGGTTTTGGTTGTTTGCACAGGTAAGATTTTGTAATTTTTAGCCTTTAAAAGTGGTCCAACGTGATTCTACTAGTCTAGGGCTTTCTTTTGGTCCAAGAATCATAGAAAATGGTTGAGAAACGAAGGAGATTAGTAAGTTTAAACTTTTCCCAGTTTTCCGGCGACCGGAGTCCGGCGAGGGTCGACCGGAGAAGAAACCGGAATATTCCGTTAAGTTTAACGGAATATTCCTAACGGAGGTAACGGTATCCGGTTAGATTTGACGGAATATTCCGTCAGTTTAACGGAATATTCCTGACGGCGTCTGTTGACACCGTCAGTGTGCCTGGCACGTGGCCGCGCGTGGGGGGCGCGTAGGTCCGTGCCTGTGCTGGCGCGTGGGTGCGCGTGCGGGGTCCAAAAATTATTTTAAAAATATGGTTGTGATCCTGAGGTTGTGTAGAGCACGTTGGTATATTCATTTGTCCATTTTGAGCAATGTATGAGAAGTTATTACGAGAAACGGGTTATGTGCTTTAAAGTTAACGTTTTTATAGTTGTTTCGCATTTAGGTGACACGTACCCAGAGGACGAGCGTGCACACGCGAGACAGGGGGGCTACGACCCTTCTACATACCTGTGAGTGGGCTTTTGTTTTCCGTATATACCTATATACATTTATATTCCCAGAAATTGATTTAAAAGGGTTATTTGCCTTATGCCATGCATGTTATTATTAACGTTTATGCATCATCACATTCATTAGTAGTGGCATGCATATACATATTTATATGTGGGTGCTGTGGAGGCATAGGTAAGTGCCAGGTAAGCGTTAATTAACGATTGCATTAATTAGTGGTTAGAGATGCTTAGAGAGCTCATAACCTGCACCCCCGGTGTTAGTGCTCCCGCCCAGAGTAGGGCACAGTCCTTCACGTGTTGTTCACCTCCCGCACCATACGCTCAGCTTGGATCCAAGCTAGGTGCATAGGCCTGTCGTACAGACCACAATAGGTGGTTCCGACTCGTAGGTGACCCGCGATTATTCGCACAGCCTTCACGTGATCGTAGCACTAGAGCGTATATATATGTTACACCCAGGCTTGTCGTACAGACCACTTTAGGTGGTTCCGACTCGTGGGCAGGTTTAGATATCGAGAGTGAGATTTGAGCTCTAGATGTAGCCGTACAGGTCACGTAGGTGACTCCGGCTGCCTGATTACATGATATTGATTATGATTATACCTGGGCACTTGCATATCACTTTGAGATTTTGGCATGGCATATCTTGAGCATGATTGGTATACCCTTGAGCATGTTTTGCATGTTTACACATACGTATATATGTTTATTTTCTGGGAAGTATACAGGTTTTACGGCGAGGGGTTAGAAAGTATTTTATAAATGGTTTTAGAAAGATTTGTTTTTGCCCACTCACGCTTTTGTTTTGCGCCCCTCCAGGTTCTAGTTGCTTAGCCGTTGCGGAGGTTTCCCTTGTGAGCTTTTCGGCGTTCTGACAGACACTCCACATTGTAGGGTCGCCTTCGGGCGTACTACTGTTGTCGTTTTATTTGGACTGCTATAGACCTGCTCTGAATTTGTATCGCACTAACTAGCACTTATTCTAGTACTTGTATGCTAGTTTTTAATTATTCGTACTTTGATTTTACTACTTTATTAGCTTCCGCACGTGCACATGGCTACGTTACCTTTGTGTGACGGCCAGCACGCTCCGATCTCGGTCGGGGTGTGTCAGTTTGGTATCAGAGCCTAGGTTTGGCAGTCCTGTGTCCTTGTGAGTATTCTAATAACTTTGGTGTCTTCTGTCAGAACTATGCCTCCTCGTCGGGAACCCCGTCGCTCTTCTGAGCCTAGTTTCCCCGATATTACTCAGTTGGGGGAAGCTTTTGCTACAGCCCTTCAGGCAGTGATGCGCCCTCCCCAGAGGACTCCTCTGGAGACCATGTACAATTTGAAGCTGGATAAGTTTAAGGGCAGTGAGGGACCCGAGAGCGCAGAGCGCTGGCTAGATCACATAGAGAAGACTTTTCGGGTGCTGCATAATCAGGGGAACTTGCCTATGGAGAGGTGGGTCGAGACGACGGCTTGGTTTTTAGATACGGAGTCGGCAGCTTGGTGGGAGCAGGAGCTTCGTAGGTTGACTCCGGATCAGAGGATTGATTGGAACGTTTTTACGGGGTTGTTTAGGAGAAGGTATGTGCCCCCTGAATACATTGACCGTAAGAAGCAGGAGTTTTCCGAGCTGAAACAGCGGAAGATGTCAGCAAATGAGTACTACCGTAAGTTTACGGACTTATCTCGTTACCATCCGGATGTCGCTGGTAATCCGGCGGAGATGCTCCGTCTTTTCCGTTTGGGCACTAGGAAGAAGTGGCGTTCTATGGCGTCTACGGTCCACAGCGAGACTTACCGGGACTTCTATGAGATTTTGTTGAGGATTGAGGACTCTGAGAATATGTCGAGCGATACGGATGAAGAGAAGGACGGCAACCAGAAGAAAGATGACAAAGGCAAAGGTCAGGCATCGCTCGGGCCCCGTCAGACTCAGAGTTTCAAGAGAGGTGGAGCTAGTTCTAGTTCTTCGAGTGGTGGCTTCAGTGCCACTGGACAGGGTCGTGGAGGTAGATTTTCTGGTGGCGCTAGAGGCCAGAGGCAGGGCGATGGTGGTCGAGGTAGAGCCCCTATTTGCCGCAGGTGTAACAACCGGCATTTCGGCGAGTGTAGACGTGGTAGCAATGGTTGCTTCACGTGTGGACAGGTGGGACATAGAGCGGCGAATTGTCCCCAGGGTCAGCAGCAGCAGAAACCGCCGCAGACCTTTATGCCACCACCTGCACCGCTCCAGCAGATTCAGGGTACTAGTAGCTACGGCCAGACGAGTCGAGGTGGTGCTTACCACTATCAGGGTGATGCTGTCCCTTATGCTCCGGGGCAGTATCAGTATCCCCAGGATCCCTATTCCCAGGGTGGCTATCCCCAGTATTCAGGCGGCTATATGCCGTATCCTCCAGCTCCAGCGGGTGGTCCACAGTGGTATCAGGGAGGACAGTATCAGCAGGGGGAGATTGCCACTAGCAGTGCAGGGTCTTCGAGACAGTCAGGCCAGCCCAGTCAGGGGCGTGGTGCTCAGGGACGCGGCGTTCAGGCGAGCCGAGGCCGTGGCGGGCGTCAGCAGGGACAGGGGCGTCTTCACAACATTTCTCTGCAGGACGCTCAGAACAACCCAGACTTGATTATGGGTACGTTGAACATTCTTGGTTGTTTTGCTAGAGTCTTAATTGATTGTGGAGCTACACATTCCGTAATTTCTCATACGTTTGCTCAAGTGACGCAACCCCGCCCCACACCTCTAGGGTATGATTTAGAGTTTGTTATGCCTAGAGGAGAAAGTTGTGTCATAGATTGTGTGTACCCAGGATGTCCAGTGATCGTAGAGGGAGTCGCTTTGTCAGCTGATCTTATCCCGTTAGATATTGTGGACTTTGATGTGATTCTGGGCACGGATTGGTTGCACTTCTATCGTGCCAACATTGACTGTTACGGGAAAGTAGTTACGTTTCACCGACCTGGACTACCTGTGGTTACTTTCGTGGGTGAGCAGAGTGGGGTGAGACATGGCGTTATTTCGGCGCTGCGAGCGAGAAAGTTGTTATCTAAAGGCTGTCAGGGGTATCTGGCTCACGTAGTGCTAGATGAAGCTGTTTCTAACAGAGTTGAGGATGTGAGAGTGGTCAGACACTTCCCTGATGTTTTCCCCGAGGATTTACCTGGGTTACCCCCAGATCGAGACGTAGAGTTCACCATTGAGTTGATTCCAGGTACAAATCCTATTTCTTTAACTCCTTATCGTATGGCTCCCGCGGAGTTGAGGGAATTGAAAGTTCAGCTACAAGAGTTAGTGGATAAGGGATTTATCCAGCCTAGTACTTCGCCTTGGGGCGCTCCAGTGTTGTTTGTGAGGAAGAAGGATGGAACCTTGAGGTTGTGCATCGACTACAGGCAACTCAATCGGGTGACGATTAAAAACCGTTATCCATTGCCTCGTATCGATGATTTGTTCGATCAGCTGAGAGGTGCTTGTGTGTTCTCTAAGATTGACCTGAGGTCTGGTTACTATCAGCTGAAGATCAGTAGGGATGATGTCCCTAAGACGGCGTTCAGGACTCGTTACGGTCATTACGAGTTTCTGGTTATGCCATTTGGGTTGACGAATGCACCAGCCGCCTTTATGGATTTGATGAACCGAGTATTCCAGCCTTACTTGGATAGATTTGTCATTGTCTTCATCGACGATATTCTGGTGTATTCTAAGTCGAAAGCGGAGCATGTTCGACATCTTACTTTGGTGTTGAAAAGGTTGAGGGAACACCAGTTATATGCTAAGTTTAGCAAGTGCCAGTTCTGGTTAGACCAAGTTGCGTTCTTGGGACACGTCATTTCTGCTCAGGGTATTTTGGTTGACCCTCAGAAGGTTGCAGCGGTAGAGAGTTGGGAGCAACCGCGAACCGTCACCGAGGTGAGAAGTTTCCTTGGTTTGGCAGGGTATTATCGGAGATTCGTTAAGGATTTTTCGGTGATTGCCTTGCCGTTGACGAGGTTAACGAGGAAGGATGTTAAATTTGAGTGGGATGTTAGGTGTGAGCAGAGTTTCCGGCAATTGAAGCATTGTCTCACTCATGCACCTGTTTTGGCACTTCCAGACGATAGCGGTGATTTCGAGGTTTATAGCGACGCTTCCTTGAATGGTCTGGGATGTGTATTGATGCAGCATGGTAGGGTGATTGCTTATGCTTCGCGGCAGTTGAAACCCCATGAGATGAATTACCCTACACATGATTTGGAGTTGGCTGCTATCATCTTTGCGTTGAAGTTGTGGAGACACTACCTTTACGGAGAGAAGTGCAGGATCTTTACAGATCACAAGAGTCTCCAGTATCTCTTTACTCAGAAGGAACTTAATCTTCGTCAGCAGAGGTGGTTGGAGTTGCTCAGCGATTACGATTGCACGATTGATTATCATCCTGGTCGTGCGAACGTAGTGGCTGATGCACTTAGCAGGAAGTCGCAGGGCCGCATTAACGCGTTGTACGCTAGTCGTGTTCCTCTTTTGGTGGACTTGCGCACTACGGGAGTAAGGCTAGAAGCCGAAGATCGAGATGTGGCATTACTTGCTAATTTCCAAGTTAGACCGATACTTGTTGATCGGGTGCTTGAAGCCCAAGTAGCTGATCAGGAGACTCAAGAACTTATTCAAGCTCGAGATCAAGGAAGGAGGTGAGACCTCAGAGTTCGTGATTCGGATGGCATGTTGATGCTAGAAGGTAGAATGTTCGTGCCTAAGAGTGTGGAGTTGAAGAAAGAAATTCTCGATGAAGCACATATCTCGGCTTATGCCATGCATCCAGGAGCTACTAAAATGTATCATACCATTCGACCGTTTTATTATTGGCCGGGTATGAAGAGGGAGATAGCCGAGTATGTGAGCAGGTGTGCTGTTTGTCAGCAAGTTAAAGCAGAGAGGAAGAAGCCGTTTGGGTTGTTGCAGCCGCTTCCCGTTCCAGAGTGGAAATGGGAAAATATCACCATGGATTTTGTGTATAAGCTTCCGCGTACACATAATGGCTTTGACGGCATTTGGGTGATCGTTGATCGACTCACTAAGTCGGCTCATTTTATTCCGGTAAGAGAGAAGTATTCTCTAAGCCGTTTAGCGGAGTTGTTCATCTCGAAGGTTGTGAAGTACCACGGTGTCCCTGTGAGTATTATTTCGGATCGAGATCCACGATTTACATCGAAGTTTTGGGTAGCTTTCCAGGAAGCTTTGGGCACGAGATTACTTTACAGCACGGCGTATCATCCACAGACAGACGGACAGTCAGAGAGAACTATTCAGACCTTGGAGGATATGCTGCGAGCTTCGGTGTTGCAGTTTGGTGACGCTTGGCACCAAAGGTTGGATTTGATGGAATTTGCTTACAACAACAGTTTTCATTCGAGCATTGGCATGGCGCCATTTGAGGCCTTGTATGGCAGAGCTTGTCGCACACCGTTGTGTTGGTCAGAGGTTGGCGAAAGAGTTTTAGTGGGTCCAGAGATTGTCGAGGAGACTACTCAGAATGTTCAGGTGATTAAGTCTAACCTGAAAGCAGCTCAGGACAGGCAGAAGAGTCTAGCGGATCGGCGTGCTACGGACAGAACATATGAGGTCGGAGATTGGGTATTTCTGAAGCTTTCACCGTGGAGAGGTGTTGTTCGGTTCGGAAAGAAAGGGAAGTTGAGCCCCAGGTACATCGGACCATACGTAGTCACAGAACGAGTTGGTGAGGTAGCTTACAGGTTGGAGTTGCCTCCGGAGTTGGCTAGAGTGCATAATGTTTTTCACGTGTCTATGCTCCGACACTATGTTGCTGATCCATCTCACGTTATACCTCCTCAGCCGCTTGAGATTAACCCAGATTTGACGTACGACGAGGAGCCGGTGACGATACTAGATTGGAAAGAGAAGGTCCACAGGAACAAGACAGTGAAATTAGTGAAGGTTTTGTGGAGGAATCATTCCGTTGAGGAAGCTACATGGGAGACAGAAGATCGAATGAGGGATTTGTATCCTCGTTTGTTCTTTGGCCACTAGGGACTGCTGTTGGTTGTTTTGAATTTCGGGACGAAATTCTATTAAGGTGGGAAGGTTGTGACATCCCGTCCCGGGATTATTAAACGCACGTGTGAAATTACCTTTTTGCCCTTAGTTCGTTTTTTTGTCACGTTGTGGGTTGTTTTGTGTGGTGTGGCATGAGTTGAACCACACACACACACTCACACACACAGTCACTCTTCCCCTCCCTCTGTCTCTCTCCCCCGTGTCTCTCTCTCTCTCCCTTCTTTCTTCTTCTCCCTTCTGTGAGTGTACGGACACACACCAAGGACCTTCAAACCGTCACAGATCGAGGAAACCAAGGGTGCAGTCGTGATCGTGAGGTCAAGGGAAGCACGAATATATCATTTTCAGGTAGGAACCTCAACGTTTTCACGTCGAATTCACAAGCTCCGATTTATGTACTGTTCATGCAAAATTTATACATTGAGTTTTTGGGATTTCTAAGCTCATAGGTAGCTTGGTGGTGTCCCAAGGAGCCCCGGAGTGCTTCGTTGGACGAAATTGGACGTCGGGATCGTCCTACTCGAAGTTGGCCGGTTTTGGTTGTTTGCACAGGTAAGATTTTGTAATTTTTAGCCTTTAAAAGTGGTCCAACGTGATTCTACTAGTCTAGGGCTTTCTTTTGGTCCAAGAATCATAGAAAATGGTTGAGAAACGAAGGAGATTAGTAAGTTTAAACTTTTCCCAGTTTTCCGGCGACCGGAGTCCGGCGAGGGTCGACCGGAGAAGAAACCGGAATATTCCGTTAAGTTTAACGGAATATTCCTAACGGAGGTAACGGTATCCGGTTAGATTTGACGGAATATTCCGTCAGTTTAACGGAATATTCCTGACGGCGTCTGTTGACACCGTCAGTGTGCCTGGCACGTGGCCGCGCGTGGGGGGCGCGTAGGTCCGTGCCTGTGCTGGCGCGTGGGTGCGCGTGCGGGGTCCAAAAATTATTTTAAAAATATGGTTGTGATCCTGAGGTTGTGTAGAGCACGTTGGTATATTCATTTGTCCATTTTGAGCAATGTATGAGAAGTTATTACGAGAAACGGGTTATGTGCTTTAAAGTTAACGTTTTTATAGTTGTTTCGCATTTAGGTGACACGTACCCAGAGGACGAGCGTGCACACGCGAGACAGGGGGGCTACGACCCTTCTACATACCTGTGAGTGGGCTTTTGTTTTCCGTATATACCTATATACATTTATATTCCCAGAAATTGATTTAAAAGGGTTATTTGCCTTATGCCATGCATGTTATTATTAACGTTTATGCATCATCACATTCATTAGTAGTGGCATGCATATACATATTTATATGTGGGTGCTGTGGAGGCATAGGTAAGTGCCAGGTAAGCGTTAATTAACGATTGCATTAATTAGTGGTTAGAGATGCTTAGAGAGCTCATAACCTGCACCCCCGGTGTTAGTGCTCCCGCCCAGAGTAGGGCACAGTCCTTCACGTGTTGTTCACCTCCCGCACCATACGCTCAGCTTGGATCCAAGCTAGGTGCATAGGCCTGTCGTACAGACCACAATAGGTGGTTCCGACTCGTAGGTGACCCGCGATTATTCGCACAGCCTTCACGTGATCGTAGCACTAGAGCGTATATATATGTTACACCCAGGCTTGTCGTACAGACCACTTTAGGTGGTTCCGACTCGTGGGCAGGTTTAGATATCGAGAGTGAGATTTGAGCTCTAGATGTAGCCGTACAGGTCACGTAGGTGACTCCGGCTGCCTGATTACATGATATTGATTATGATTATACCTGGGCACTTGCATATCACTTTGAGATTTTGGCATGGCATATCTTGAGCATGATTGGTATACCCTTGAGCATGTTTTGCATGTTTACACATACGTATATATGTTTATTTTCTGGGAAGTATACAGGTTTTACGGCGAGGGGTTAGAAAGTATTTTATAAATGGTTTTAGAAAGATTTGTTTTTGCCCACTCACGCTTTTGTTTTGCGCCCCTCCAGGTTCTAGTTGCTTAGCCGTTGCGGAGGTTTCCCTTGTGAGCTTTTCGGCGTTCTGACAGACACTCCACATTGTAGGGTCGCCTTCGGGCGTACTACTGTTGTCGTTTTATTTGGACTGCTATAGACCTGCTCTGAATTTGTATCGCACTAACTAGCACTTATTCTAGTACTTGTATGCTAGTTTTTAATTATTCGTACTTTGATTTTACTACTTTATTAGCTTCCGCACGTGCACATGGCTACGTTACCTTTGTGTGACGGCCAGCACGCTCCGATCTCGGTCGGGGTGTGTCATATTAATTGAATGGAATATAATATCAATTTATTTAAGGTAGTAATTATTTTTAGAATACATATTATAACTGAAAATTTGTTTGTAATTATGAAGTTTACGTATACATAGATATCTATGTTTATGCAAACTTCAGAATTGTAATAGCTTCATCGCTAAAGAGTTTGCACGACAAAGTGTCATTGTTCAAACCCTTGTGCGACAAGCTCTTCGTTGCGCAAGTGATGTTCAGCTTTAGTCAACGTATTTGGTGCAACTGAATCAGAGAAATAAATATCGTATTTAGTGTAGGGTTTGCGCGACAAAGCCTTCATCGTGCAAAGTCACTAAGTTTCCTATAAATATGCGCTTTTGCTCTCCTTATTTTTCACACTTCGTTTCGGAAATGCTTTGAAACACCTTTTGACGATTATAATCAGTTCGTTCTTTGAGCGTTGGTACAATGGCCGACAATGGTGCGCATTCATCAAAGACAACAAATGGCGAAGGTTCTGGAAAAGGTTTGTGTTGAAATTTTTGCATTTTGTATAAAGTTTTTATTTACCTTTAGTATTATGAAAATATTTTTTGTTGATAGAAAAGAAAAGAGTTGGGGTACGGGTCTGACACACTTATGGTGGGAGCCGTTACCGAATCACTGTTGACGAAATAGTAGGGGTTGTGAAGTCAGATAAGCACACCAGCTTTTTGTCTGACGTAGGAGCAATGGTGCGTACCAAAGGTGCTGCAAATTAGGAGTCCTGGATAGCCATCCCCGAGGAGCTGAAGATGCAAATGATTGGTGAGTTAGTTGTATGTTTTAATTTCATTATTTAAATAATAATTATGTTTGTTAAATATACTATAATAGTGAGATTTTAATTTATTAATTTTTACAAGAACCAGAACTACCTATAGATGAGTAGAATATGGTTTCTTATTTTAATTTTATTGCTTATTTAATAATTAGATATGAATTTTAAATTTATTTTAGTATGAATTTTTTTAATTAAATATGTACTTAATGTTTATTATGAATGAAATTAATGCATTTTAATAAATATGTACAAATCGTATTATTTATTAAATATATATGTGGGTTGAAAAAAGTTGAAGAGGGAATGGAAAAATGTTGTAAATATTAAAAAAAAAAAAAAAAAAAACATTGTTTCATCGTGCAATAGGTTTAAAATAGCTCTCACAAAGTTAAAGCCCAAGCCAATGTCCAAAAAAAAAAAAAAAAAAAAAAAATTAAAGGCCAAGTCAGTGTTCCCAAAAAAAAAAAAAAAAAAAAAAATAAACGCGATGATCTACAGTTCGTTGTGCAAGGGGTTTAAAAAAACCTGGGAAATGTTAGTTGGATGACGCATAAAAAGTTGAAGGCCAAGTTAGTGTCCACTATAAATTTAAAAAAAAAAAAAAATACTGCGACGATCTAGGGTTCGTCGCGCAAGGTGTTTTAAAAACTTGGGAAAAGTACTCATATGGTACCCAAAAAGCTTCGTCGCCCAAGATTGTAGGAAGACAGAAGTTGCAAAACAATTGCAGCAACTGCCTTCCCCTGGTGCAATTTGCAACAAATTTGAGGTATAATTTTTCTTAACTAACTTATTTAATTTCCGTTCATTTAAATTGTGTTGTATGTAGTTTATAGGTGTTGTGAGTTTATGTATTTGTATGCAATCATTTATGTATGGATGTACAAAAAATGGTTTGCAATGTTCATATGAGCTTAGTTTCTCGTTTGAGAATTAGTTGGATTTTACGAATGGATGCGAAAGCATGACTGCGGTTCAATTAATTCTTGAATTATCCCAAAATTTTGGATAGTTTGAGATTGCACATTTACATGTTGTAGTTTGTGGTTCACACATTAGAGTTTGAATGTGGGAAATGTGGTAGCATCTATTTGCGTTCTTTGCTTCATAGTTTTTTGTATCTAGGTCGTGCACTTGAAGAACTGCAGGGAGATGCTACCGAATTTTTCCCACGCTCGAACACTAATGTGTTGGAACCGTAAATATAGCACGTAACTGTGCATTCTCGAATGAGACCAGACCTATACCAGAGGCATAAGGTGGCATGTCATAATTGAAGTTGTTGTAATCCATGTAAATTTTTTTTGTTTGCAGGTGAAATGGACAAACAGTGGATACATAATCCTAACAAATGTGCTAATGATTATTTTGATGGAATAAATTTGTTCATCGATTTTGCAATTGCAAACAACCATGGTTCAACTTAAATTCGGTGTCCTTGTAGAAAGTGTAACAATTTAATGATTGAATATTTTGAAACTGTTCGATATCATTTAGTGAGAAATGGGATGATGGAAACCTATACTACGTGGAATCATCATGGAGAACAAATACAATATGTTTCATCCTCCCACATTTCCCGAGCAACGAATTCAGTTAACTTTGATCAAATTATGGACATTATCAATGATACTTTTCCAACCACTAGTTCAAATACGAATGTGGAAGTAGAAGATGGTGTCTCTCCCACCATGGACAGTGAAGCATTCGAAAAGTACAAAAAACTATTAACAAGTGCCAAGCAAGAATTATACCTCTGTTGTGAAGGATTTTCGATGCTCATGGCTATTGTTGAGTTGATGCATGGAAAAACAAAGTTCGTATGTCCAACCAGTGTTTTGATTACTTTTTGGGGGTTTTCAAGAGGATTCTTCTAAAGGACAATTGCCTTCCTAAAGATCATAAAAGTGAAAAGAAGGTGCTGAGTGGTCTTGGATTGGGATATGAAAAAAATTCACGCATGTAAAAATAATTGCATTTTGTTCTACAAAGAGAATAAAGCGTTGGATAAATGCCCTGTATGTAATAAGTCGCAGTTTAAAATAACATCATAGAATAAAAGAACGAAGATTCCACAAAATGTTATGTGTTATCTCCTATTAAAGCCCAGGTTGCATCGATTGTATATGTCGACGCACACTATAAGCGACATGAGGTGGCATAAGGACAGATGGATGGATGACGATGTTATGAAACATCCTGCAGATGGAAAGGCTTGGAAAGAGTTTGATCGGCTGTACCCCGAATTTGCACGTGAGCTCTGGAACGTTAGATTGGGACTTGAGACGGACAGGTTTAATCCGTTTGGGGTTCTAAACCAATACCATAGCACTTGGTCAATCTTCACAATTTCGTATAATTTTCCACCTTGAAAGTGCATGAAAAAAAAATTTATGATGAGGACGTTGTTAATAACCGAAGATCCGGGCACGTCTATTGATGTGTATTTACAACAGTCGGTCAATGAACTAAAAGAATTATGGGAAAACAATGTTCCCACGTACGATAAATCTGCCAAGAAGATGTTCACTTGGAGAGCAGCCATGATGTGGACTATAAACGATTTTCTTGCATACGCTATGATGTCTGGGTGGAGCATTAAGGGTTACTACGCATGCCCAGTTTGCAAAGAGGACATGACGTCTTGTTGGTACGCGGGAAAAGTTTGTTACCTAAGGCATCGTAAGTGGTTGCCGTGGGACCACGAATGGTGTCAGAACGAGATAGCCTTCTTCAATGGCACAGAGCTTCGGCAAAGACCCAGAGAATGGTCCGCTGATGAAATTTTGGCTCAAGTGAATTGGTCGGATTTTGCTCCATTGGGCAAGTCTGTAAGTAGAACAAGACTAGGCACACATCTAAACTGGACACATAAGATAAAGTTGTTTGAGCTCCCGTACTAGTCTAAATTAAAATTGAGACACAACATCTATGTAATGCATGTATAGAAAAATGTGTTTGATATATTGGTCGGAACTATACTGGACATTGAGGGAAAAACAAAGGACATAATAAAAGCTCGGATTGATCTGGAAAAAATAGGCATTAGGTCTGGTTTATAGATGACGAGGGACTGAGACATAGCCAGAAAGAAGCTCGCATCGTTTTCGGTGAAACCGGATGAGAGGAAAGAGTTTTTGCAGTTTCTATCTTCTGTAAAGTTTCCAAATGGGTATGCTTCAAATATCGGCCGTTAGGCGAACGTGGATGGAGGCAAATTTTTCGGCCTTAAGAGTCATGATTGTCATGTTATACTTCAACACCTTCTCCTAGTGGGAATTCGACACCTCTTGCCCAAAGACGTTTGTAAAGTCGATTATGTTGTTGGCAAGATATTTTTCTCAATTAACTGCAAAAACTTTGCAGAAGTCCGATGTTAAACAGTTGTACGACGATATTATTGAAGTGCTATGCAAGTTTGAACAAATATTTCCTCCAGCTTTCTTCACAAGCATGATCTACATGATGATTCACTTGCCGGATGAGGCACTTCTAGCTAGACCCATCAACTATCGATGGATGTATTTGATTGAAAGGTATACAATCGCCATAAATACTTTAGTTCGTGATGTATGTATAATTACATTGATTTTATACGATAATTTGTTTATTGATGCAAACTACTGGGTGAATTAAAAAAGAGTGTACGAAATAGGGCAAAACTCGAAGGATCAATTGTGGAGGCATGGGTCAGCTTTGAGTCCCTTACATTTTGTGCAATCTACCTACAAGACGTTGAGACTACGTTCAATCGACATCAATGCAATAATGACGGTGGTGTGAGAAGTGAATTTTTTTTTTGTTTTTTCCCAAATTACACGACCATTTGGCGAACCAATCAGAGGGGAGACGTTTGACAAAAAGGACATAGAGGTAGCACATTGGTTTGTAGTTAACATTTGTGATGAGAAAATTATGTACCTAGATGAGCATGAAGAGTTGATGAAGCGGGAACATCTTTCACATTTATATGCCAAAAAGCATCGTGAATTGTTTCCTCGATGGTTTCGTGAAAATGTATGTTGTTCGTGTTTGGGTTTTTTGCATAATTGTAAATGTTAAACTAACACGACATCTTTTTCTCTTTTATTTAGGTGAAGAAATTGAAGGAAATTAATTCGCCCGCTTACAGTGAAGAATTGTAAAGCTTGGCGATTAGGCCCCTAAGCGCAGAATTGTACTCTAGTTGTCATGTAAATGGCATCAAGTTTTTGGCAGCTGATCATGATGACAAGCTTTGTACGCAAAATAGTGAGGTACATGTACCGGGGTGGGCGACATTGTAGACATTGATTTCTATGGAAAATTGACAAGTGTTGTGCAATTGCTTTACAAAGACCGGTGTCAAGTTATCTTCTTTAAGTGTTGCTGGTTTGATAGAAACCCACGTCGGGTTGGAGGTGTTAAGCGTGATGATGGCTTGCTTTTGGTCAACACTTATAGATGTTGGTATAACGACGACCCTTACATTTTGGCAATGATGGCTAAACAAATTCTCTATATAGATGACCCTAAGGTTGGGAGGGGATGGAAAGTAGTTCAGAAGATTGAGCACAGAGGGGTGTATGATATTGGGGACCGAGATCTTGCTGTCGATGACGACTATGGTGACGTTCCTGCCAACAAGTGGAGACTTCAACGACGCTTGGTACAGATACACAGTGGGATATGACTATTGTACAAGAACCATATCAGGTAGCTGGAGGTCTTGAAATTGAAATACCGATTGATTCCAGTACAATTGACCTTGGGGATCTGCCGCGTTACAATGCACTCGAGCACGAGAACAACGATGTTGATGTGCCTATAGACGAGGAGGAATAGGAGTCTGAATCTGACGATAGTGATGATCTTTATTCTAGTTCAGACGAGGATTATTGAAAAATTGTGATGTATATTAATTAAATGTAATGTTGTATACAAACAAAAGTTTCCCTTAAAATTTGTAACAAAATGAAATTAAAAAAAAATTTTATTTATTTATTTAAACCAAAAAATAAATTAAATTTACAGTCCTGCACAATGACGTTGTATAAATATTTTTCGCGCAAATATTAAAAAATTCATTTAAAAAAAAATTGGTTGCACGACGAAAGTTTAAACATCTTTGTCGCGCAACTATTATGACTTTATATTCACTAATGAACAAATACCCTATAGACTTTCAACTGAAACAACGTGGTTGAAGTTTAATCAGTTTTTAGTGTTAAAATATAAATCATGTGAGCAAAATATAGACATGAAAACTATCCACCTTTGTTTGGCAATCAATTATCACAAGTTGCACATAATCCATACTTTACACTAAGCCAAAAATAATCAAACCACTAAGACTAGTCACACCTTTGTTTGGGGATATAGTCATATTGTTATGACTACTAATGCAATTCAATCAACTAAACTTTGAATTTTTAGCAGCCCTTAAATCAATGGAATGGTGTTGTGTCCCATTCACCCAAGAACATCTCAAAAACATTGATCTTATGATAACTTTTAGCATGTCTTAATAATAAAAAATTTCAATCGAAGAGCATGCTTATTTAGAGAAAACATACAATTATCTAATTTTAATTAAACCTAATATTTTAAAACATGTGAAGCTAATTTCATCCAGGATCTGAACCATGCATTAGTTCCATGTATGCATGATAAGAAAAATAGCTTGCTATATAATTGAAAAACTGAAAGCAATTCTAGCATGACTTATGCAAAATATTAGGCAACCAAATATTGATATATATGAATGATTTTTCCAGTTTTAGTTATTCATATCAATTATTTTCGATTTGACCATATATATTAAATTGAAAATGTTAACTAGTCCAAATAGAGATTAAAAGAAAATTGCAAACAAAATCTATGTAGCAGTGAGCTTGAAGACAAAATTAAATCTTGATATGTCTTATTTCAGATAGAACTCATAAGTTGAATACGATATATTCCTTGATTTTGTAAGGAACCCCTTTTAACATGCATTTAATCATATGTTTCAACTACCATGTTAATACAACAGTTATAGATATACATGAAACAAAAGTGATTTAGACATGTTGTAGGGATGCACTTACATTTAAAACTTATGAATTCACATGCTTTGTGACAATAGTTGTCTCATACATTGCTTCAAGTTTATCACATATGTGACATACATAATCCTGTAGGCTTCATGATCAGAGGTGTCCTCTAATGTTCTTAATGAGATTGTTCCCTCTTTTAGCCTATTTCAGCAGCAATCCATATCCATAGTATTAAATCAATAATATAGTATGCATACTATTATCTCAATAGTTAATTAATCTTATAATACCAAAGCATGGACTATAACATAAGCAATATGCATATATTCAACGTCATGAAATATCTTTAGTTAAAACTGAAAACTAAGTCAAACATGGCTATGACCTTTAAATTAAAATCCATTGAAATAGACATGGATTAACCATATGCATACCTCGCTGAATGCAATCCGGACTTATCATGCCTGAAAGATAATGTATATCACTATAGATAAACATGAGATTTACATACGTGCATATGAATTGCAAGGATGCAAGCGCCACTGATAGCATATAAACTTAATGAATAAAAGGTAATCAAAATCACTTTAAAATTACAACTTTCATGCTATCAGATTTTTCATATATTTATACACATATCAAGACTTACAACGTATGTGGATTATCCAAGAACCTGCAACAAAGTACATTAGTACTACCGTTCCAGCAAGTAATTTATCAATATTTGCTGCTATTCTTGATAAAGTTGCCCCAGATTCATTCCATAAGATTATTAAAAGATATTCTTGATTAAAATAGAATGGTTATACAACCTATTAATAATAATCCTCAAATTCCACGGATTAATCCAACATGATGGTGTTGCCGTGTACATGCAATTATATGCAGGAAAAGTTATGCAGTTTTCATGGAGGTTCGGCGTGATGGTGTTGCCAAGTGCACATTTTGGATGTAAGATCAAAACCCCAGTTCACATGGAAAACCAATTTCTTTTTGCCGTGAAACATGAGTATGGAAATTGAGCAAAACTTAAAACATGTCATCGATTCAAGACATCAGTTTTTAGGGTTTTCTAAGTAGGTCTTTAGTTGTATTATGACCTACTCTAATACCAACTGCTAGACTTTATATATTTCATAAGCAACTAAAAACACTAACCTGGAAGAATTCATAAATTATGCTCAATTGATAAAGTACTCAAAGTCAACATGGCATGTAGGAAAGATGTGTTAGTTGACCATGGACTTCTCCTTCGGTGAGAATCGTATTGGAATCCTACGGAATAATGTGTTAGTTGACCAAAGTCTTCTGCACACTCAAGACTCCTTTATACTTGGACTATTCTGCAGTCCAAGGATAATTGATACACCAAATCTCATTCCAAATAAGATAGAATTAGGAGCCCTTTTCTCCAAGGAAATCCGGAATATATTAACTTTACGTGGGGTACAAGCTCTAGCTATTAACTAAATCCTAATCTTATTTATATTCCAAGCAATCCTTAAATTAATTGTGTAGACCTATAAACCGTTGGATTATGGTCCAACGTCCAACAGAAGATGGAGGAAAAAAGAGAGCTTCTCATTCTCATTCACTGAGTACAGAAGCTAAGAAACAAAGGAAAGAGAATTGGGAGGTGCTGCAAAATTGTCACGACATATTTAACATCTTATTGGCATGGCTGAGTACGAATGCTGACACATGGATGAATAATAAAGTTGCAGAACCTTATAGCATTGAGGAAGTGATGAAAGTAGTCGAGACTTTACCTGGGGCAGAGCCTAGAAGTGATTTGGTGGTTCAATACTACAAAAGGGTCTTATTGTGTCGGTGGTTGGTGTTGGTTTTATATAACATAGTGGTGGATAAGACATTTCGACACCCACTTAACATGGTGTTGGAATTACTGTCCATTGTAACCGACATAAACTGTTAATGTCGCTTATATATGTTTTAATAGTGGTGTCGCATAAAAAAAAACCGTGTCGCTTTTAACCAACATAACGTTAGTGTCGGTTAAAAGAAGACCAGTATCGCTTCTTCCCGACACTAATGATAGTTTTTAAATATTTTCAAAGCCATTGTTGGTTGTAGCCGACATAGGTTTTAACTTTTATTAAAGATTTTGAAACCCGGTGTCACTTGTAACTGACATAAAGTTAGCGTCGGTTAAAGAAGACTAGTGTCGCTTCTACCCGACACTGATGAAAGTTTTTAAATATTTTCAAAGCCTGTGTCGGTTGTAGCCAACATGGATTTTAAATGTTTTTAAATATTTTGAAACCCCGTGTCAGTCGTAGGCGACATATTGGTGGCCTTTATATACCCTCCCCATGTTTTCTTCTTCCTCTCTTGCATCTTTCTTATTTCTTCTTCCAATTTATAGACTCTCCCCTGTGTTTTGTTCTTTCTCTCTCCCATCATTCTTATTTGTTCTTCCAACTTCATTAATTCCTTCTTCTTCACAATGAGTTTTTCTTGCTTCTAGTATTTTTATTTTCTCCTCTTATATTTAATTTTTATTTCCAATTTAATTTTGCAAGGATTTTATTTGAGCTGGTTGAGTACATAAAGAATTGATCAACGACGGAATTTTTCCATAATCCAGGTTTCTATCACTAAATTCCTTAATTTTTAAATTGTATAATAAACAAGTTTATTGATTTAAAAATTCTAATTTAAGTATTTAGATAAATTGCTACGATTTGTGTTAAATTAATAAATATTTAGTCAAATTAATTAATTTTGTCACTTGAATTGTTATGAGAAAATGGAAATGAATAATATTTATACGCATTTCTGTTAAATTAACAATATTAAATATAACATAAACTAATAATATTTAGTAATATAAGAATATATTATGTTAAATTAATTTTTTTTGCACTCTTTGACGTTGGATTTGATGTCGGATTTTTACCAAAAAATCCGACAGTAATTGGGGTTTCTTGTCGGTTTTTACACCGCGAGTAATAGCCTCTTTTGTAGTTGTGGTTTGCACGTGAGTTATTTTGCTTTGAAGGGAAGAGAAAGATGTTTACTGTCATGAAGAATGATGACTTCAAGCTTCAATACCTTACTCGGAATCAAGAGAAGTCTAATAAAACAATAGAATAAGAATTTGAAGATGTTTTTAGTCATGTTGTTGGCAACAATGTTTCGAGTTCGCCAATTTTAACCCATCTTGGGTGTATGAACCATGAAGTAGGTTTTCTGCAGAACATTCGTTAGGGTTTTGACTGTGCACTGTCTTATCAAACTAGGCTAGTCTTCTATCGATTTACTATAGATCCTTGTGTTTGATGAACTTATGACCTGCTACAATTCTGTGCATAATGATTGATGAGAGAGCTGGACATTTTTACCACCGTGTTCTTGAAATTAGTCGTCTTTCTGCGACTCAAAAACTTACCCCATTTGTATGGAAAATTCGATCATATAAAGCTCAGTACCAAAAAATTTTAACTCTTTAAAGCATGGCCTTTACATCGGACAGAAATTATCTTCTGCGCTCGCTGGTCGTGACATGAGTTGTGCATGACCTGTATTGATAGTGTATTGACAACATATCTCCATCATATTATTGTATATTGTCATTAAATTGTCAATATGTTGTCAATACACTGTCAATATAGGTCGTAAGCATCAACACAGACAATGCGCTCGACCCGCGTGAGCAGGAGAGAATTCCTCTTACATTGGAAAATATTTGGCTCATGTGAGAATTCCTCTTAAATCGGAAGATGCACTGATGCGATTTTAAGCTATTGGGCATTTGTTTGAACAATTGGACCACATATTGTTATTGTTATCTATTAGGCCCATTACATATGAATACCATTAGGCCCATTTACATCTAAACCCTAACTATTCTTGGATGTATTTAAGCCCTTTTATGATGTACAAGGACTATGAATGAAATGATATGAATTTACTTTGATTACTTTTCCATTTTTGGCATTTACTTTCTTTCAATTTCCCTTTTTTCATGTCTGATCCTATCACAACCCATGCTAATCTTCAAGTACAAGCTAGAAGCATCAAATGGATTCCACCAGCGCCAAATAGTTGAGGCTACTGCATTTGGAGAAGCTCTACGACATGCGAGAAAGAAGAATATTATATGGGTGAATATGGAGGGTGATTGATGCCATCTTGGGGACGTGCTTCATACCTTGAAGGTTGAAGACAATCATCCAAGACATTAGATTTTTATTTCTTGAAAACATGTTCTTGAGAAGCAAACTTTTTGGGAAATTTCATCACTAATATGGTCATTTTGTCAATAATCTCTACATTTGGGATAGAACAAACCTTATGGAACTTGACACGCTTTACCATTTTACCTAGAGGGTATTGCTTGTTATAGAGAAAAATAGCACTTTTAACAGTTTTGGAGCAAAGTTGATTCGAGAAGAATTAGTTTTACCTCGCAACTTTGAGCATCTCCACTAGTTAGTGGAAGGTAAAGGAAGCAACTCCATGTGGCAACAGGTGCCACTGACTAACCTCATAACCAATGGTAAGCTCTCACTTCCTCCACATGGAACTTACTTTCTCCGAGACACATCTCAACACCACAACAATGTCCTAAGAGCTCCACATCAACCAAAGACAATAACTTCTCCCATCTATTCATCTATAGAAGAATGTCATTATTCCCTTATCCATATAATCATCATTTATTACCCTAAACAATATATGTAGCACCTTAAACATTCTTTGTGAAGGATATATTTGTGAAAACTAGTTCATTTGAGCAACATCTATGCATGCAATTAACAATTAAAAGGCGGAATCATGCTTGTATGCACTCAAAACAAAACTTTACCCATGAAATTCAAGGCCGAGTGAGTGTGGTGAACCAAGACTCAACTCAAGAACAAAGTGAGTTGAGAAATATTATACCTTTGTTGATTCCTCTTTGCATAAGCAAAGACTAATCACCCAAGAGATAGGGCCTTCATTCCTTACTTCTTAGCTCCATGGATTTCTTGGATAAGGATGGTAGAATGGATTCTTCAAGTTTCCAAAATAGAGAACCTCTAAGTCTCCACACCAAGGAGAGCATTGATGAAGAGATGAGTGACCTAGAGGAAGGAAGATTGCTAGCTAAGTTCCTTTAGGGTGGCCTGCCTTCATTAGAGAAGAGACAGCTTTGTGTTCTCTTTTCTTCCTTTAGAAAACCCCTAAGGATGAAATGGCTATAAAGTTGCCTTTATACCACCTCACAATGCAGTGGCAAACTTGCAATTAAGGCAAATTCACTATCCCTCTCTATATGGCCAACCATTAAGGGTTCATTGGGCTTTCAAGCCCTTTGTGTTTTCAATTTTTCATACAACTTGAGTTAATGGGATTGACATTCAAATCCCATTGGGCTTTGTGGCCCAAAACGAACCCGAGGTCTATAACGAACATATTCATTTGATTAATTAACATATTAATTAGTCTATAACAAACATATTCGTTTGATTAATTAACATATTAATTAATCCTAGCCATAAATAATTAAACCATTTAATTATCCTTACTCATCTCCGTTGTTTCTTCAATCTCTACCTTACTTGGTGTACGATCCATTAGGTTCCTTTTAGCGAGGCAGTGGGCGATCAGAACTCTTCGAATCGATTGTGAATTGAAACTTACTTTCAATTCTCCCTTTAGTGATTACTCACCCTTAGGGCTTCCACAAACCATGAGGGACACCTAGCAGTATGTCATGGCTACCCAAGCTAATCATAAGAGGTGGAGAACCTATTCAGTTTAGGATTACAATGCAATAAGGTCTTTCTCTAATACAATAATGTTGACCATATTGTTTGGTTTGATAGTTTATTCATATCTACTATCCAATGTGATTCTCTTACTTATATGATTACCTTGAATGTAATTTGGAACGACTTCCTAAATCTCATTCATACTCTGGCCATAGATTCTTAATCATATCATAGAGTATTTCTCCCTCAAATGGTTTGAAGGCTAGAGATCCCTTGTTGCACATTCACTTGCCTTCGTGGCTAAGTGGCTTAACCCCAACTATGTCGTGGACACCCTCTGATGGAGTGAATTTGACAAGTCAAAGATCAAGTACCTAACCACAAGACAACTATGATGCCTCAGGTCAAAGGACTACTTTGCATTATCCCAACCATGAGTTCTCATGTGACATGAGTATGAGAACTCCTCGTTGATTGTGTTCAATGGACTCATTCTCTATTGAGCACCTACATGCTTATCTTGGTGTTCAGTGGACTCGAGACTAGTCACTCTCCCTAAGAGAAGACATAGCACGTACTGATCTTAACGGACTGTCAATGCCCAATTGGCAATCTTATGATTTGGAACGTTTGGGATATGTATAAGAAAGAGAATGGTCTCTTGAATCTAACTTCTTTAGATCACATTCTCCCAATTACATATTCCTTGGACTTATCGTTTAAGCATATAACATTTATATGAGACGGCTTTATATTAAACTAGATTAGTTTAACATGTGAAATGTCTGTAAAGTATCATCATATGATTGGTTTTAGGGCACATTTCCAACACTTTAGCCGTACCAAACATGCTTTGAATTTCTATAACACTATTCTTACAGTGAGAGTTTGACATGGTAAAAATGCACGCTGCATGGATGACTACTATCAAATTCTAGTTGTTGATCTTCAAAAAGCTTTGCTATGACATGATTGCTCTTTATAATTGGCGAGGTTCGATATTGGCATGTCTGTTTTGTTAATTAGTAGGGCTTTTAATGGTCGGGTTGCTCTCCACACGGGTATGTGACAAATTGGGCCGTTGAATGCACTTGGATTTCATATGAAATTTTTGAGCTTCAAGAAAGATAAAATATTGATCTCCTGAACTAGGAAAAAAGACAGCCTTCCTATTGCATTTGTATAAGGTATTTTAGAAGGATCAAAGAATTTAAAAGAACATTACATCGATTGAATTGAGTTTTCCTGTCCCATTAATTATAATTTATAAACGTATTTTCAACACCAAGAAAATTATGGGTGTGGACTTTGCTGCTAGTGGTAAACTGATAACATAAGTCAACAGTTAAACAGTGGTGGAATCAGAATTCTAATATTTGCCAAGCCAACATGCTCGTATGATGTATGTTGACTTATGTCGAGTATTTTGAAACAGGGACGGAGCTAGCGAATTTTTTTATTGGGGGCATCCTAAAACAACCAAGTAAAATAATGGGTTTTAGGTTCTTGAGGACCAGGTACAATAAAAAATCTCTAAATTAGAAAGCTAAATTCTAAATTGTAATGCCCCTAAATGATTAAATGAAGTAAATTCATATAAATACTTCGTGGCGTAAAATTTTTGTGTCAAATTCTGATACTTGATAAGTTGAATCCAACGTATATATAAACACCCCCACCCCAAAATTCAATTGAGTTTGGTTTAGGTTAGGAAACGTGAATATTTTGAACCAAAATCAAAATTTTAATTGTCATGTTACAATTCTTTTTTTCCACACCCAAAACACTGAGTGGGGGTGGATGCCCCCTGGGCCTTATGTAGCTTCGTTTGTGTTTTCAAGTGACCCTAGTGAATTCTATCAAGGTCCCCTGACGAATAATTCCGACCCATTATTGAGATATACTGACGGCCCCTCACTTGGTTGGAACAAAATGATTATGTACTAGACATTTGAAGGGTCTCTAGAAGACTTTCACAACCTGTTTCTCCAACCTCTAAAAGGGTCCCAAGACCACTCAGGTTCCTATATGGATCCACCCCTAGTATAATCCAAATTACAAGTTGTAGGAGGCTAACACACACACACACACACACATGTAAGTACAAGTTGACTAAATTATAATCCTACAATAGATACAAAATAGTTTACTCACCCCAACACCTAAAAGACCTTGACTAGATGTTACTCAGACCTTCGAGGGTCCTAGGACCACTCGGCAGGATTCTCTCTGAGATTTTTAGGGCCTATGAAAAATTAATTTTCCCAAGAGTCTCATTAATCATCTAGAACAATGTCTTAAAATTAGGAATGATCCAACGGTCGAATCTCAGTCAATCGCTAAAATTAAGTGGTGGTCAACGAAATATGAGTGCATACGATTCCGGACCATTTAACAAAATTGCGAAGTACACTGGATATCAGACCACTCAATGAACTCCAAGGCAGGATACCATTTCAGAGCACGAGGGATTCCGGACCACTCAATGGAATCCAGAAGCAGCAGGGAACTGGTCCACTCAACGGAACCCCAGCGAAACCCAGTTCCGAATCACTCAACGGAACCGAACGGAAGTCCAAGGAACATATCAACGGCTCAAAGAAACAAGACATGAATCAAGTTACTTAATTTATAAAACTCAACGAAACAAGAAATAAAACAAAGCAAAGTTAAACAATTTAGAACAGTCCATGAAACGAGAAATAGAACAATAAAATGAGATATGAAACAAGCTTTGAAGCAACAAACACTATGGCAACGGGTTTAACAGTCCACTACTAGCCCTCATATTTCATCACATCATACTAATCATGCAAATCAAACCACATTTCAAATATGCACGTCAAATCACATTTCACAAATATTTCTAATCCACAAATCAAATCACATTTCATAACAATAGATCGATGGCCAAATACAAAAGTACATTTTAATAGAAATCACATTTATAAAACCAAGTCAAATCCACAAAGGATTTTAAATACGAAAATAGGTAATCACCATATCACATATATTAAAGTCACTCACTAACCAATGTAGGCCCACTAGACTTCACTTAGTCTCTAGTAGTACAAATTTTAGTATTTAAGAACAATTCAAAACATGTTTACCAAAAGTCAACACTCAATCAATGGTGGGGTCCACAACCCTACGTAATTCGATTGGGAATATCCACCCATGGATTTCCAAGCCATAACTTCCTAAGAGTCTCATTAATTCTCTAGAACAATGTCCTAAAATTTAGGAACTATCTAACGGTCGGATCTCTGCTAATCGCTAAAATTAAGTGGCGGGTCAACGTTTGGTTTTACAAACTTAGAAGTTCAATTCAGGAAGATTCGTATGTCAAATTCCCAATCTGTAAGTTCTGAAGGTTCTCAAATATTATGTACTATAACACACTAAAGTTTGATGATGATCCAACTATCGGATGGTCAATTCATATAATGATCAAGTGGCGTACCATAATGAAAATAAGTTCAAACAATCTAATCACATTAAGCAGATATCAAAACTGAAACCAGGACATCTAATTTAGCTTAAAAAGGCATTGTCGGCCGACTGACCATGCGCCGCCGAAGGTGGCTGTTTCCGGCGAACAGAAACCCAATTTTGTGACTAACTCTATAAATTACCAAATTTTACAGGAAAATTGAGCTTAATGAGAGGAACAACTTTCATACCTGGGCCGAAGTCTAATTTGGCAAGGTAATACCTGAAAACTGCCTCGATTCGTTGGAACCCTAGAATTGGGTGTTCTTGATTCGACTCCAAAACAATCTCCAACATCTCCACCACTGATTGGTCTTTGTTCCTGAGGTTGAGGGAAGTCTATTGGTAGTGGTGGTTGATGGAGTTAGCTTCAGGTTTGGTGAATCGCCGCCAAGAAGCTGTCGCACCCACCTCACAAGTTTAACAAAATCAAGGCCAAATTCCGTTGGTTTTTTTAGTGGAAATGGAAGAAGATATGATGCTAGGTCGATTTCAAGGGATGAAATCCACTAGGCTGTTTTTGTCCTTTTACCTATCGAAAAAAAAAACTATACGCCATAATTATAAACGTGTCGAAATTAAGAGTACAAAATACGTAATTTTAAATAGTGAAATCCGGGGCCGGGTTTTCACATCCTTCCCCCCTTATAAAAATTTCGTCCTCAAAATTTCCATTGTCACCCCCACCTACACAACCTGCAATAATTCCACTAATAACAATGCATTGAATGGTATTCACACTTCATCTATTCTCAGATTAAACTAACCTCAAGTTCGACGGTTCCAAACTTCAATTCACCATGCAAACATATTCATAAACCTAGCCATGTCATCAAAGACAATACCAATTCCATGACACAATTATTAACATCCACAAGTAAAGGTACTTAGACCTAATACCTAAGCTCTAATACCACAAAAAGTTGTCACGCCCCAATCCTAACAAATGTCCCTGATCGACACATGACATCACCAAGTACCCGTATATCTAACATATCCCGCCTCTGGGATATGGACAAAGCTCAACTCAAGATTCGAATTGCGTAGTAATTTTTCGTATACTTTATGACTGCATTTAACCTCTTTGTTAGACTGCCTACGTACCCTCCGACAGGATTAACCCATTTGTAGTTCACTATTTGTTAAACTCTGAAAATTTTGTAAAACACTTCCTAGCAGAAAATATAGAGTACCACACTATACATCAACCATAAGCCAAACAAGAGTTTGTCATCTTTCCATTCACACAGGTATGCCATTCACATACACATATGCTTTCCAACACCATTACACAATCACATCAATCAATAACTCATACAATGCACCAAAATGCAAGGTTAGAGCGACACAGTTTGGCCAAAGCCTACATCTCTGAAGAATGTGATTTCAGACTACTCAACGAAATCCAACAACATCGGGTTCCAAACCACTCAACGGAACCAAAATACCAAGCAAGATTCCGGACCACTCAACAAAATTCAAACCAAGATTCGATTCCAAACCACTCAACGGAATCACAGAGTAAAAGGGATTCCGGACCTCTCAACGGAATTCGAGTGGATACAATTCCGAACCATTCAACTAAATCGCCAAGCACAATGGATATCGGACCACTCAATGAAATCTAAGGCAAGATACGATTTCGAATCACTCAACGGAATTCGAATAGAGAAGGGAACCACACCACTCAACGGAACCCTAGCGGAACCCAGTTCCAGATCAGTCAATGGAACTGACCAAAAGTCCAAGGAACATATCATTGGCTCGAAGAAACAAGACATGTATCAAGTTACTCAATTTATAAAAGCTCAACAAAACAGGAAATGAAACAAAGCACAAGTTACACAATTTAGAATGGTCAATGAAATAAGATATGAAACAAGCTTCGAAGCAATAAACCCTATGGCTATGGGTCAACGACCTACTACTAGCCCTCACATTTCATCACATCATACCAATCATGCAAATCAAACCACATTTCAAATATGCACGTCAAATCACATTTCACAAATATTTCCAATCCACAAATTGAATCACATTTCATAACAATAGATCGATGGCCAAATATAAAAATACATTTTAATAGAAATCACATTTATAAAACCAAGTCAAATGCACAAAGGATATTAAATACGAAAACTGGGTCATAACCATATCACATATATTAAAGTCACTCACTAATCAATGTAGGCTCACTAGACTTCACGTAGTCTCTAGTAGTACTAATTTTAGTATTTAAGAACAATTCAAATCATATTGACCAAAAGTCAACGGTGGGGTCCACAATCCTACGTAGTTCGATCGAGAACATCTGCCCACAGATTTATGATTCATGACTTACCAAGAGTCTCATTAATCTTCTACAACAATTTCCTAAAATTTAAGAACGATCCAACGGCCGGATCTCCGCCAATCGCTAAAATTAAGTGGCGGTCAACATTTGGTTTTACAAACTTGGAAGTTCAATTTGGGAAGATCTGCATCTTGGATTCCCGATCCGTAAGTTCCTAAGGTGTTCAAATATTACGTACTATAACACATTAAAGTTTGGTGACAATCTAACGGTTGGATCATCGATTCATATAATGAACAAGTGGCGTACCATAATGAAAATATGTTCAAACAATTAAATCACATTAAGCGGATATCGGACATAAAATCAGGACATCTAATTTAGCTTAAAAAGGCATCATCAGCACACTGGCCAAATTTTACAAGAAAATAGTACTCAATGAGAGGAACAACTTTCATAATTGGGCCAAAGTCCAAGTCAGCCGAAAAATACCTGAAAATTGTCTTGATCAGTTGGAACCTTAGAATTGGGTGTTCATGATTTGACTTCAAAACAATCTTCCACGCCTCCACCACTGCTTGGGCTTTGTTCTATAGGTTGAGGGAAGTTTATTGGTGGTGGTGGTTGATGGAGTTAGCTTCAGGTTTGGTGAATCGCCACCAAGAACCCATCGCACCCACCGTGCGGATTTCACAAAATCAAGGCCAAATTCCATTGGTTTTTAAGTGGAAACGAAAGAGGATAGGATGCTAGGTCAATTCCAGGAGGTGAGTAGCTTCAATTCACCAAAAAAATCACTGTGAAAGCCATCGGGAATCATGGATTCCATCGGGTCGGGTCGCAAGTCAAAAAGAGGGAAAGCAGATTAGTTGGTTTCTCATCTCTTTCATTTCCCTCATTTCTTCTCTTCCCATTGGTTCACTCATTTTTCCCTCTTTCCGATTTGTCCGGCCATTCCCTCATTTCCCTCCTTTCTCTTCTCATATTTCCATCTTGGTCACACACGTGGCACCATATCATTGCTTCGGCAAATCTAGAGCCTTTTAGATAATAATTAAATGACCATTTTTCCCCTATGTTTGTTTGTTTATAACTTCTTCGTTATAACTCCAAACTACATTCCATTTGCGCTCACACGTTCGTATCGACGAGTGCTATCTAAATATGTAAAGATAATTGGAAAATATGTAGGGATCAAATACAAACTCGTAGAATTCCATTTAATCCACTACGGCATTTTGGTCCTTTTATTTATCAAAAGAAAAAAAAAAAAAACTATACGCAGTAATTATAAACACATCGAAACTAAGAATACAAAATATGTAATTTTAAGTAGTGAAATCGGGGGATGGGTTTTCACATAAGCTACACAAGGGCAAGGAAAGCGGCCGTACCTCTCATCGTCGAAAATCAAGCCCAGAAATAGTGGCTCCGCCCCTTTGGCCCCTTCGAAAATGATGAAGTTCTGTTTGGTTTTCTGGCTTTCTAGGTTTCCCTGCATGCAGGCTCTCTCTCTTCATTTTTTTTTATTTTCAAAATACCTAGGCCAAAGAAAGTAGGAATGAAGATTTGCATTTCGCAGCTTCTAAAAATGGAGTTCTATTTAGGTTCTAACGAAGAAGAAGAGAGAGGAAGAAGAGAGACTTTCTCTCTCACCCATCCCACCCCACCCCACATGCCATTTCAAAATGACCCAATTTGTTTTGTTTTTTAAGATACCAGTTTGCGCCACATAGCTTGCTATTTAATGTGCTGATTTATATTGAGATTTATTTTGTTTTTTTAATTATTGTTTGATTAATTTGCCCACTTTTCCAATATTTTCTTAGCCACTTGTTTGACACAACCATCTCCAAATGAAATGGCAAATTATAATTGATGGCTAATGTGGCAATCTGATGCGTTATGTCAAATTATTTACTTCTCAAACTGAATTGTCAAATGTTATTTTATTATTTAAATGGAGCTTTAAATGGTTGTAGTTATTAAAAAAATGCTGAATCAAAATTTTATTGGTCGAAATGTTAGTGGAATAAGGGACTCACAATTAAAATGAATTAAAAAATAAATTTGACACTGATGTCAAATTTGCCTCCAAATCACAAAGCCTTCAAATCTAGTAAGCAAATAACACTTCGGTTGGATATGCACTGTGACATTCCACCTAGAATTTTGGCAGCTCCTTTGGAGACACTCTTATTTCTTTTAAAAAAAAAAGTAAAGTATTACGAACTTGTAATCATTTGATTTTTTATCTCTTATCATCAAATACAACAAAGTAATAAAGAAAATTTGTCAATATTTTTATGTATTATAGATTTTATAGTCAATGTTTTTAGATATTATATGCTATATAATAAATAGACACTTATTTATACGATATATAATAAACTTATCCAAATCCGCCTAGTCCGCCTAGGTCCTCACCTAAGTGTTAGGACATGTCCACCACCTGACTAGTGCTTAACATCTTTTAGAACATTGGTCGTTATACAATTATGCAATAGCACAATACAAACAAGAAACAATGCTTAAATCCTCATTCAAATAATATTGTTGTTCAAATCCTTCTTCGAATATTTCGGGTAGTCCAAATCCTCTTGCAAATATTTCGGTGACTGCAAATTATCCTACAAATATTCCGGGTAATTCACGTAATCTTCTTGCAAATTCTGGACTCAGACCTCAAATGGATGTCCACATTTTTTCTTGACCTTAAACCTTTTAAATTTCACCCCTCCCCCCCCCCCCCCCCCCCCCCAAACAATTCCTGGCTTCGCCACTGATTGCAGCTTTTTCTCCTTTACAAAGCCGCCTCTCCCACTCGGGTCCCTATGTGAATCCATTCCTGGTCACTAAATCCAAATTAAATATAACATATTTTTCACTCAAACCTAATACGTGGAAATGAAGTTCTCAGCTATCCAGATGATTCAGCTAGACTATTATTGAATCCATCATCCTTGTACAAGTCCAATGAAACTAGCATTGAAGCTGAAGATGAAAATGGTACCTCCAACTAGTGCTCGAAAAGCGACAGTTTTCTTTCACACTGGAAGACAATGCGACCCCATCAAACAAGGGCGTGGGCCGAACGTAGGTAGGGTTAAGGATGGGTTGCATGGGATTGCAATTTGCATGCATCGCACATTTTAACTGCTTTAATTGACATACAATTTCTGTATATCTAAATTAGAGCCACTTCACCTTCACGTCACAGTGTTATTGCAGCAACTAGCAAAGCTCTTATCCTCGGAAAGGGATCATCTCCGGATCCCTTCGTCTTAATCCATGAAGTCCGGAGATCCGAACCATTGAAATTTGATCCAACGGCTATAAATAGGGGTTCACTTTAAAAGTTTTAAAAACTTTAACCGTTAGATCAAATTCCAATGGCCCGGATCCCCAGACTTTATAGATTAGGAGGAAGGGATCAGGAGAGGATCCCTTTCCCTTATCCTCCTTATTTTCTATTTCTTGATTTTTAATGGCCCCACTCCATTCCGCTCACTCAGACCTGCTGCCTACTCTTTTTTCTTTGTCCCATGGATTATATCTGCACAACCATTTGAACCCCCATTTTCATTTTTAAAGTGGCTACAAGGGAAGGCATTATTATAATTTACATAAGCTCTTTGGCAGTGGAATTTCATATACGGAGAATCCTTCATCTTATGCTTTATTTTTGGCATGTTATATATTAGTTACTAAGATGTATTAGATTATATCCTTGTTCTTGTTATGATTAACACCAAATTAAAAATCAGAAAAGTACTAGTTATGGCAACAAAGATTTCACTCAAATGTACAAACAAAATTGTTTTTCTCGCACTACAACACAACTAGTCTTTTACGACGCACAAAGGACAAGCAATAAAAGCCCTTGTCGTAAAAAATGGTTTGTCAAATACGACGTACTATAGTAGTCGTGACTAATTTAAGCAAAACACGCCGCAAATGCTCTTCAAAGTGTGCCTTACGCACCTTAATTGGTCTTAGATCCAGCATTAATGAAGTGCTGCGAAAACAATTACGGCATACATGTGGGCCGTAATTTATATTTGATACGATGTTTGTTGGGTGTCGCAATACTGTGAAGGCAATTACGGCATACGTTGTACATTGTTAAAAAAAGAAAAAAAAGACTACCATCAACAATTACTGATGATTTTGCATATGGTGGTATACATTTATTTTTAGTTTTAACAATTCATTTTAGGGAGACCTCACTCCATAACATCTAAATTAATATTGTAAGGAATACAATAGAAAGATAACAATAATCATCATAAACATATTAAACTCCAAACACTTAGATTAATTAGTATAAATTGTCAATTACAGCACAATTAGAAGTTTTGACAAACAAAAAATCTGATTTGTTTTGTTCCTCTTACAACTGATGCACTTCCTAAAGTTTGGAGTCGTTTGCTACAAAATATGTAGCATCAATAATATGCAACCTAGAAGAAACTAGCCCTTTGAATAAGTTCAATCTTTACAGCTCCAGCTGCATCATCACTTTCCATTTTATAATCCATTCATGTATACCTAACAAAAAACTGTTTCACTCAAACAAAAAGATTAGGTAAACCCATGTATAACTTACAAAAAAAACATTATAACAAGAAAAAAAGTGTTGATACACAAGATATATCGCAACCCTCTTACAATATACTTGAACAAAAGGTAGGCATACTAACACTTATCACTAACAGAAAATATAGCTTGCCCTACAGAATTTTACGCGACGGACAAAATTTCATAGTTTAAAGCAAATTTACCCAATGGAAATTGTAGTTCGTAGGGCGAGACCATTCAACACATTGGGTTAACTGAATAGATTTATGCAACGGCAAGTATTTGCAAGGCAAAGTTAAGGTCGTCAGGTAAAGTTTTGGCGCGAAGATGGAAAATATTTGCCCGACGAGGGTCTAATCGTCATTTAGAAAATTAATTACTGCCTAACGAAGAACTTTTGTCGGATAAGTATTTTGTCGATGGTCAAAAGTCCACCAATGACATGTAATAAATGTCCACCGCCATAAATTTTGTTCGACGTCTGCTTTATATATGCCCGACGGGTGTGTTAGGTAGGTAAATACATGGTCATCAGTTTATTAGTTTCCTCTTCCTTTTTCTCCTCCATACCTTTATTTTCCTCTTTCAACTCCATGCCATCCTATTCATATTTCTCCTTTCTCCCATTCTTCTTTCGTTCAAGACCCATTGTTCCCACTTACCAAGACTTACCATTTCACCACTTTGCACAAGGTTATAAAAAAAACACCAGTAGAAAAGGCACGACTATTGTTCGTGGAGGTCTAGGGAGTACATGCAGAGAAGACATCATAATAGGTGAAAAGCCCTGAATCCTAAGGTTGGGTCATTCAAGAAAAATGGCTCAGCCTTTTTTCAAAAGGTCAGGTGGAATTAGTTTTAAAAGTGTTTCCTTGTGAGTTCATAGTCGGGCTTTTTAAAAATTTTTGTAATCCCCAACAAATGCAATAGGCATTACTCTAAATCAGATTTGTCTTGTATCACATCATTAACTGGTATCATGTTAATTTAATTTTTATTCTCAATATTTTGTAATCGATTATAAAGTTGTAACCCTATGGATGAGTCTTTGTTCAAGAAAGTTTACATTTTGCTTAATATAAAAAAAAGCACTAAATCTCCACGATCTGCCTCGTTAAACATGTTTGTGTTGCTTAAAGGTTGATATTAATGCTACAAAATTCAAAAGTCCAATTCTAATTGAAAACTCTATCTAATTATAACATGGTATCAAATTGGACTGGACTATGGAATCTATATAAAAATAAAATAGGGAGACTACATAATATACATTATCACTATAATATATATATTGTTGTAGGCCTATTTGACTGAACAGTTTAAAGGACAGAGAGGGAGAGGGGCTGGCAGCAACAGAGAGAGAAGAGAGAGATTTTAATTCTGAGGTGTGTGTTGTATCACCCCCTTATGTCTTTATTTATAGTAGTAGGATAGCTAGAATCCTTACCCTAATAGGATTACATCTCTAATAGGAATTAAACTACTAAAGAAAATATACAAGATACTCCTAGATACATTAGGATTTACACAATCACATTCCTAATCCAATAGGACTGCAACACTACCCCTTGAATGTGTAAATACACAAACAAAATGTCACATCATATCTTCAGCAGATGAGATAGAATAGCTAATGAAGTCGTCAGCACAAAGAGTGAACACGAGTCTCAAATATAAGAAAGTAAGTATGCATTGGTAGTAAAACTCACAAAACCTCGCTATAGTAAAATCCAAGGCATCGGGAAAACCCATAGACTAAGGAGAAAAGTGAGAAGTACGCATAATGTCTAAAACAAACATCAAACACGACGAAAATAGTGATCTCAACGGAGTATGATTATCCCAGGATGGGTGCCTCGTTAAAACCTCGTTAGGTAACAAAAACCCAATGGGAAAAATGCTCCTAATCGTAGGAAAAATAGTACATTAAGATCAAGTGAGTATGCTTCAGGATACTCCCCTCTGAATTAGACATAACTTACAAATAGGAGAACTACAACCAATTCAACTTAGATAATTTACGCATACTGATTCCTTGGACGAGCTGCTGAAAAGTAGACTTGGGCAATGACTTTATGAAAAGATCAGCCAGGTTGTCCTAGGAATGGATTTGCTTGACTTCAATGTTCTAATCCTATTGTTGCTGGTAAGAATAAAAGAACTTAGGTGCTATGTGCTTGGTGTTGTCTCCCTTGACGTATCCCTTCTTTAATTGCTTGATACATGCTGCGTTGTCTTCAAAGATTATCGTATGAAGGTTAACGATGAAAGAAACACCACTAGTGCCTCGAATATGTTCCATAACTACTCTCAACCTAAAGCATTCTCGTGAGGCTTCATGCAGGGTGAGAATCTCAGCATGGTTCAAAGAAGTCACAACTAGCGTTTACTTAGTAGACCTCCAAGATATAGCAGTGTCTCCAACGGTAAAGACATACCCATTTGAGAACGTGCCCTATGTGGGTCAGACAAATAACTAGCATCTACGTAACCAACGAAGTGAGAATCAACCCAACGACCAAGGGGGGCGGCGACTCCTCTCGAGGATTCATGGGTGTAGAACAAGCCCAAATCCATCGTACCCATGAGGTAGTGGAAAATATCTTTAACACCATTTCAATGCCTGCATATAAGTGCGTTGCTGTATCTAGCCAAAAGATTAACAGCAAATGAGATGTCGGGTTTAGTGCATTAAGCCAAGTACAATGAAGCACCAATTACATTTAGGTATGGAACTTCAGGCTCCAAAATCTTTTTCTCATCCTCCTTCAGATGGAAGGGAACTCGTTTAGCATCTAGAGTTCGAACGACCATAGGAGTACTCGAAGGTTTCGCTTTATCCTCATTAAAGATGCAACACCTTATGGGTGTAGTTCGACTTATGTACTAAGATTCCATCTGAACAATGCTCGATCTCTAGGTCGAGACAATATCGAGTTTTCCCAAGATCTTTCTTCTCAAATTTCTATTTAAAGTGCTCTGCAATTCCCTCAAGCTCTGTGGGAGTTCTAATGAGGTTCATGTCGTCGACAAAAACTGCAACGATCGTAAATTCGGAATGTGACTTCTTAATGAACATGCATAGGCATAGTTCGTTGTTCACATAACCCTGACTTGTCAAATATTCACTCAGACGGTTATATCATATCTTCCCGGATTGTTTCAATACGTAGAGTGATCTCCTCAATCTAATCGAGAGAGTGTTTTGTGGTCTAGAACTATTTGAACTAGTCAACGGAAGTCTTTCTGGAACTTTCATGTACATTTTCGTATCTAGATCCTCATAGAGATACGTGGTTACCACGTCCATAAGCTACATATTTAGTTTTTTGGAAACTACAGAACTGATAAAGCAGCGGAACGTTATGACGTCCATTACAGGGGAATACGTCTCCTCGTAATGAATCTGAAGCGATTGAGAGAAACCTTGCGCTACGAGGCGTGCTTTGTGTCACACTATTTCATTCTTCTCATTACGCTTCCTCACAAAAACCCATTTGTAGCCCACGGGTGGTGGAGTAGGAGCTACAGGCCTAAACACCTTACGTTTCATGACTGAATCAAGTTCGACCTAGATTGCCTGTTTCCAGTTTGACCAATCCATTCTACGTCGACATTCATCAACGGAGTGTGGTTCAATGGCATTGCTAAGCATGATGTCGGAAACAATGGTATACGCGAATGCATCGTCGACAATCATCTCATTCCGATTCCAAACCTCATCCAAAACTACGTAATGGACCAAAATCTCATGATTCTCGGGAGGCCAGTATGTCTTATCTAAGACATTACTGTAATTTAGAATAACCTCATGTGATGGAACAAATAAGTAAGCAATGGTAGGATTTAAACTAGTGTCACTAGTTTATGCCGTTTTCCTCTTCCGGGGTTGTGAATCCTTTGAACCAGAAGCCTTGCCATGCTTCATGGTAGGAGTAGGTGATTGGCTAACTGCCAGTGTACCTTGTCGTGTGGAAGGTGCAGCTGCCCTACCCTCGAGGACAATTCGGCCTTCCACAGTAGTGTTATGGCATACATTCAATACGTCCATCCTTCAGGTGCGTTTGTAGCAGGTATATGTGATATTTTCACCTTCGCTAGATTAGTAAAACTATCTAGCATGCTTTAAGCAATGCTCTGAGGATCTAGAATACGTCGCACTTCAATTTTAGACTGAGGTGTGCGGGGATCTAAATGAGACATAATAGGAGTAATCCACAACAATTCATGGTGTTCTACAAGAACGTTAGTGACCTAATCTCTCCCTAACGACGGGAATCCTGTCTCATCGAAGTGACAATCCGCAAAGCGTGCGGTAAAGAGATCTCCTGAATCATAACCGACATAGATTCCTATTTTTCTCTGAAGACCTATCTTGGTACATAGTGGCGACGCTATTTGAATATAGATTGCGCACCCAAACACATGTAAATGTGAGACATCTGGCTCGTATCTAGTAACTAACTGTAACGGTGAATGAGGCTGGGTAAGGTGAGCCTCAGGCGGACCAATATAGCTGCGTGCAATACTGCGTGACCCTAGGCAGATACCGACAAATTGTTTCACATAACCAAAGTTCGAGCTATCGTTTAAAGGCGCTTTATAAAAGCTTCTGCTAGGCCGTTTTGGGTGTGAACATAGGGTACATGATGTTCAACTTCAATCCTAACAGACATGTAATAATCGTCAAAGGCATGTGACGTAAACTCTCCGGCATTATCGAGTTGAATCGACTTAATCGGATAATCAGGGTGGTGAGCCCTTAGCTTAATAATTTGTGCTAGAAGTTTCGCAAATGCAGCATTGCGTGTAGACAACAAGCAGACTTGTGACCATTGTGTTGATGCATCAACCAACACCATAAAGTATCTAAATGGTCTGCATGTTGTTGGATAGGTCCATAAATATCCCCTTGAGTCCTCTGAAGAAATTTAGGAGGGTCGTAAATAATCTTTGGAAGTGATGGTTGAATGTTCAACTTCCCCAAGGAGCATGCTTTGCAAAACAGATGGTTAAGATAAGATTGCAAGTGATGCCTATGAGATGCTTTGAGGATACAGCGCATCATATCTCGTTCAGGGTGTCCTATTTGATCATTCCAAAGTAGGAAAGTGTCTTGGAACCCAACCATAAGGCCGGCCACATGGTGTGTCTCTACGGCTCGAATGGTTGTAATATATAACCAACTCGGGAAATGTTCCAACTTCTTATGAATACGCTTCTGGCTATATTCGTAAGAAGTGATAAAAAGAAATTCAGAACCATTCTCTTCAGTTGATATTGATTATCTCGAATATCTCTAAAACTCAGCAACATTCTTCTGGAACATGGAGAATATAGTGCCTCTTTAATGGTTAACTCAGTATCATTGGACAACATTATACGAGTTTTTTTGTATCCTTCTATCAAGTTGGATGGGCCTGAGAAGGTTGTCAGAGGTGCATTCTTAGGTACAAAAAATAGTGTTTCTCACACAATATGGTGTACGTAGTTGCATTATCAGCCAGACAACTAACTTCCCACTAGTCTTACAGAGAAACGAATTAATTGAATTGGTCACATGTATAAATATAATTTCATTCATTCAGTTAATCAATTTGAGAAATAATATCCATAAAATAATTGTCCAAAGTTCAAAACAAACCAAAACCAAACAAATAATTCCAAAGACTTAGAAAAATTGTCCGAAAATTAAACCATAAACCTAGAAATTTAGGGGAGGGAGTTCGGCCACTAGGGGTTTAACACCCTAAAAACATGTCTAAAATTTATTCTTCCATAGGAGCAAATGCCTCCTGAAAATTTGAAACCTCTAGAGTTGTAGTAGTAGCTTTGAGGATTGCTACATGCGTAAAGTTGGACTCACGACGTGAATGATACTTGGCAATGGCCTCAGGGGTAGCTCGGCATATGTGTGACCAATGATCCCTTGATCCATAGCGGTAGCACATGTCCAATTCTATGGAATCCAATTGAATGGTAGTTTTTCCCTTGTTCTTGAAGTTTGGGGCCTTCCGGGCAAGGGGTTGGCGCTTCTGGGTCAAGTTTCCTCCCTTGGATGAGCCTCTATTCAGAGGATCTTCGGCTTTTGGTGGAGCTGGCCACCCTTTTCCACAGCCATGATAGTATCTTTTTCGGTTGTGGCTACTAGAATTTGTCGCATGCGTTTCAGGCGCGGCGTTTAAGCCAGTAGGTCGAGCTTGATGATTCTTCATCAAAAGATGGTTCTGCTTTTTAGCGAGAAGGAGAACAGATATCAAATCCAAAAATTTGGTAAATTTATATGCCCTATATTATTGTTATAGGACAATATTGGTGGCATTGAAGGTCGAATAGGTATTCTCCAGGAGATCCTGTTCGATTAAGTCCTCGTTACAGAACTTAAGTAGTGATTGGATTCTACAAACTTCAGAGTTGTATTCATTAATAGACTTACAGTCTTGGAAGCGTAGATACTGCCAGTCATGTCTTGCGTCAGGCAAGAAGATGTCTTTCTGTTTATCAAAGCGATCCACCAGGATGAGCTAGAGGGTACGTGGATCCTCCTCTATGAGGTACTTGGTCTACAGTGCATCATGGATATGTCTTCGAATGAAGATCATAGCATTAAGCTTCATCGACGGGTGCATTATCAGTTGGTTCCTCGATGGTAGCTCTAATACTTTTTGCATTAAGGTGGAGCTTCACGTCTTGAACCCACTTCAGGTGGTTTCTTCCTAAGACTTCCAGAGCAGTGAAATCGAGCTTGTTCAAGTTCGACATGTCCCTAAACAGAGAGTACAACAAAACGTGGTTAGTCATATGGAAGCCATAGACATACATCATAAAACATTCGGGTTCTGTAGATATGTATTGGTTTAATTTATGCATGAAAGATACAGCTTTCATGTGGTAAGTTTTGAATGAAGACTTCGGGTTTCAAAGGCACTAAATTCGAAATTAGAGGTTTGATTTAGTTATGAACGTTTAGTTCATCTATAAGGGTACTTGCAAGAACACAAAATACAATATACAATAAAGTGTAGTGGATTTGTGGATTGCTTCAGGAACCCAAGTGTGAGTGCTTTGGGACTACGAAAGATAATCAACAGTTCAAAGAGACGAAATAATTTATTGAATCGTTAATGCCAAAAAGTGAGCTTTAGACCAATAATTTTGGATTCATTATCAGATTAGTGGACAGCTGGTCATTTTAATTAATGCAATGAATCAAGACCATTCAGAGTTGATCGTAGAAGCAAAAATAATTATAACATGCGGGTTAAAATTATTTAAAATGCCAAAAATAGTATTGGATTAAAAAAAAAAACCATAGCCCAAACACGGAGGCATGTGTGCAATGAGTAAGGTAAAGCCCCATAAGGTTTATTGGGCTCGGGTGGCTACAAATAGCAACCCAATGCATGGTTTCAGGCCGCGGGCCGAGTGATGGGAAGCCCAACAACAAGCTGCTGGCATTATGGGCCAACCAATGCACGGGGGGCAAGCCCAAAGGTTTACGGAGGTGCGAGGAAACCCAACCAGAGTTGGGTTTTGGTTATTAGGCCGTAGAGATAAGCCCAGCCATCTAGGCTGGCTTCTGGTATCACGGGTCGTGGCAAATACAAACCAAGCAAGCCAATGAGGCTGCTATAAATGGGTCGGGGCTTTAGGCCAATGTCAGGGACAAGCCCAGCATACTTCTGGCATGCAAGTGTTGGTTGGGTTTGGATCGGGGCTGAAGGCTGTGTAGTAGACAACCCAAGCCGAAGCCTGGTTAGGTCCGAGATATGCAGCAAGCCCAAAAGGTTATGCGTAAGGTCAAAGGCTTCGGAGCGACGCCATCCCAAGGTGGTCCACGCAGCTAGGCTTTAGGCTAGTGCGGTGGTCCTGACAATTATGCCACGATGGTGCTGCAACGGTGCCGCGAAAATCCCAAATTTTTGGGGTTTTTTTTTTTCCGAATTCAAGGGTAAAAAACCCTAATTGCTTCTAAACTAATTTTGATTTTTTGACTCACAATTCCACATAGCATAAATGGGTAATGCATGAACAATTATATATATTGACAAAATATATGAACACATATACGATATATAGATATAAATATAGGGGGTTCATGCATCATAGGGAATGTTTTCATGCTTCAAGGTTTTTTCAAATATCTTAATTTATTTTAGAATAACCTGATTGGCAAAAAACAATTGAAAAAGCGTCTTACCCTTTAGTTCCTTAACTTCTGGCAAGAACGTCCTGATAACGTGCTGTAGGCCTATCTGACTGAACTGTATAAAGGACAGGGAGGGAAAGGGGCTAGCGGCAACAAAGAGAATAAAGAGATTTAATTTTGAGGTGTGTATTGTATCACCCCCTTATGCCTTTATTTATAGTAATAGGATAGGTAGAATTCTTACCCTAATAGGATTACATTTCTAATAGGAATTAAACTACTAAAGAGAATATACAAGATACTCCTAAATACACTAGGATTCACACAATCACATTCCTAATCCGATAGGATATATATATATATATATATATATATATATATATATATATATTTCTTTCCAAAAAGGTTGATTACTATCTTCACGAAGCATAACTCTGGATATAAAAACATCTTTATACCATCTGAAATCACTTAAGGTTGGACACCTTAAATTACTCAGTTGGTCGTGAATACGAGTGGTAACATTGCTAGGTGTTCCTATAAAGTGTTCAATGATCGTGTAAAGTAACGTGTTAACGCCGTCGGGTATTGACACACCCCGACCGAGATCAGGGCGTGCTGGCCATCACACGAAGGTGACGTAGCCATGTGCGCGTGCGGAAGCGATTAAGATAGTAATATAAAAGTACGAATAATTAAAAACTAACTAGCATACAAAGTACTAGTGTAGGTGAGACACAATTACAGAGCAAGTCTACAGCAGTCAAAAGGAAAAGATGCGACATATATACACCCGAAGGTGACCCTACAATGGTGAGTGTCTGTCAGAAATGCCGGGACGCCCTCTGGGATAAACCACCGAACCTTCTAGACCACTAGAACCTGGAGGGGCGCAAAAACAAAAGCGTGAGTGGGCAAAAACAAAGCTCTTTGAAAACTCTTTGGCAAAATACATTCTAACCCCTCGCCGTAAAACCTGTATACTTCCCAGAAAATGAACATATACGTATGTATAGGTATGCCAATCATGCTCCACAATATGCCATTCATGCTCGAGAATATGCCACAACAGAAGCTCATAATCAAATATAAATGCTCAAGCGTAATTCACATCAATAATATATAATCTAGCAGCCGGGAGTCACCTAACGTGACCTGTACGGCTGTAGATAGAGCTCCAATCTCAACTCAATATCTGAATCTGCACACGAGTCGGAACCACCTAACGTGGTCTGTACGACAGGACTGGGTGTAATATATACGCTCTAGTGCTACGATCACGTGAAGACTGTGCGAATAATCGCGGGTCACCTACGAGTCGGAACCACCTAATGTGGTCTGCACGACAAGGCTTGCACCTAACTTGGATCCAAGGCGAGCGTGTGGTGCGGGTGAACATCACGTGAAGGACTATGCCCTGGCCCTGGGCGGGAGCACTAACACCGGGGTGCAGATTATGAGCTCTCTAAGCATTTCAAACTACTATTGCATAACAACATGAATACCGCTTACCTGGCACTTACCTGTGCGTCCACAGCACTAATACACATATATAAATGTATGCCGCTACTAATACATGCGATGATGCGTAAACAACATTCATATGATGCATGGCATAAAACAAATAACCTTTTCATTTTAATTTCTGGGAATTAATATGTATATAGGTATATACGGAAAACAAAAGCCCACTCACTGATAATTGGAAGGGTCGTAGCCCCCCTGCCTCGAGTGTGTACGCTCGTCCTCGGGATACGAATCACCTATACGCGACAAAGTTACGAAAACGTTAATTTAAAAGCACCTAAGCAACTTCTTGTAATAACTTCTCATACATTGCTCAATTTGGACAATTGAATATACCAACGTGATCTACACAACCTCAGGATCACACCCATATTTTTAAAATAATTTTTGGACCCCGCACGCGCCCCCACGCGCCGTCCAAGGCACGGACCTACGCGCCCCCCACGCGCGGCCACGTGCCATGCACACTGACGGTGTCAACAGACGCCGTCAGGAATATTTCGTCAACTAACGAAATATTCCGTTAAATCTAACCAGATGCCGTTAACGGCGTCAGGAATATTCCGTCAACTTTGACGGAATATTCCGTCTCCTTCTCCAATTAGTCCCCGACGCCAGCGCCGTCGCCGTCGCCGGCACCGTCGCCGGAAAACCTGCAATTCACATTTTCTCGCTCGTTTTTCCACCTTTTTCCACGTTTCTTGCACCAAAATCAACCCTAGAACTAGTAGAATATGTCCCAACAAGTTTTAAGGCCTAAAAACCATGGAATCTCACCTGCAACAACGATCTAAGTTCGGCCAACTTCGAACTTAGCCTTCCCGACGTCAAAACTCGTCCAACGAACTACTCCCAAGCTCCTGGGAACTTCACAAACACATCTACAAGCTTAGAATCTCCTAAAACAAGCTAGATTAGGTTTGCATGAACAGTGCTCAAATCGGCCATGGTGATATCGACGTGAAAACGTCAAAGTTCTTACCTGGAAATGGCACCACTGGACTCCTCTCAGCCTCACGAGCACGAGGGTAGTCTTGGTTTCTTGATTTATGAAGGTTTGGGTATGTTTGTATGTGTGTCCGTGTGTTTACAGAAGGAAGAAGAAGAGAGGAACTCGGGGAGAGAGAGAGAGAGAGAGACAGAGTGACAGAAAGTGAGGGAAAGAGGGAGGGAATCCCGGGAGAAAAGAAAGGGTATGAGTGTGTGTGGTCCTACAACACCACACCACACAACACTAATGTGATAAAAACGAATTAGGGGGTAAAATCGTAGATTCACACGTACGTTAAAATGAAATTTGGGACGGGATGTTACAACCTACCCACCTTAATAGAATTTCGTCCCGAAATTCAAAATAACTAATTACACCCCTAACGGTCAAAGAATAATCTAGGATACAAATCCCTCATCCTATTTTCTGTCTCCCATGTCGCTTCTTCAACCGAGTGATTCCTCCACAAGACTTTCACCAAATTCACCGTTTTGTTCCTCAGAACCTTCTCTTTCCAATCTAAGATCGTTAACGGTTCCTCGTCATACGTTAAATCTGGATTTATCTCTAACGGTTGAGGAGGTATCATATGCGACGAATCAGCAACATAATGTCGGAGCATAGACACGTGAAAAACGTTATGCACTTTAGCCAACTCCGGAGGCAACTCCAACCTGTAAGCTACCTCACCAACTCTTTCTGTGACTATGTATGGTCCGATGTACCTGGGACTCAACTTCCCTTTCTTTCCAAACCGCACAACACCTCTCCACGGTGAAAGCTTTAGAAATACCCAATCTCCGACCTCATACGTTCTGTCCGTAGCATGCCGATCTGCTAAACTTTTCTGTCTGTCCTGAGCTGCTTTCAGGTTAGACCTAACTACCTGAACATTTTGAGTAGTCTCCTCGACAATCTCCGGACCCACTAAAACTCTTTCTCCAACCTCTGACCAACATAACGGAGTGCGACAAGATCTACCATACAAAGCTTCAAATGGCGCCGTGCCAATGCTCGAATGGAAACTGTTGTTGTAAGCAAATTCCATCAAATCTAACCGCTGGTGCCAAGCATCACTGAACTGTAACACCGATGCTCGCAGCATATCTTCCAAGGTCTGAATAGTTCTCTCGGACTGTCCGTCCGTCTGTCGATGATATGCCGTACTGTAAAGTAGTCTCGTACCCAAAGCTTCCTGAAAAGCTACCCAAAACTTCGATGTGAATCGTGGATCACGATCCGAGACAATACTTACAGGGACACCATGGTACTTTACAACCTTCGAGATAAACAACTCAGCTAACCGGCTCAAAGAATACTTCTCTCTTACTGGAATAAAATGTGCCGACTTAGTGAGCCGATCAACAATCACCCAAATGCCATCAAAGCCATTATGTGTACGCGGCAACTTGGACACAAAATCCATAGTGATATTTTCCCATTTCCACTCTGGAACGGGAAGCGGCTGCAACAATCCAAACGGCTTCTTTCTTTCTGCTTTAACCTGCTGACAAACAGCACAACTGCTCACATACTCGGCTATCTCCCTTTTTATACCCGGCCAATAGTAAAATGGTCGAATAGTATGATACATTTTAGTTGCCCCTGGGTGCATGGCATAAGCCGAGATATGTGCTTCGTCGAGAATTTCCTTCTTCAACTCCACATTACTAGGCACGAACATTCTACCCTCTAACATCAACATGCCATCAGAATCACGAACTCTGAGATCTCGCCTCCTTCCTTGATCTCGAGCTCGAATTAGTTCTTGAATCTGTTCATCAGCTACCTGAGCTTCAAGCACCCGATCAACTAAGATTGGCCTAACTTGAAAATTAGCAAGTAACGCCACTTCTCGATCTTCTGCTTCTAACCTTACTCCCGTAGTACGTAGGTCCACCAAAAGAGGAATACGACTAGCGTACAACGCATTGATACGGCCTTGTGACTTCCTGCTAAGTGCATCGGCCACTACGTTCGCACGACCAGGGTGATAATCAATCGTGCAATCGTAATCGCTGAGCAACTCCAACCACCTCCGTTGACGAAGATTAAGTTCCTTCTGGGTGAAAAGATACTGAAGACTCTTGTGATCTGTAAAGATCCTACACTTTTCTCCGTAAAGATAATGTCTCCACAACTTTAACGCAAAGATAATAGCAGCCAACTCCAAATCATGTGTAGGGTAATTCATCTCATGGGGTTTCAACTGCCGCGAAGCATAAGCAATTACCCTACCATGCTGCATCAATACACATCCCAGACCATTCAAAGAAGCATCGCTATAAACTTCGAAATCACCACTATCGTCCGGGAGTGCCAAAACAGGTGCATTAGTAAGACAATGCTTCAACTGCTGGAAACTCTGCTCACACTTATCATTCCACTCAAACTTAACGTCTTTCCTTGTTAACCTAGTCAGTGGCAAGGCAATCACCGAAAAATCCTTAACGAATCTCCGATAATATCCCGCCAAACCAATGAAACTTCTCACCTCAGTGACGGTTCGTGGTTGCTCCCAACTCTCCACAGCTGCAACCTTTTGAGGATCAACCAGAACACCTTGAGCAGAAATGATGTGCCCCAAAAACGCGACTTGATCTAACCAGAATTGACACTTGCTAAACTTAGCATACAATTGGTGTTCTCTCAACCTCTTCAACACCAAAGTAAGATGTCGAACATGCTCCGCTTTGGACTTAGAATACACCAGAATATCGTCAATGAAGACAATAACAAATCTATCCAAGTAAGGCTGGAATACCCAGTTCATCAAATCCATAAAAGCTGCTGGTGCATTCGTCAACCCAAATGGCATAACCAGAAACTCGTAATGACCGTAACGAGTCCTGAACGCCGTCTTAGGAACATCATCCCTACTAATCTTCAGCTGATAGTACCCAGACCTCAAGTCTATCTTAGAAAATACACAAGCACCTCTCAGCTGATCAAACAAATCGTCGATACGAGGCAATGGATAACGGTTTTTAATCGTCACCCGATTCAATTGTCTGTAGTCGATACACAGCCTCAAAGTCCCATCTTTCTTTTTCACAAACAACACTGGAGCGCCCCAAGGCGAAGTACTAGGCTGAATGAACCCTTTATCCATTAATTCCTGTAACTGAACTTTCAATTCCCTTAACTCAACGGGAGCCATACGATAAGGAGTTAATGAAATAGGATTAGTACCTGGAAGTAACTCAATAGTGAACTCCACGTCTCGATCTGGGGGTAAACCAGGTAAATCCTCAGGAAAAACATCAGGGAAGTGTCTGACCACTCTCACATCCTCAATTCTGCTAGGAACGGCCTCATCTAGCACCACATGACCTAGATACCCCTGACAACCTTTAGTCAACAACTTCTTCGCTCGCAAAGCCGAAATAACGCCGTGTCTTACCCCACTCTGCTCACCCACAAAAGTAAGCTCAGGTAATCCAGGACGGTGAAACGTAACTACTTTCCCGTAACAATCAATGTTGGCACGATAGAAGTGCAACCAATCTGTGCCCAATATCACATCAAAATCGATAATATCTAACGGGATAAGATCAGCGGGCATAACAACACCCTCTACTATCACTGGACATCCTGGGTACATACAATCTACAACACATCTCTCTCCTCTAGGCATAGCGAACTCTAAATCGTACCCTAGAGGTGTGGGGCGAGGTTGCGTTACTTGAGCAAATGTATGAGAAATAACGGAATGTGTAGCTCCACAATCAATTAAGACTCTAGCAAAATAACCAAGAATGTTTAACGTACCCATAATCATGTCCGGGTTGTTCTGAGCATCCTGCAGGGAAATATTATGAATACGCCCCTGGCCCTGCTGTCGTCCGCCACGACCTCTGCTCGCTTGAACACCGCGACCTTGAGCTCCACGCCCCTGACTGGGCTAACTCAACTGTCTCGAAGACCCTGCACTACTAGTGGCAATCTCACCCTGCTGATACTGTCCTCCTTGGTACCATTGAGAACTACCAACTGGAGCTGGAGGATACGGCATGTAGTTGCTGGGATACGGGGGATAACCACCTTGTGAATACGGGTCCTGGGGGTACTGATACGGTCCCGGAGCATAGGGAACAGCATCACCCTGATAGTGATAGGCACCACCTCTACCTGCTTGACCATAATTACTCGGACCCTGGATTTGCCGAATCGGTGCAGGTGGCGGCATAAAGGTTTGCTGCGGCTTCTGCTGCTGACCCTGGGGACAATTCACAACTATATGTCCCATTTGTCCACACGTGAAACAAACACCGTTGCCACGCCTACACTCGCCGAAATGTCAGTTATTACACCTACGGCAAAATGGAACTCGGCTTCGGCCACCATCACCTTGTCTCTGGCCTCGAGCACCTCCATAAAACCTACCTCCACGTCCTTGTCCAGAGGCACTGAAACCACCACTAGACGAACTCGAACTAGCACCACCCCTTTTAAAGTTCTGAGTTTGGCGAGGCCCAAGCGACACTTGACTTTTCCCTTTGTCATATTTCTTTTCATCACTGTCGCTCGACATATTCTCTGAGTCCTCTATCCTCAACAATATCTCATAGAACTCCTGATAGGACTCACAGTGAGTCGTAGTCGCCATAGAACGCCATCTCTTCCTAGTGCCTAAACGGAAACGACGAAGCATCTCCGCCGGATTACCAACGACATCAGGATAGTAACGAGACAAATCAGTGAACTTACGATAATACTCGTTAGCCGTCATCTTTCGCTGTTTCAACTCAGTGAATTCCTGTTTCTTACGATCAATATACTCAGGGGGTACAAATCTCCTCTGAAACACATCCTTGAAAACATTCCAATCAGTCCTCTGAGCTGGAGTCAACCTACGAAGCTCCTGTTCCCACCAGGCTGCAGACTCCATCTCCAGAAACCATGAGGTTGTCTCGACCCACCTCTCCATAGGAAGGTTCCCCTGGTTATGCAACACACGGAAAGTCTTCTCTATGTGTTCCAACCAACGTTCTGCGCCTTCGTGACCCTCACTACCTTTAAACTTATCCAACTTCAGGTTATACATAGTCTCCAGAGGAGTCCTCTGGGGAGGGCGCATCACTGTTTGAAGGGCTGTAGCAATAACTTCCCCCAACTGAGTAAGATCGGGGAAACTAGGCTCATCAGAGCGACGTGGTTCCCGACGAGGCGGCATGATTCTGACAGAAGACACCAACTATTAGAATACTCACAAAGACACAGGACTGCCAAACCTAGGCTCTGATACCAAGCTGACACACCCCGACCGAGATCAGGGCGTGCTGGCCATCACACGAAGGTGACGTAGCCATGTGCGCGTGCGGAAGCGATTAAGATAGTAATATAAAAGTACGAATAATTAAAAACTAACTAGCATACAAAGTACTAGTGTAGGTGAGACACAATTTCAGAGCAAGTCTACAGCAGTCAAAAGGAAAAGATGCGACATATATACACCCGAAGGTGACCCTACAATGGTGAGTGTCTGTCAGAAATGCCGGGACGCCCTCTGGGATAAACCACCGAACCTTCTAGACCACTAGAACCTGGAGGGGCACAAAAACAAAAGCGTGAGTGGGCAAAAACAAAGCTCTTTGAAAACTCTTTGGCAAAATACATTCTAACCCCTCGCCGTAAAACCTGTATACTTCCCAGAAAATGAACATATATACGTATGTATAGGTATGCCAATCATGCTCCACAATATGCCATTCATGCTCGAGAATATGCCACAACAGAAGCTCATAATCAAATATAAATGCTCAAGCGTAATTCACATCAATAATATATAATCTGGCAGCCGGGAGTCACCTAACGTGACCTGTACGGCTGTAGATAGAGCTCCAATCTCAACTCAATATCTGAATCTGCACACGAGTCGGAACCACCTAACGTGGTCTGTACGACAGGACTGGGTGTAATATATACGCTCTAGTGCTACGATCACGTGAAGACTGTGCGAATAATCGCGGGTCACCTACGAGTCGGAACCACCTAATGTGGTCTGCACGACAAGGCTTGCACCTAACTTGGATCCAAGGCGAGCGTGTGGTGCGGGTGAACATCACGTGAAGGACTATGCCCTGGCCCTGGGCGGGAGCACTAACACCGGGGTGCAGATTATGAGCTCTCTAAGCATTTCAAACTACTATTGCATAACAACATGAATACCGCTTACCTGGCACTTACCTGTGCGTCCACAGCACCAATACACATATATAAATGTATGCCGCTACTAATACATGCGATGATGCGTAAACAACATTCATATGATGCATGGCATAAAACAAATAACCTTTTCTATTTAATTTCTGGGAATTAATATGTATATAGGTATATACGGAAAACAAAAGCCCACTCACTGATAATTGGAAGGGTCGTAGCCCCCCTGCCTCGAGTGTGTACGCTCGTCCTCGGGATACGAATCACCTATACGCGACAAAGTTACGAAAACGTTAATTTAAAAGCACCTAAGCAACTTCTTGTAATAACTTCTCATACATTGCTCAATTTGGACAATTGAATATACCAACGTGATCTACACAACCTCAGGATCACACCCATATTTTTAAAATAATTTTTTGACCCCGCACGCGCCCCCACGCGCCGTCCAAGGCACGGACCTACGCGCCCCCCACGCGCGGCCACGTGCCATGCACACTGACGGTGTCAACAGATGCCGTCAGGAATATTCCGTCAACTAACGGAATATTCCGTTAAATCTAACCAGATGCCGTTAACGGCGTCAAGAATATTCCATCAACTTTGACGGAATATTCCGTCTCCTTCTCCAATTAGTCCCCGACGCCGGCGCCGTCGCCGTCGCCGGCACCGTCGCCGGAAAACCTGCAATTCACATTTTCTCGCTCGTTTTTCCACCTTTTTCCACGTTTCTTGCACCAAAATCAACCCTAGAACTAGTAGACTATGTCCCAACAAGTTTTAAGGCTTAAAAACCATGGAATCTCACCTGCAACAACGATCTAAGTTCGGCCAACTTCGAACTTAGCCTTCCCGACGTCAAAACTCATCCAACGAACTACTCCCAAGCTCCTGGGAACTTCACAAACACATCTACAAGCTTAGAATCTCCTAAAACAAGCTAGATTAGGTTTGCATGAACAATGCTCAAATCGGCCATGGTGATATCGACGTGAAAACGTCAAAGTTCTTACCTAGAAATGGCACCACTGGACTCCTCTCAGCCTCACGAGCACGAGGGTGGTCTTGGTTTCTTGATTTGTGAAGGTTTGGGTATGTTTGTATGTGTGTCCGTGTGTTTGCAGAAGGAAGAAGAAGAGAGGAACTCGGGGAGAGAGAGAGAGAGAGAGACAGAGACAGAGTGACAGAAAGTGAGGGAAAGAGGGAGGGAATCCCGGGAGAAAAGAAAGGGTATGAGTGTGTGTGGTCCTACAACACCACACCACACAACACTAATGTGATAAAAACGAATTAGGGGGTAAAATCGTAGATTCACACGTACGTTAAAATGAAATTTGGGACGGGATGTTACAGGTATTCCCTGTCCTATTGCTTCATCAAAGATGGGAAATCCTTCCTCATCTTTTTTAACCGCATAACGTATCTCGTCTCTGGACTGAGAAGTTAAGTGCTTTTCCCACCAAGAATGAAGCTTTCTAGTGAAACCAGTGACTAAAAGATCGACGATTTGTGTTTGCGTAAAACCATGATTTGAAATGTAGCTATTAGCAACCATAGACATGTGTTGAAGTTTGTTAAGAAGTTCCTGTTCTGACAATCCATCTATATTCCATTCATAGAGTTTGTCAGCTGAGACTGAAAATTGATTTTGAATATTTCTTTCTTTAAACTGATGATCAGGAGGGGTTGGTCTGGGATAAAAGTTTTTTGTAAGAGAAGTAGGATTAACTGGATGAGTGCGAATACGCTTTAAATCATGAGTTGGCTGAAGCTCAATTTGTTGAAAAGCATTTTCAATATTTCGAATAGAGGAACTAGTTTCTGTATCCTGAGAAGAGTCTGAAGCAGACGTTTGTTCTTCCTCAACAGAAGCCTCATGGTTCTGTAAAACATTAATAACTTTTTCTTTTTTGAGCTCTTTGAGCATTTGATCAATTTTTTGCAAAGTAGTCATAGGTTTTAAAGCAGTGTTGCTTGAAGAAGCATCGGAAAAACTTACTAAGGGTTTTTCTTTTTGAGAAGATTCTGGTGAAGACAATTTGTCAATTTTTGTTTCAATTTTGTCTAACTGTTTTCCAATAGTATGAAGACTCTGGTTTGTAAAATTGTTCTGTTCAATGACAGATTTAAAACCCAAATCCTCTTTTGGAATTTTGAAAGGAGAGTTGCCGAAATGGTGATATTACTAGTGGAAATCAAAATGGTTTCTTTGGGAGGATGACTAGAAGAAATCAAAGTTTTGTCTTCCTTAACCCAATTTTCTTTGGTAACAACCGTAACTTTGTTTTTGGTTTCATAATGTTGTTCAATAAAATCAAATAAAGATATTTCAAATTGGTATTGTTCTACAAAAGCTTTCCATTCAGCATAAATGGCTAGCTTTTCTTCATCACAATACTTATTTCTAAAAATACTTCTTCTGGGAATATTTTCCTTAGATTCGATGTCAGCTTTAAGCTTCCTCCATCGGATTTTGTGTTTTTTATTTAAAACAAGTAATTGGTGATTCACCGATGTTGTTTCAAAATCAGAAACAGTTGGAGAAGTAGGTTCTTCTTGGTTTGGAGGGTGATAAACAGGATGTGCAACTTGTGAAGAAGTGTCAACAGACTTTAATTTGATCAAATCATTGATTAATTCTTGTTGTGTAGTTTCCTGCTCTTTCAATATTTTGTTTACTAACGACTTTATTAAATCTTGATCTCGACCCAGTCTATCGGTTGACGTGGATCCAGAAAAAGACTTTCTGCTAGAAGCAAAAGATTTATACGAATGTACAGATTCGCAAGATCATCTTGCTGGTCTATCGAAATTGATTTTAACAGTACCATCAAAATATCGTTCAACATTGTCGAGGTCGACAAGGCTGTTTTGCAAAGCAACCGGTTTACTTTCGTTGATTAGACACCAATCTGAAGGGAGACTGATATCTGACCACCTAATGGTTTTGGGGACCTTGATATTTGCATTTTCTTTTGTTGTTTGAATCAAAAGAGTATGGTCACGAGGGGACTTTTGTTTAAAGCTTGAAAATTCATGTTTGTGCCAGTAACCTTGTAATAAATTCGAAAAATAAGTGCCAAAGGTTGTGTTCCTTCCAGGACATGGTATCCTAAAGTTTTGATATTAAGTGTGAGTGCTTTCAGCATATGGGGGTCTGAAAGACTTACAGTAAGATCTGGAAAACAATCAAAATGGATAGGTCCGTTGTAAAGACTTGATTCAATCATTCCAAGTATACTATCGTTAAAATCAGTAAATCTGGCGTCGCGAAGACATAAAAGAATAGACGTATTAAGACCTTTTCGTGTTAAAGGTTTAACCGCAATTTGAACTAAACCAATGCGAATATAATTATGACCATTTTTGCGATGCGCTTTGATTTGTTCTGGAGAAAATAATTGACAAGTCTCATGTTCTTTGCTAAGAGCATAAGCCTTCTCAACTGTTTTGACGTGATGTTCGGATTTAAAAGAGGTCAAAGACCATTTTTTCTTGTAAATATTTTGGGTTGCAATGTTTGGGATGTTCCAGTCGGAAAAATCAATACTTTCATCGGTTTGAAAATCGAGTTTTTGTTCTTCATTGACAATGTCTGTGTGTGTGTGTAACTAAACTCTTCCCGACGGAGTTCTGTCGCACATACATGTAATCAGTGGTCAAAATTTCAATTTCTGAAGTATCCACTTCTCCACCCACGGCCATAGGTCGTAAATATATACTGACATACTTGTTACTCGACAAACGTCCGTCAACTAAACCCTTATAGGTCCAATTCCCCACGTCGAAGTGCCAAGCCTATTCACACACGAGTTCTAAATTCCAAAGGGTCACGTATCCACACAAGGGTACAGAATAATCCAATGACATAGTAATTGCCCGACAAACCTCTCACTACTAAATTAAACAGTTTGCGCGACAAGGAAGATTTTGTCGCGCAAATCATTATTAGGTCGCACAAAAACTCTGGCGACCAAAAAATCGTCGCACGTATTTTGTCGCCCAAAGGTCGTGAAAAAAGACATTGCGCGACGAACAATTTCAAACTCATCGTACAAAAAAAATGGCGTGATGTTTTACTACTCGCCATGCTAAAGTTATACGGACGAAGGTTTTCGTCGTACAATATAAATGGGTACAAGTGCGCTTTGTGACTAGTTCGTCTCGAAAAGTTTGCGCGACGAAAAATGTTAGAGGTGTGTGGTAATGCGCGACGAAGTTATAAGACGCGCTTAATTTTGCGCAATGACTGGTCGGCATCGAGCAAGTGTAATTTTTATAAAAAAAATTAAATAGAATAAAAGGGAAATTAAAAAAAAAAAAAAAAAGATTTCAAACTAATGACAAAAAAGGAAAAATAAACAAAAAACAAAACAAAAAGGCAAATTAATGAATAAAAAATTTATTTATAATATAAATAAAAATGAACGTACAACTATAAAGTTTAAAAAGAAAGGAGGAACAAAATTCTGGAAAAAAAAAAACGGAAAAATCTATAGGAATGTCATTCGAAAGATCTTGCTGTTGGTTGGGGACGAGGTCGGATGTGACAGCCCGTTCCGGATTTTCGAACCGTAGGGGTGAAATGACGGTTTTGCCCCTAGTATGTTTGTTTCGTTGTGTGGTTGTTTTTGAGCTTGGTTTGACAGGTTGTGGACCACACACACTTTCCCACACCCCCCTCACCCTTTCCCTGTCCCGTGCCCTGTCCCTTTCCCTCTCTCTCTCCCCCATTTCCATTCCCACACGTATAGACACACCCAAAGACACACCAAACCTTCACAGATCGAGGAAACAAATTACATATTCGTGCTCGTGAGGTCCGTAGGAGTTCAACCATACCCATTTCAGGTAAGGATACCTTCGTTTTCAAGTTGAACTCGGGATACCCCGATTTGGTCACTGTTCATGTACACGTTAATTCTTGTGTTTTTGGGAATTTCAAGCTTGTAGGAAGCTTGGTGAGGTCCTTAGGAGGCTCGGGCTAGTTCGTTTGAAGGTTTTGGACGTCGGGATCTTGAGATTCAAGGTTGGCCGGAGTTGGTGGTGTTTTCCCAGCGAGATTCCGTGTGTTTTAGCACTTGAAAGTGGTATGGATTTGTTCCTCTCATTGTAAGCTTCATTTTGGTACCAATTTTGTGAAATTTGGTTGAAAAACGAAGAAGTTACAAGATGACGGAATATTCCTAACGGCGTTAACGGAATCCGTTAAAGTTAACGGAATATTCCTGACGGCGTTAACTGACGCCGTCAGTGTGCCAGGCACGTGCCTGCGCGTGGCCAGCGCGTGTGGCCGTGCCCTGGCTAGCGCGTGGGGGCACGTGCGGCGGTGGAAAATTTTTCTAAAAATATGGGGATGTTCCTGAGGTTGAGTAGATCACGTTGGTGTATTCATGCACCCCATTTGAGCAATGTATGAGAAGTTATTTCGTGATGTTGGTTATGTGCTTTAAAATTAATGTTTTTATAGTTGTTTGGCATATAGGTGAAGCCTATCCCGAGGACGACCCTTCTACATACCAGTGAGTGGGCTTTTGGTTTTCCGTATATACCTATATACTTATACTTTTCCCAGAAAGTGAAGTGAAACGTTTATTCGTTATATGCCATGCTTATTGTTTACCATTTATTTATGCATTATTAGTTGCATACATATATTAGTGTATTGGTGCTGTGAACGCACAGGTAAGTGCCAAGTAAGTTATGGTTTATGTTTATGTTGAGTAGTGATTTAAGAATGCATAGAGAGCTCATAACCTGCACCCCCGGTGTTAGTGCTCCCGCCCAGAGTTGGGCACAGTCCTTCACATGATGTTCACCTCCCGCACCACACGCTCATCTTAGATCCAAGTTAGGTGCACAGTCCTATCGTACAGACCACTTTAGGTGGTTCCGACTCGTAGGTGACCCACGATTATTCGCCCAGCCTTCACGTGATCGTGGTACTTGAGCGTACTTATATTACACCCAGTCCTGTCATATAGATTACTTTAGGTGGTTCCGACTCGTGTGCAGGTACAGTTAGTGAGATGGAGATCTGAGCTCTAGATTTAGCCGTACAAGGTCACGTTAGGTGACTCCGGCTAACAAATTACATGGCATTGATTTTGACATTACCTGAGCACTTGCATTTTACTTCGAGGCATTTGGCATGGCATATTTCTGAGCATGACTTTTATATATATATATATATATATATATATATATATATATATATATATATATGTATATTCTATTTTTCTGGGAAGTATACATGTTTTACGGCGAGGGGTTAGAACTTTGTTTATGAAATGGTTTTTGAAAAGCTTTGTTTTTGCCCACTCACACTTTTTGTTTTGCACCTCTCCAGGTTCTAATTGGCTAGCACTCTTGGTGGCTCCCCGGAGGATTTTCCCGGCATATTTGACAAATTATCACCACTGTAGGACCACCTTTGGGGTGTGTTTATGTAGTATTGTTCTCCCGGACTGCATTAGGTCTTCGTGCTCTGAACTTGTTTTCACACTTGCGCTTGCACATGTATGTTCTTACGTTGTGTATAGCTGGTTTTTTTATTTATTTGTACTTTTATTATTATTTTATTAGCTTCTGCACTATGCACATGGTTACGTCACTTCCGCGTGACGGCCTGCATGCCCTAGTCTCGGTCGGGGTGTGTCAGTTTGGTATCAGAGCCTAGGTTTGGCAGTCCCATACTTTTGTGAGTATTCTAATGGTTTTGGTGTCTTCTGTCAGAATTATGCCGCCTCGTCGGGAACCACGTCGCTCTGCTGAGCCTAGTTTCCCCGATGTAGCCCAGCTGTGGGAAGCTATCGCTACAGCTATTCATTTGGCGCTCTGCCCTCCCCAGATGACTCTTCTGGAGACTATGTATAATTTGAAGTTGGATAAGTTCGAAGGCAACGAGGATTTTGAGGGTGCGGAGCGGTGGCTAGAACATATTGAGATGACCTTTCGTGTTTTGCATAATCAGGGGAACCTCCCTGTCGAGAAGTGGGTAGAGACGACATCGTGGTTTTTAGGTAAGGATTCTGCATCCTGGTGGGAGCAAGAACTTCGTCGTTTGACTCCAGCAAAGAAGACTGATTGGGATGTATTCCGAGAGTTGTTCAGGAGAAGGTTTGTGCCTCCTGAGTATATTGACTGCAAGAAGCAGGAATTCACTGAGTTGAGACAGGGGAAGCTGACAGCAAACGAGTACTACCGAAGGTTTACTGATCTGTCTCGCTATCATCCAGATGTTGCTGGCAATCCAGCGAAGATGCTTCGTCGTTTCCGTTTAGGCACTAAGAAGAAGTGGCGTTCGATGGCGACCACTACCCCTTGTGACACCTACCAGGAGTTTTATGAGATTCTGTTGAGAATTGAGGATTCAGAAAACATGCCGAGCGAGAGTAAGGAGGAAGAGAAAGATGGTAATCAGAGGAAATATGATAAGGGCAAGGGTCAGGCATAGCTCGGACCTCGTAGAACCCAGAACTTCAAGAGGGGTGGCACTAGTTCTAGCTCTTTTAGCGGTGGCTTTAGCGCCACTGGTCAGGGTCGTGGAGGTAGGTTTGCTGGTGGTGCTAGAGGCCAGAGACAGGGTGATACTGGTAGAGGTAGGGCCCCAGTTTGTCGCAGGTGTAATAATCGACATTTTGGTGACTGTAGGCGAGGCAGCAGTGGGTGCTTTACTTGTGGGCAAATGGGACATCAAGCTGCAAATTGCCCCCAGAGTCAACAGAAGCCTCAACAGACTTTCTTGCCACCCCCTGTACCGATTCAGCAGATTCTCGGTCCTGGTAGTTACGGGCAGACGGGTCAAGGTGGTGCCTATTACTATCAGGGCGATGCTGTTCCTTATGCTCCGAGACAGTATCAATATCCCCAGGACCCATATTCTGAGGGTGGTTATCCCCAGTATTCTGGTGGCTATATGCCTTATCCTCCAGTTTCAACAGGCGGGTCTCAGTGGTTTCAGGGATGACAGACTCAGCAGGGGGAGATTGCTACGAGTAGTGCGGGGTCTTCGAGGCAGTCTGGTCAGCCCAGTCAGGGGCGTGGTACGCAGAGTCGTGGTGGCCAGAAGAGCAGAGGTCGAGGTGGACGACAGCAGACCCAGGGGCGTATTCACAACATTTCTCTGCAAGATGCTCAAAACAATCCAAACTTGATTATGGGTACGTTAAATATCCTTGGTTATTTTGCTAGAGTATTAATTAATTGTGGTGCTACACATTCTGTGATTTCTCATACATTTGCTCAAGTGACGCAACCTTGCCCCACACCGCTAAGGTATGATTTAGAGTTTGCTATGCCTAGAGGGGAGAGATGTGTTGTAGATCGTGTGTACCCAGGATGTCCAGTGATTGTGGAGGATGTTGTTATGCCAGCTGATCTTATCCCGTTGGATATTGTTGACTTTGATGTGATTTTGGGCACAGATTGGTTACATTTCAATCATGCTAATATTGATTGTCACGGGAAAATAGTTACGTTCCATCATCCTGGATTACCTGTGGTTACTTTTGTGGGCGAACAGAGTGGGGTGAGACATGGCGTTATCTCTGCTATGCGAGTGAAAAAGTTGTTATCTAAAGGTTGCCAGGGGTACTTAGCTCATGTGGTGTTGGATGAGGCTGCTCCTAGTAGAATAGAGGATGTGAGGGTAGTCAGACATTTTCCCGATGTTTTTCCTGAGGATTTACCTAGTTTGCCGCCAGACTGAGACATGGAGTTCACCATTGAGTTGCTTCCAAGTACTAATCTTATTTCCTTGACTCCCTATCGTATGGCTCCCGCTAAGTTAAGGGAATTGAAAGTTCAGTTGCAGGAATTAGTGGATAAGGGTTTTATTCAGCCTAGTACTTCACCTTAGGGAGCTCCAATGTTGTTTGTAAGAAAGAAAGACGGAACATTGAGGCTATGTATTGATTACAGGCAATTGAATAACGATTAAAAACCGCTATCCGTTGCCGCGTATTGATGATTTGTTTGATCAGCTTCGAGATGCGTATGTATTCTCCAAGATTGACTTGAGGTCTGGATATTATCAGCTGAAGATCAGTAGGGATGATGTTCCTAAGACGGCATTCAGGACTCGTTATGGTCATTACGAGTTTCTGGTTATGCCATTTGGATTGACGAATGCACTAGCTGCTTTTATGGATTTGATGAAACGAGTATTCCAGCCATATTTGGATAGGTTTGTTATTGTTTTCATCGACGACATTCTGGTGTATTCTAAGTCTAAAGCGGAGTATGTTCGACATCTTACCTTGGTCTTGAAAAGGTTGAGGGAACACCAATTGTATGCTAAGTTTAGCAAGTGCCAGTTTTGGTTAGACTAAGTTGCATTTTTGGGAGACATCATTTCAGCTCAAGGTATTTTGGTGGATCCTCAAAAGGTGGCAGCTGTGGAGAAATGGGAGCAACCGCGAACCGTCACTGAGGTGAGGAGTTTCCTTGGTTTAGCAGGGTATTATCGACGGTTTGTTAAGGATTTTTCTGTGATTTCTTTACCACTGATGAGGTTAACGAGGAAAGACGTTAAATTTGAGTGGGATGATAAGTGTGAGCAGAGTTTTCAGCAGTTGAAGTACTGTCTCACTCATGCACCTGTTTTGGCACTCTCGGACAATAGTGGTGATTTCGAGGTTTATAGTGATACTTCTTTGAATGGTCTGGGATGTGTGTTGATGCAGCATGGTAGGGTAATTGCTTATGCTTCACGACAACTGAAACCTTAGGAGTTGAATTACCCTACACATGATTTGGAGTTAGCCGCCATTATTTTTACGTTGAAGTTGTGGAAACATGACCTTTATAGAGAGAAATGCAAGATCTTTACAGATCATAAGAGTCTTCAGTATCTTTTTACGCAGAACGATCTTAATCTTCGTCAGCGGAGGTGGATGGAGCTGCTCAGTGATTATGACCGCACGATTGATTATCACCCTAGTCGTGCAAATGTAGTGGCTGATGCACTTAGCAGGAAGTCTCAGGGCCGTATCAATGCGTTGTACGCTAGTCGTATTCCTCTTCTAGCAGACTTAAGAACCACGGGAGTGAGGTTAGAGGCAGAAGATCGAGAGGTGGCTTTACTTGCTAATTTTCAAGTTAGGCCAATTTTAGTTGACCGGGTGCTTGAAGCTCAGGTAGCTGATAGGGAAACTCAAGAATTGATCCAAGCCTGAGATCGAGGGAGGAGGAGAGACCTCAGAGTTCGTGATTCGGATGACATGCTAATGCAGGAGGGTAGGATGTTTGTGCCTAACAATTCGGATTTAAAGAAAGCAATTCTCGATGAAGAACATATCTCGGCTTACGTTGTGCATCCAGGAGCTACTAAAATGTATCATACCATTCGACCATTTTATTATTGGCCGGCTATGAAGAGGGAGATAGCTGAGTATGTGAGTAGGTGTGTTGTTTGTCAGCAAGTTAAGGTGGAAAAGAAGAAGCCGTTTGGGTTGTTGCAGCCGCTTCCCATTCTAGAGTGGAAATGGGAAAATATTACTATGGATTTTGTGTACAAGTTTCCGCGTACACTTAATGGTTTTGACGGCATTTGAGTGATTGTTGATCGGCTTACTAAGTCAGCACATTTCATTCCAATGAGGGAAAAGTATTCTTTAGGCCGATTAGCTAAGTTGTTCATCTCGAAGATCGTGAAGTACCATGGTGTCCCTATAAGTATTGTCTCGGATCGTGATATAAGATTTACATCTAAGTTTTGGGTGGCGTTTCAGGAAGCTTTGGGTACAAGACTACTTTATAGTACGGCGTATCATCCTTAGACAGACGGACAGTCAGAGAGAACCATTCAGACGTTGAAGGATATGTTGCGAGCTTCGGTGTTACAGTTTAGTGATGCTTGGCACAAGCGGTTAGATTTAATGGAATTTGGCTACAACAACAGCTTTCATTCAAGTATCGGTCAGAGGTCGGAGAAAGAGTTTTGGTGGGCCCAAAGATTGTTGAGGAGACTACTCAAAATGTTCAGGTAATTAAGTCTAACCTGAAGGCGGCCCAGGATAGGCAGAAGAGTTTAGCAGATCGGTATGTTACTGACAGAGTGTATGAGGTTGGCGATTGGGTATTTCTGAAGCTTTCACCGTGGAGAGGCGTTGTACGGTTTGGAAAGAAAGGTAAGCTGAGTCCCAGGTACATCGGACCGTACATGATCACCAAGCGAGTTGGTGAGGTAGCTTACAGGTTGGAGTTGCCTCTGGAGTTGGATAAAGTACATAACGTTTTTCACGTGTCCATGCTTCGACATTATGTTGCTGATCCGTCTCATGTGATACCTCCTCAACCCTTGGAAATCAATCCGGATTTGACTTATGATGAGGAACCAGTGACGATTCTAGATTGGAAAGAAAAGGTTCTGAGGAACAAGACAGTGAGTTTAGTGAAAGTTTTGTGGAGGAATCATTCCGTGGAGGAAGCTACGTGGGAAACTGAAGATCGAATGACCTCGGTTGTCCTTTGATCGCTAGGGGTTTGCTTTGTGTGGTTGTTTTGAATTTCGGGACGAAATTCTAATAAGGTGGGTAGGTTGTTACAGACCGTTCCGGATTTTCGAACCGTAGGGGTGAAATGACGGTTTTGCCCCTAGTATGTTTGTTTCGTTGTGTGGTTGTTTTTTAGCTTGGTTTGACTGGTTGTGGACTACACACACTTCCCCACACCCCCTCACCCTTTCCCTGTCCCGTGCCCTGTCCCTTTCCCTCTCTCTCTCTCTCCCATTTCCATTCCCACACGTACAGACACACCCAAAGACACACCAAACCTTCACAGATCGAGGAAACAAATTACATATTCGTGCTCGTGAGGTCCGTAGGAGTTCAACCATACCCATTTCAGGTAAGGATACCTTCGTTTTCACGTTGAACTCGGGATACCCCGATTTGGTCACTGTTCATGCACACGTTAATTCTTGTGTTTTTGGGAATTTCAAGCTTGTAGGAAACTTGGTGAGGTCCTTAGGAGGCTCAGGGTGGTTCGTTTGAAGGTTTTAGACGTCGGGATCGTGAGATTCAACGTTGGCCGGAGTTGGTGGTGTTTTCCCGGCGAGATTTCATGTGTTTTAGCACTTGAAAGTGGTATGGATTTGTTCATCTCGTTGTAAGCTTCATTTTGGTACCAATTTTGTGAAATTTGGTTGAAAAACGAAGAAGTTACAAGGTTTTGAAAATTACCCGATTTTCTGGCGTCGGCGACGGCGCCGGAGCCTCGCCGGAGAAGACGACGGAATATTCCGTCAATTTGGATGGAATATTCCTAATGGCGTTAACGAAATCCATTAAAGTTAACGGAATATTCCTGACGGCGTTAACTGACGCCGTCAGTGTGCCAGGCACGTGCCTGCGTGGGGGCGTGTGAGGCGGTGGAAAATTTTTCTAAAAATATGGGGATGTTCCTGAGGTTGAGTAGATCACGTTGGTGTATTCATGCACCCCATTTGAGCAATGTATGAGAAGTTATTTCGTGATGTTGGTTATGTGCTTTAAAATTAACGTTTTTATAGTTGTTTCGCATATAGGTGAGGCCTATCCCGAGGACGAGCGCGGTCACTCGAGGCAAGGGGGTTACGACCCTTCTACATACCAGTGAGTGGGCTTTTGGTTTTCTGTATATACCTATATACTTATACTTCTCCCAGAAAGTGAAGTGAAACGTTTATTCGTTTATATGCCATGCTTATTGTTTGCCATTTATTTACGCATTATTAGTTGCATACATATATATGTGTATTGGTGTTGTGGACGCACAGGTAAGTGCGAGGTAAGTTATGTTTTACGTTTATGTTGAGTAGTGATTTAAGAATGCATAGAGAGCTCATAACCTGCACCCCCGGTGTTAGTGCTCCCGCCCAGAGTTGGGCACAGTTCTTCACGTGATGTTCACCTCCCGCACCACACGCTCATCTTGGATCCAAGTTAGGTTCACAGTCCTGTTGTACAGACCACTTTAGGTGGTTCCGACTCATAGGTGACCCGCGATTATTTGCCCAGCCTTCACGTGATCGTAACACTTGAGCGTACTTATATTACACCAGTCCTGTCGTACAGACTTTAGGTGGTTCCGACACATGTGCAGGTACAGTTAGTGAGACGGAGATCTGAGCTCTAGATTCAGCCGTACAGGTCACGTTAGGTGACTCCGGCTGACAGATTACATGGCATTGATTTTGACATTACCTGAGCACTTGCATTTTACTTCGAGGCATTTGGCATGGCATATTTCTGAGCATGAATTATATATATATATATATATATGTATATTCTATTTTTCTGGCAAGTATACAGGTTTCACGGCGAGGGGTTAGAACTTTGTTTTTGAAATGGTTTTTGAAAAGCTTTGTTTTTGCCCACTCACACTTTTTGTTTTGCGCCCCTCCAGGTTCTAGTTGGCTAGCACTCTTGGTGGCTCCCCGTTGGATTTTCCCGGCATATCTGACAAATTATCACCAGTGCAGGACCACCTTTGGGGTGTGTTTATGTAGTATTGTTCTCGCGGACTGCATTAGGTCTTCGTGCTCTGAACTTGTTGTAGACATCGAAATTTCAGTAAAACAAATGTTCACCAATGCATTAAAGTTTTGACGTGTCAAGGCATACATGGCATACGCCACGTGTTGTACAAATTGTACACATAGCGTGTGACTCAACAAAATAGGAAGAAATACCCTTGAAGGATTAAACAAGTTTTTCTTCTCATTTTGGGCAATGACAAGGCAAGTACATTTCAATCCATTGAGGATCAAAACAAGTTTTTCTTCTCATGTTGGGCAATGACAAGGCAAGCACACTTCAATCCATTACGGATCAAAGCAAGTTTTTCTCATTTGGGCAATGACAAAGCATACACATTTCAAGTTTAAAATGGTATTAAGTGGGAAATTAGGCCATAAGTTACACCACTTCAAGTTTAAAATGGTATTAAGTGGGAAATTAGGCCATAAGTTACACCACTTCAATTTCAATATTGCATTAAGTGGGAAAATTAGGCAATGGTGCTTGGAAAGGAAAAAAATATTTTGTGGTGGTGATTCATTCTCAAAGCCTATAAATAGGCTTCTCCATCAAGGTATCAAGCATCAAGGAATTCACAAATACATTTCTCTACTCCAAAATTAGAAGAGAATTCCCCAAATCCTTGAAGCTTTGAAACTCCAAAGCTTCCAACCATCCAAATTCCCAAGAATTCCGAAGAATCAAGAAAGCTCTCTTCGTTCTTCGTTAAATCCTCTTTCAAGATCAAGCCCCGACGGCCCTTGAAGAAAGTGTTCATCGTTCATCCTAAACTCAAGCCCCAAAGGCCCTTTGGATCAACAACCTCAACAAATCCACACATCCAATCGTTCTTCAAGACTAAGCCCAAAAGCCCTTGAAGATCTGCTCATCCATCAACCTTCAAGATCAAACCCAAAAGCCCTTGAAGAAATCCACACAACCATTATTCAAGATCAAGCCCCGACGGCCCTTGAAGAAAGTGTTCATCCGTTCATCAACTGCTCATCCTTAGATCAAGCCCCGACGGCCCTTTGGATCAACAACTCATCCACAAACCTACACCCTACGAAGATAGAATCAGAGGACCAAATTTGAGAGAGATCGTAACCCTAAAATCATAAACACAAAAATATTATTTTGTACACGTTATTCTGGTTTCTTGTTTCAAGGAATCTTTCGTGTTCACACTTGTTTTCACACTTACGCTTGCACATGTATGTTTTTACGTTGTGTATAGCTGGTTTTTTTATTTATTCATATTTTTATTGTTATTTTATTAGCTTCTGCACTGTGCATATGGTTACGTCACTTCCGCATGACGGCCAGCATGCCCTGGTCTCGGTCGGGGTGTGTCATCGGAGGTCTACTAGCCTGATTCCTGTGCTTGCTCGGTGTGGAAGGGTTGTGAGGGCAATGGTGCAAAAAAACCAGGAGATGTATTCCGAAGGAACTGAGGGCTTGTACAAGCATCAACATTTGAGACTTATACGATGCCAACTCACTCCTTAGGCCAACGATTTCTTCTGTCATGATGTGAAACCCTATATCCTCAGGGGATCCACAGACTCAATCGAAGTGTCTGAGGGAAGCTGGAAGGCAGACTCTTGAAGCACCTACTGACTATTCTCCACCATAATCGCCTGTGAAAAAAAACATGGATTATTAATAGAAAACAATTTGAAATAATTAGTATAAATGTTGAATGCATAAGAAATTACTTACATGAAAGGACTTGGTCAACTCATTCCTAGGCCGAACATAAACGTCAGAAACGACGTCGATCTCCGGAAATTTTGAACCCTCCTGAAATCGAAAAATATAAGTAAAATGTTAGTAAGAAAAAAAAAATTATTAGTGGCATTTTAAAATTGGAAATGAAAGATGTAATATATACCTTCTGTCATGCCTCCATCCTATAAGAGAAAGGCCTCGAACCCGAATGATGGAGAAGAGTCTTTTTCTCCCGATTGATCTTGTTCGCCTTCGCCTTCTTCTGTCATAAAAAATAAATAAATAAATGTATTAGTTGTAATACTTAAAGACAATAAAAATAATAATGATAATAATGATAAACATTAGTAAAAATTAGAAAAAAAGTAAAATGAAAGAAGTCATAATTAAAAAACTCACCACATATCCCGGCTCCTGAAAATGACCTCAAAGCCAAACCCAACTATCTTGTCGGTCCTCCAACTCCTTTGGACAATCCTCCTTGAGAGCGACCTACAGATCATCAAATTGCTAGAAACATTGGTGCAGGTCACTCTTCCACTGCTTGTAGCGTTCGAAGAAAAGCCGATTGAGGTACACGAACATGTCCTCGTCCATGTCCTCCAAATTGTAGTTTGTCTGCAATGCAACAAATATTTTGAAAGTATTAGTAATAAAAGACAGTAATAAATATAAATATATAAATTTTACATGAAAAGCATTAAAAAGGCAACGCTACTTACGGACAATTGGTTGCGCACCGTGTTATTCGTCTCCTCCGGCATCGCCTTCCAAGACTTCCACCGCATAGGGCAAAAGGTCCGCATGACATGCCCAATTTCATGGGCCAATGCACTATGCTGCTCCGTTGTTGGTGCTGCTCGATGTCTCTCATTTCTTCGCTGCAAAGAGATGAAAAATAAATCATTAACCCAAAACTAATAACAAATTCTACTAAGATTTCGGCATAACCTCCCCTATAATTAAAACATTTCCCAAAATCCTAAAAATAACATAAACAGTATACGCATCCAACGCAATGATCACAACAGTTTAATAAACGGTTTGGAACGATGACAACTTTTTAATTCTTACATGACATAACTTAAAAAATTCAACCTAAAATAACAAAATTCAGTTAACATGAGAATGAGGGAATGAATTAGGATTGTATACCTGGCCATGTACCCGAGGCATCGGTTGTGGATCCCAATGCCGACATCTGGTCCGTAATGTGGGGGCGCCGGTGTGTACGTCAAGCGCGAACAGGCAACTCCACCGAAGAAGTCGACGATGCCTATGCCTGTGGGACTGGAGGACCAACTGGGTTAATCTAATTGACCAGCCTATAGTCCATCTCTGTCGGAGCAGTGGCGATAATAGTAGTTGTAGTCGTCAGACTAGGTGTAGAAGTCATCACCCTCCGGGTTCTAATGAGGTTTGACATCTACAAAATTGGAAATCAATTTGTTTCGTACACAAATATTTAACTTACCGTACACATGCTAATAATTTCAACTTAAATTTAAAACAAAATTTAAAAACCCTAATTCTAAACCCAATTCAAGTTTGGCAGAAACAAAACTTAAAACTGATATACTATACACAAACTAATCAATTCAGATAGGATATAGACCCAGCAATTATAACTTATAAGAAGAAACTAGCATAAAGGAGTAGTTGGAGGCAAAATCTAGTATGTACGTGCTCTCTGTGTGTCAGGGAATTCAAGTGACAAATAAGCCACAACCTAGCAATTTTGCTCCTTGAGGGTAGGCAGAAACTAAGAACATGCACCCAAGTTAATGGATGGAAACAAAAAAGTATGGCACATATTTAACAATAACCAGGGATACAAGCATCATAGCCAGAAAAAGAAAGCATTAGGCATCTTAGGAGTTACAAAGTCCAATATATCATGCCAATACACACAACAGGTGCTATAACACAATTAAAACAAAGGGAAGCAGAGGATAACTGATAACCTTCTTTGCATCTCCCTAGAAGCAGAGATGATAACCTTTTATTTTCAAAAATTGAAGCACAGTATTGGTCAATGACTACAATAAAAAAACCAATGAAAACAGAGTAACCAAAACATCTAATTCTGATATGTAAGCTCTCATCAAATGAACCTTAAAAAAGCAAGTCAACCACAACAATATCAAAATCCATGGGACTACTTTTGAGCAGACAACTTGAACTTGAAGTCAAACAACAATACTAGAAAGCAATGGAAGGTAACAAAATTATGGAAATAGTAATTAAAATTACCATAAAGAAATGCAGGTGACCAAAGTGTACATCCAAAAGCTAGTGGATTTTTCTCCTGCAAATTGAAAAAAATCAAAAATGACAATCTTATCATATGAAAGTTTTTTCGTTAAAGAATGACATTATTAGCACTGAAAGTATTCGTTGACAAAAAACCTCACCTAGTATCCAAAAAAGATAAACAAATTTCTTCAAGAGAGCAAATAAATACCCATCTAGAATATAAGAACTTACTACACAATATCATTCTCCAGGAAACACAAATTTGGATGAAAAAAATCCCAAATTTATGAACGCTTTCTCCAGAAAACGAAATTTTGAAATATGAAAAGTGCCAACTCGCTGAACCCATGCTCTAGATGTGTTCATGTCTGCATATTTTATGAAGAGAGCAATGTGCAATCACAAAGAAAACAAAAAACAAAGGGAATCATATGGAAGTTTACAGAACTAATCTCCGCATGTGCACTTTGCATCCTAAAACCTTTGAAACCTATTGTTATCCCTCACTATGATAACCCTTCCTGAGCACTTAGACATAAACTTGATTGCAGTACGACAATCGCCACCAATTTAAGAACCCCTAATTTAAGAACCCTAAATCTAACCCCCAATTTAAGAAAACCTAATCTAACCTCATTGCCCAAAATTGTTCCCCTAATTTAAGACCTAAATCTAACCCCAATTAAGAACCCTAAAAACTCTAATTTAAGAACCTAAACGTAACCCACAATTTACGAAGCCTAAATCTAACCCAACTGCCCTAATTCTAACAACCAATTTGAAAAAGAAAAAAAAAAAAAAAAAAAAACCAAAAAAGCCCTAATTCTAACCCCCAATTTGTAAATAAAGAAAATTTAAAATGAAAACTAAAGAGGAAATTACCTCTTGGAGACGAATTCGCGATGGTCGGAAAGAGGGACGGAGTGAAAGATGGAGATATAGAGGAATGAGAGAGAGGGTTTCACGCAAAGAAAAAGGAAGAAGAGGGAAGTGAGGGGAAGAAGGAAGGGGGGTTAAAATATAGAATATTGCGTGACAGTAGTCTCACAAGGATAAACAATCGTTAAACAATCGTCGCGCAAGTTTTTTAAAATTCCCCGAAAAAAATGCCTTAATTGAAATTTTAGACACTTGCGCGACGAATAAATATATTTCATCGTGCAAATATACTTTGTGCAACGAAATATATGTATTCGTCGCGCAATATTCCAACGTAAATTTAAAATAATTGTTAAATCGTGATTTTTTGTTTATAACGGTCGAAAAGTTTTGTCTCATTACTTGATCTCTGAATGTTTGTTTTCTGCGATTTTTGGCATACGCGATCTCAAACCATAGACAAACAAGTCTGACGATTGGATCGTTGAAATTAGTTTTGTACAATGCATATCTCATCAAAAAGATAGATTCACAATACTTAGAGTTTATTTATACTTTTTTTTGGTAAAAAGTTTATTTATACTTTCATTAAGTATAACATAAGATTTTGTGGTATCCGTTCATTCATTGAATTCATATAGGGTCAAGGAGTGTAGTTGTAAAACATCATCAAAATTGGAGTTAAAATAACCATTAAATCGTGATTGTTCTTTTCTAACCGTCGAAAAGTTTTGTCCCGTTACTTGATCTGTAAATGTTTGTTTTTTGCAATTTTTGGCGTATGCGATCTCGAACCATATACAAACAAGTTTGATGGTTGGATCGTTCAAATTAGTTTCATACAATGCATATCTCATCAAAAAGATAGATTCACTAACACTTAGAGTTTATTTATACTTTCATTAAGTATAACATAAGATTTTGTGATATCCACTAGTGTAAATAGTTGAAAATTGAAGATCAAATTCATTCATTGTATTCATATATGGTCAACAAGTGTAGCTATAAAAAAATCATCAAAATCGGAGTTAAAATTACCATGAAATCGTGATTGTTCGTTTCTAACTGTCGAAAATTTTTGTCCCGTTACTTGATCTCTGAATGTTTGTTATCTGCGACTTTTGGCGTATGCGATCTCGAACCATATACAAACAAGTTTGACGGTTGGATCGTTGAAATTAGTTTCGTACAATGCGTATCTTATCAAAAAGATAGATTCACTAACACTAGTGTTACTTGATCACTAACAGTAGAGTTTACTTATATTTTCATTAAGTATAACATAAGATTTTGTGATATCCACTAGTGTAAATAGTTGAAAATTGAAGATCAAATTCATTCATTGTATTCATATATGGTCAACAAGTGTAGCTATAAAAAAATCATCAAAATCGGAGTTAAAATTACCGTGAAATCGTGATTGTTCGTTTCTAACTGTCGAAAATTTTTGTCCCGTTACTTGATCTCTGAATGTTTGTTATCTGCGACTTTTGGCGTATGCGATCTCGAACCATATACAAACAAGTTTGACGGTTGGATCGTTGAAATTAGTTTCGTACAATGCGTATCTTATCAAAAAGATAGATTCACTAACACTAGTGTTACTTGATCACTAACAGTAGAGTTTACTTATATTTTCATTAAGTATAACATAAGATTTTGTGATATCCACTAGTGTAAATAGTTGAAAATTGAAGATCGAATTCGTTCATTGTAATCATATATGGTCAACGAGTGTAGCTATAAAAAAATAATCAAAATCGGAGTTAAAATTACCGGTAAATCGTGATTGTCCGTTACTTGATCTCTGAATATTTGTTTTTTGCAATTTTTGGTGTATGCGATCTCGAACCATATACAAACAAGTTTGATGGTTGGATCGTTGAAATTAGTTTCGTACAATCTGTATCCCATCAAAAAGATAGATTCACTAACACTTAGAGTTTATTTATACTTTCATTAAGTATAATATAAGATTTTGTCGTATCCATTAGTGTAAATAGTTGAAATTGAAGATCGAATTCATTCATTCTATTCATATAGGTTCAAGGAGTGTAGCTGTAAAAGAATCATCAAAATCGGAGTTAAAATAACCATTAAATCGTGATTGTTCGTTTCTAACCGTCTAAAAGTTTTGTATCGTTACTTGATCTCTGAATGTTTGCTTCCTGAGATTTTTGGCGTATCCAATCTCGAACCATATACAAAGAAGTTTGACGGTTGGATCATTGAAATTAGTTTCGTACAATGCATATCCCATCAAAAAGATAGATTCACTAACACTTAGAGTTTATTTATACTTTCATTAAGTATAACATAAGATTTTGTGATATCCACTTGTGTAAATAGTTGAAAATTGAAGATCGAATTCATTCATTGTATTCATATACGGTCAACAAGTGTAGCTATAAAACAATCATCAAAATCGGAGTTAAAATTACCGTGAAATCGTGATTGTTCATTTCTAACCGTCGAAATTTTTTGTCCCATTACTTAATCTCTGAATGTTTGTTATCTGTGACTTTCGGCGCATGCGATCTCGAACCATATACAAACAAGTTTGACGGTTGGATCGTTGAAATTAGTTTCGTAGAATGCGTATCTTATCAAAAAGATAGATTCATTAACACTTACGAATTTATTTATACTTTCATTAAGTATAACATAAGATTTTGTGGTATCCACTAGTGTAAATAGTTGAAATTGAAGATCAAATTCATTCATTATATTCATATAGAGTCAAGGAGTGTAGCTGTAAAAAACATCAAAATTGGAGTTAAAATAACCGTTAAATCATGATTGTTCATTTCTAAGCGTCGAAAAGTTTTGTCTTGTTACTTGATCTATATATGCTTGTTTTCTGCGATTTTTGGCATATGCGTTCTCGAACCATATACAAACAAGTTTGACGGTTGGATCGTTTAAATTAGTTTCGTACAATGCGTATCCCATCAAAAAGATAGATTCACTAACACTTAGAGTTTATTTATACTTTCATTAAGTATAACATAAGATTTTGTGGTATCCATTAGTTTTGTAGATTTAAATTTATTTATTTTGTACGTATAACACTTAAGAAAGTTGAATGGTATGTATATTTAAGCCGATCCAATGGTCACTAATTTTTTAAATTTAATTTAATATATATATATATAATTTTTATAGTTTTTAGGGTTATAAAATTGTTAAATTAATATATATAATTATTATAGTAATTTCTTTTAGAGCTATAAAATTATTAAATTACTATTTTGCTTGTCGTGTCGGATTGTCGGGTTGTGTCAAGAATTGCCAAGCCTAGCTTGTCACAGTCCGTCCCGGATTTTTCGTACCGTAGGGGTAAAATGACGGTTTTGCCCCTAGTGGTTTTGTTTCGTTGTGTGGTTATTTTGGGGTTTTGGTTGGTTGCTTTTGGACCACATACACCTCCACACTCATTGTCATCCTTTCCCTGTCCCGTATCCCTGTCTCTCTCTCACTTTCCTTTCTTCTTTGTACGGACAAGGTCAAACCCTTCGAAAACGTGGTAGATCGTGGTGGAGACTTATACCTTTGTGTTCATGGGCTTTATACGAGTTCAACCATAACCATTTCAGGTAAGGACACCTTCGTTTTCACGTCGAACTCGAGATGTTCAAATCGGGGTACTGTTCATGCACACGTAAATTCATGTGTTTTTTGGAATTTCAGCCTTGTAGGAAGCTTGGTGAGGTCCTTAGGAAGCTCGGGGTGGTTCGTTTGAAGGTTTTGGACGTTGGGATCGTGAGTTGCAGGTTTGGCCGAATTTGGTGGAGTTTTTCTAGCGAGATTCCGTTGGTTTTAGTGCTTGAAAATGGTAAGGTTTTGTTCCTCTAGTTGTAAGCTTCATTTTGGTACCGATTTCATGAAATTTGGGTGAAAATCGAGTGAGAAATGAAGTTTGGAAAATTTCCCGGTTTTCCGGTGACAGCGACAGCGCTGGAGATTGGCTGGAGAAGACGACGGAATATTCCATCAGTTTGGACAGAATATTCCTAACGGCGTTAGGTTAACTTTAACAGAATCTGTCAGACATAACGGAATATTCCTGACGGCGTTAACTGAGCCGTCAGTGTGCCAAGCACGTGCCTGCGCGTGGACAACGTGTGTGGTCGTGCCTTGGGCGGTGCGTGGGGGCGCGTGTGACGTCAAAAAATTATTTTAAAAATATAGGGATGTTCGTGAGGTTGAGCAGATCACGTTGGTGTATTCATACACCCCATTTGAGCATTGTTTGAGAAGTTTTTACCTAGTTTGGGTTATGTGCTTTAAATTAACGTTTTTATAGTTGTTTTGTATATAGGTGAAACCTATCCCGAGGACAAGCGCAGTCACTCGAGGCAAGGGGGTTACGACCCTTCTACATACCAGTGAGTGGGCTTTTGGTTTTCCGTATATACCTATATACTTGTGATTTTCCCAGAAAATGAAATGAAACGTTTATATGTTTTAAATGCCATGCTTTGCGTTTACCTAATTAATTATGCATTAGTAGTTGTATATATATATATATATATATATATATATATATATATATATATATATATGTTTGGTGCTGCGGACGCACAGGTAGTGCCAGGTAAGTTATGGTTTATGTTTATATTTAGTAGTGAATTGAGATGCATAGAGAGCTCATAACTTGCACCCCCGGTGTTAGTGCTCCGACCCAAAGTAGGGCACAGTCCATCACTTAATGTTCACCTCCCGCGCCACACGCTTATCTTAGATCCAAGTTAGGTGCACAGTCCTGTCGTAGAAACCACTATAGGTGGTTCCGACTCGTAGTTAACCCGCGATTATTCGCCCAGTCTTCACGTGATCGTAGCACTTGAGCATATTTATTTACACCCAGTCCTGTCATACATACCACTTTAGGTGGTTCCAGCTCATGTGCAGGTATAGTTAGTGAGTTGGGGATTTAAGCTCTAGATTCTGCCATACAGGTCACGTTAGGTGACTCCGCCTGGCAGATATTATGGCATTGATTGACATTACCTGAGTACTTGCATTTTGTTTAGAGGCATTCGACATGGCATATTTCTGAGCATGTTTTATATATATGTGTGTATTCTATTTTCTAGGAAATTATACAGGTTTTACGGCGAGGGGTTAGAACTTTTGTTATTGAAATGATTTTGAAAAGCTTTGTTTTTGCCCACTCACGCTTTCTGTTTTGCGCCCCTCCAGGTTCTAGTTTGGATAGCTCTGTTGGTGGCTCTCGAGGGATTCACGGCATATCTGACAGATTATCACCAGAGTAGGATCACCTCTGGGTGTGTTTATTTAGTGTTTGTTCCCCCGGACTGCACTAGGTCTTCCGTGCTCTGAATATTGTTTTTCACACTTACGCTTGCACTTGTATGTTATCTTCCTAGTGTATAGCTTGGTTTTTATTTATTCGTACTTTTAATATTATTCTTAGCTTCCGCACTGTGCACATGGTTACGTCACCTTCACATGACGGCCAGCATGCCCTAATCTCGGTCGGGGTGTGTCATAGCTTGTGCGACCAAAAATTGTTATGCATCACACAATTATGTTTTAAAATGGTTTTTTAAATTTTTGTATTTTGTTTACAATTTATTATAAAATACAAAGATACCAAATTTATTTAAAAAGTAATTCACATATAAAATGCGAATCATTCATACCATTTTTTCCATCACTCTATATAATGCATTAACCATTTCATGTGTTTTACAAAAAAAGTTACAAATATATTGCCTTCATCTTCATCCGAACTATAATAAATTTCACTTTCGTCGCTATCATTATTTTCAGTGTCCCATTCCTCATCATCGATAGGTATGTCACCATCGTTGTTTGTGCGCATTAGACCATCGTATTGTGGAATATTACCGAGGTCAATTGTGATCGACTGAATCGGTATTTCGATTGAAGATACTCCTATCTGAAATGGTTCTTGGATAAGATTAGTATCTCGGAGTGTTTCTGCACCACTTTCCATCGAAGATTCAAGACGTTGGTCAGCAACATTGTCGATGTCGTCGTCAGTACGGTCTTGTTCTGGCATAGCATACATGCTCCTATGATCCATCTTCTGAACAACTTTCCAACCCCTCCCGGCTTTAGGGTCATCTAGATACACAATTTGTTTTGCCATGGTTGCTAAGATGTAAGGGTCTTCATCGTACCAAGTTTTGGTAGTGTTCACTGATAGTAGTCCATGATCTTTTTTCACACTTCCATGCCTATTGGGGTTTGTATCAAACCATCGACACTTAAATAGGATCACTTGGCACCGGTCTTTCTAAAGCAATTTCACAATACTTGTTAGTTTACCATAGAATTCAATGTCTGTACTTTCGCCTCCCCCGGGGACATGAACACCGCTATTTTGCATACACAACTTGTCATCTCGTGCACCCGCTAAGAACTTGACGTCGTTGACATGGCAACTCGAGTACAATTCAAAGCGAATTGGTTTGAACGCCAAATTATATAACTCTTTAGTATGCGCGGGGGAATTCGATGCTTTCAGTTGATTCACTTAATATTAGACAAACATTTAAATTTGTTAGTTCGAGCAACTTAATTGGTACAATATATATGTCCAATACAAAACACTTTAAACTTACATATTCAACAAACCATTGTGGAAACAAGTCACGGTGTTTCTTGGCATACAAATGTGAAGGATGTGCTTGCTTCATCATATTTTCATGCTTGTCTAGGTATGACAGTGTCTCATCACAATTGTTGAGTATGAACCAATGTGCTACCTCTATGTCCTTCTTGGAAAACGACTCGCCACAAATCGGATCTCCGAATGATCGAGCAATTTGGGCAAAAACCGAAAGTTTCTCCTTTCTCACACCCCGTCATTATTGTGAGGAGGATGATTGAAAGTTGCCTCAACATCCTTTAAATACATTCCACAAAATGTAAGCGCCTCATATGCCACCCAAGCTTGTATAATGGATCATTCGGGCTTCGTTTTGTTTTGTACACTTTTCTTCAACTCTTCGAGAAGCCTGCCAAAAGAAAACGATACGATACACATATTACTAATCGTAATATATTTGATATTGATTAATAAAAAAGATGAGGAATATATACCTTTCTATTGGATACATCCATCAAAAGTTGACTGGTCCATCAAGCAATGCCTCATCTGGTACATGAACCATCACATGTATCATACTTGTGAAGAAAGCTGGAGGAAATATCATCTCAAACTTGCATAAAACTTGCACAATGTCATGGCGCAACTGATTAATGTCCATTTTTTGCAACATTCTTGACGTCAATTGCAAAAAAAAAAAAAAAAAAAAAAAAAAAAAACTGGACAACAACATGATTGGTTTCACTACATTGGCTAGCAAAAGATGTCGAATACCCACAGGAAGTAGGCGTTGCAGAACCACATGGCAGTCATGACTCTTTAGATTGGCTAATTTATCCCTGTCAACGTTCACGCAACGCGCGATATTTGAAGCATACCCATCGGGAAACTTTACAGACAATAAAAGCTTTAAAAATTCTTTCTTGTCATTCGGTTTCATTGAGAAAAAATGCAAGATCCCTTCTGGCTTTATCATTGTCCCTATTCATCCATAAACCCCGTCGTATTCCCATTCGTTCCAAATCAAGACGAGCTTTGATTGTGTCTTTTGTCTTGCCCTTAATATCTAGAATTATGTTGACCAATGTGTCAAATACGTTTTTCTCAACATGCATAACATCGAGGTTATGTCTCAATTTTAGTTTGGACCAATACGGGAGCTTAAAAAACATAGATTTGTGCGTCCAGTTCATATGTGTAGAATGTCTTGTCCTACAGACACTGGTCCCGAAATGAGCAAAATCCAAACGGTTAAGCTGTTCCAAAATTTGAGCACCAGACCATTCTCTAGGTCTGAGGCAATGCTCTTTCTTCCCATCAAACTCTTTATCCTTCTCTCGCCACTCGTGGTCCCAAGGCAACCATCTATGATGACCAAGGTAACAAACTTTTCCGGTGTGCCAACTAGATGTTACGTCTTCCTTGCATACAGGGCATGCCATATAACCCCTAGTGCTCCACCTGGAAACCATTGCATATGCGGGGAAATTGTTCACAGTCCACATCACTGCAGTCCGCAAAGTGAACATCATGCCAGTACATTTATCGTATGTGCGCACCGTGTGTCCATAAATCTTTTAGCTCATCCACCAACAGCCGTAAGTATACATCGATTGACCTAGCAGGATCCTCAGTTATCAATAGAGTCGTCATCATGTATTTTTTTTTAATACATTTTCTTGGCGGCAAATTATACGAAAATCGGCCAAGTACTATGGTGTTGATTTAAAACCCCAAACGGATTAAATCCGTCAGTGGTAAGTCCCAATATAACGTTATGAGAATCAGCAGCAAACTTGAGGAACGTTCGATCGAACTCTTTCCATGCCTCTCTATCTGCAGGATGCTACATTATATCGTCGTCTACCTGTTTTTCCTTATGCCATCTCATGTTTGTGGTAGTATGCGTTGACGTATACAATTGCTACAACCTAGGTTTCAGGGGCAGATAACGCATAACTTTTTGTGGGATCTTAGTCGTTCTATTCTGAGATGTCATTTTGAACCTCGACTCATTTCATATAGGGCATTTATCCAATGCTATTTGTGACAATTGTAGTAGATATGTAAGTAGGGATAGTTCTAGGCCGGGGATTAGCTAGGGATGCTAATCTATATAAATAAGACTCAAAAACACTAAACTAGACTCTATAGACTCAAAACTAACTTTGGACACTTAAAACAGCAACCAATAATCAAAAAGACTCAATTTTAGACTCAATAAGTGTTTTGGACGAAAATAGGACTTGACTTGACTCAAAAGACTCAAGGAAAACAAGTTTTGACTCAAATATGAAGACTAAGTGAAATGGGGATTGTTTTTGACGAATTTTAAACTTAAAACAAAAACTTTGTAGAAAACACTTTTGAAAAACGAATTTAAGTAAAATAAATGGGTGGAAGGCTTGTTAGAGGGTCCTTCTCCACACATGATATATGCATACGAACCAATGTCCAATTATTACTCCTTTAGACCATGAATGACAACGCCCCAAATTAGTTGCATCGCACAACTAACCCTCAAGTTTTCCTTATTTCATTGGATTGAATGAAAACGCATTACAACCAAATTATCTTTTTCAAGTTTTTTATATGAGATGCATAACAAAGATACATATCAAAAGTCATTAAGTTTTGTGAAAACTATAAGCATTGACAAGGCATTCATCACTATGAAACGCATGAGAGTCATACCAAGGATTTACTTAACACGATTGTGACTAGCAACCTCCACTACTTGTGAATATAAGTGAATAACAATTACGTGAAACCCCCCTATACTCTAGCATCAAGTTTATGCATGCAAATTAAGTGTTAACCCCCAAACCACATACATCAACCAGTTTTAATAACTTAGATAAGCAAATCACATTTATGCCTTAAGAAATAATAACCGGACGTAATCAATTCATATCATATAATCATGGCTTCAAATTCTCCTCTAACTAAAAAGAAGTTAGCTCCTCATGTTCGCAAAACAAAGATAATTAAATTTAAACATTGAACTAGGACTAAGGATAGAAAGAACCAAGAAAAACGCTCCACACTCCAATGGCATGCACGGCACTCCCTTGGATGGCAAATTGCACAAGTCCTCCTCTCCTTGCTTCCTTGCTTGCGGCACTAGGGTGGTGTAGAATGGATTGTGGTGTTTGATGGATGAAAGTATGAATGAATGAATGAGTGAGTGGATGAATGAATGGTGCGGCATAGGGCTGTTTACATAGGCTAATTAGGCACACTTAGTGAAGGAAAAGGATTGCACAATCCCATTGAAAAAGGGTTAATTCAAGGCAGAAACCAAATGGGGAATGGACTAGGTAATGCACGGCTAGGATTTAGGGAATTCTAGAAAGTTAGGTGCGGCATCTTTGTAGGGATGAGATAAGGTTTCTAGAAGGAATGGTTTAGGGCAGATTCCTAAACATAAAGGGCCAAGGACACATGATATAAGTGTAGAATGAGGATTGCAATTCCTAAACCTATATGAAATGGTGTTTATGCGGCAAAACAAATGGATAAGCTTCTAGAAATTGTTCTAAGTGTTTAAATATGCACCTAATCCCTTCTAATTAGCTAGATTTAAGGCACAACCTAATTTGGATAGGATAAGATAAGGTTGGATAAGATTCCTTATTTCTTGCTTCTTCCTTATCTTCTTTGCATTTGGACTTCTTCTACCGGATTTGTAGCCTTTCCTAGCCCTTCTTGACTTCAATTTCGTCCATCCTCTTTACTCCACGGTTAAGCTATCCAATCCATGCCCAAAAATGCTCCATTTAGCTCCAAAATGCCCTTTCTTGCTCCTTTTGCCATTAGGACCTAAAAACATACGAAAATAACTTAAAAGACTGAAATAAATAGTAATTAATTCCCTAAATGCAAGGAAACAACATAACTAAGTAGCATAAATATGCTCCTATCAGTCACAATCTACAATTTTTTTTGTAGTTTGCCTCTGCACATGGCTGAATCCAGATTAAAAAGTTCACTTTTGGACGAACGATTTTGTGCGACGAAATAGGTATTCATCGCACAAACACCATTACGCGACAAACAAAGAAGTATTTGTCGCTCAAGTTTACCATTTATTTATTTTATGTCCTTTACTTTACAATTTATTCTTTTCAACACAATGCATGACGAATGAATGTATCATCGCGCAATGCATATTTTTTATTTTTTTTTCTATTTTTTTATTTGTATATATTGTAAAATATTATTTTATTATAAATCAAAAACTCAAACCTAATTAAACATTAAATTAATTAACAAAATTAATTTACTATCCCAAATAGAAATTATAATTAATGCAAATATTAATACTCATCCACATAACATATATTTATTCATTAAATTAAATATAAAGTCCACAAAATCCTTTAAAAAAAAAAAAAAAAAAAAAAACAACCCCCATCAACTTTAATCCTCCGCCCACAACACATCAAACTTCCACTGCCGAAAACTCTACTTGAAAAGCCCATCCACATAAATTTGTTGCTTCTCATCGGTTTGATCAACATCCCAATGAACCTACATTAATGCCAATAACAACAAAGTAGTAATTTAAAAAATATTATGTTTTAACAAAAATAATTGTTCATTATTTACCAAACCTACCGATAACTCTCCCAGCATGGATTTCTTCAACTCCTCAGGGACTTTTTTCCAAGACTCAAACTCGGTAGAACAATCCTTTCGCACCAAATTCCCATTGTCATACTTAAATTCAGCGTACGCCTCATCCAAATTTTTACCTTCAAAGTACGGCACTTGCTTCCGTCGATACCTCTCTATTTGCACTACAAGTTTTTTTTTTGCCAAAACCTTTTCCAGAATCGGCCATTATTTTTTAATTTTTGAAAACTAGGGCTCTGAAACTGTGTTTATATAGCACTAGGACACCTTTGCACGACGAAAATATTTGTCACGCAAATTATAAGTTCGTCGCGCAAAATGCGTCATCAATGCGCAATTAATTGAAAGGTTTGAACACATGTTAACCGTGCTTTGCGCAACAAATACATGTATTCGTCACGCAAAGATTCCTTATGCGACGAAGTTATTATCACTCAAAATATTGTGCGATGAATAAAATATTAATTATTTTTAGAATAAATATTTAAGGTATTATATTTAATACCTTAAATATTTATTCTAAAAATAATTAATACTTTAAATATTTATTTTATAAATAATTAATACTTAATATTATTCTATAAATAATTAATGCCTTAAATATTTAGTCTATATATAATTAATTACTTAATCCATACAATTATTTTCAGCACAAGTATGATATTCATTGAAGATTGTAAACACATATAAACCGAGGATAGGGTGCTTACATTAGGTTTCAATAAAAAAAAACCAACATGAATTGAAACCTAATTAAGTCCAAATACATAATTGAAACATAATTAAGTCCGAATACGTAACATAAAAAAACACCTTAAATTTAAATATTGTCGTACAAAACATAAATTTAAAACTATTATTTGGATGATCTTGGTCCATTCCACAAGACTTCATAACGCCATCGGTTGTAACCTCCCTCCAATGCATTATCCATCAACTTCATCAACTGTTCGTTCGTATCATCATCAAGAATATACTTACATTGTTACACATATATGCAAATAATTAATTTCAACATATAACTAAAAATTTCACAAGCTTAATTATTAATCCATCAAGAATAATATACTCACTAATACTTCATCCATCATAGCCTTATTCACATTCCCAGGTACATCTTCCCAAGAACACCACTCAGCAGTGGGACAATTATTCCCTATGGCTACAGCAATCGCATGCGTAAACTCAAAATGATCTCTTAAATCGTGTGGGTTGGCATCACGTACAGTTTCACCCTTGTTCTTATCCGCCATCTTAGCACGAACAAAATTTTGAAGAATAAGGATAATAGAATTGTGAAGAATCAGGACAGCAAAAACGAATATTTATAGGTGGGTTAGGAGCTTTGTGCGACGAATCCTTTGTCGCGCAAACACCTATATTAAATGCGGTATTAATTCCTCAGATTCACCTGCAGTAAATGGTCAAAACTGACAAGAACTTGCACGATGAAATATTGTTTGCACAAATTCTCCATTTCGTCTCGCAAGTTTTTGCTCACTTTACGCGACGCTAGAGATTATTCGTCGCGCAAAGTGTTCTTGAGTGACAAAACTCTTCATCACGCAATTTTTTGAGATTATTCGTCACTCGAAGTGTTCTTGCGCGACGAAACTATTCGTCGCTCTATTTTGAGTGATGAAGTTTATTTTTCTTCGCTTAAGTACGTCTTGCACGACGAAATATTGTTCGTCACACAAAATATCGTCACGTAAGATGTTTTTTCTACTTGTGTTTGCTGGGTAAAAATGTACTAAACAACTATAAATGTCTTCCTGCTTCTACTTCTTTCTCCTCAGTGCCTTCCTCTCTTCATTTCCATACTTTGTGCTTTCTTTTTCCTCCTCCTTCATTTCCATACTCCGTGCTTTCCTCTTCCTCTATATAGCATTCTCGAATTAAGCATTTGGAAACATATTTTCATTAATTTCATCCAAGAAAGAGTAAAGAAGGGAGATTTGATAGTTCAATATGTTCCTACAAACGACCAAGTTGCAGATGTTATCACAAAAAGGTTACATGGACCTGACTTTCTCAGATATTCAAGCAATCTTAAACTGGGGCTTCCCAGTTTCGATTGAGGGAGGGTATTGAGTGTATGTGACACATCAGCAATAGCTTATATGTTACTATTGGTAGTTTTAAAGTTGTAGTATATAAAGCATTTTCCCTCTCTTGTAAGGTTTGATCTATCCAATTGTAATGAAACGGTAATAAGTTTCTAAGTTTTCTTCTTCTAACATTTCTCATTTCTTCCTTGATTATCAAAGTCTTGAATTGATGTTCATCTGTTAATATAGTATCAGAACAGGTTGGCCTACGTATGAAGCCCAATAGCTGCATGTTCTTCACGTACCCCGTGTGAGTTGTCCACTTGTTGAGCTTGAAAATTCGTCATATGTGAGGGGGCATTAGAGAATGTGAGGACAAAAGTCCCACATTGGTAAGGGGTCAAATCATACAAGAGCTTATAAGAGGTTGAGCTACTTTCCATATTACCAATTGGTTTTATAATAGAATTTCAACTTCTTCAGTATCCCACATGTTTTCGAGGAGAAAAAACTACATTTACAGCGTAAAGCACTGTTTAGTTATTTTCAGTCTCTGTAGAAAAGGGGAGCTCGGAAAGGTTGTCCCTTTCTTTTGTATACACATCTTTCAGGTTTCGAAACATTGTCCTGCTTATCCTGGGTTGAAGTCTGGACAGAAAAAAAATGGAGGAACTGGAGCACTGGCATTTCTTCTAAATGTTGTGACCTGAAGTTTTTAATCAATGTACTGTGTTACTTCTTTAATCAAAATTTAGCATGGCGTGGCAGTTCTTGCTGGAGAAGTCGTGGGTCAAAGAAACTTTTTTAAGATATAAAGAATGTGTCGTGTATGTAGAAAATTATGATGTAGGTTGTAAATGTGGGATATGAGAATATTATGAAAAAGTATGTGGGGTGCATTAAAATAAACTTTGATTAAAAAAATAAATATTAGGTGTATTTAATAATATACAGGATGTTAATATATGTATTTAACAATATACGGGATGTTAATATAACAAGCCATATAATAAATTAAAAACCACGTCCGCTTTCACAAAAATAGCTAGAGAGCTCTTTTACAGGGGTGGCATTGGAAAATGGTGCATCGACACAGGAAACTTAATTTCTGAGGGGCGCCAAAAAAATTCATCTCCACACACACATATATTACATATGTACATATATTTACTAGGGGTCGTTTGACATGGGTCCATTTTCAATAGCCAGTTTTACATGAAATCTACTAATATAAGTAGACCAAACACCACGTCGACAATTAAAGTATCCATGACTTTAACATCAATTGCCATTGTATGTTATGGTGGTTTTTTCGAATTGGGTTTCGTGGTTGTCAATCTACCGACATCCAAGGAGTGTGGTTTGTAATCTACCTCCATGTCAGGTATGTTCTGGCATTGGTTCCCGGTGATTTGCGGTTGCATGCTTGACAAAGAGGATTGTTAGTTCAGTTTCAGTGGGTTTATGGAGGTGTTGGTTTTCTTGACGCTGTTAAAGGTAGCAGGAAGAATTGAATTGTGGTTCCAGCAATGGGAGGAATAAATTTGTGTTATATACCTATTTTTGAGGTACAAGGTATGTGTAGTATACCTACGTACGGTCTTGATATATAATTATGGATTACAAATGAATTTGTTATTTTGATAATGTTCATGTTCATGAGCAAGTTGTTGTAGGTTTATGATAAAGAAGGCTGACAAAATTGGATATTCCTAATAATTGGACTATTCCTAATAAGGGCTTACAAAATTGGATATGATTTAATTAGTATAGGGCATGCTAAACAAAGCTCAGTGCAGTAAGGGTTTTAGACAATTAAATCCTTTTGATGCTGGTGAGGGTCCGATTAATTAGCATCGATTCGCCACCATCATTTTCAAGCCAATATTTAGCCTCTTTTGTCATATATGTATATAGGTAGCAAGTAGCAGTGGAGGATTGGAATCAAAAGTCCCATAGTTTTCGTGGCATGCATAGGTTCCAGCATTCTGTTTTTTGGTTTACTTTTTCTATAAGTAACAAGAAGAGTGAGTCGAGTTCTTGTATTTTTCTCTTTTTCTCTCTTTTCGATTTCTAGATTAAGAGAAAATCAGATTTTCGTTTATAGTTTTTCTAACCGTGTCATATGATATTTCCATAAATAAATGAACTGGCTTCTACTCTTCCTGATTTGTTTATAGACCTGTCTTGCAATTATTCGGAACAACATTACAATATAAAACTGCAATTAACCGTTCATTAAGAAACCATTTCGAAAACGACCCTCTTAGGCTCTTACACATATATGCCGACTTAATAGAAAAATCCGTTCCTAATGCCGCCAAACAATGCCCGAGAAATTAATCTAGTGGCAATAATTAATCACTTGAAAATGGTTATTTTATTTTTCTAGAAGCAGAAGTCATGTATATGGAAGCTGCATTGAACATTTGAACTTCAATGAGAAAAAAATAAGGTATTGTTGGTGACCTGACAGGAGATTAGCCAATCAAAGCAAGCCATTAGTGCTGCTGATTAAGGAAAAATACAAACGAACATTAAAAATTAGGAATCAGGGATGATCAGCAAAAGCATGGTGTTGGCATGATTTAGGGTTTCATCAGATAAGGGTTGGTAAACAACTCACATCATGGCTTAGGCAACTTGATTAAGGTGGGGCCCATCTTTGCATATAGGACAAACAAGTTTAGAGAAGGGTGGTCAACATTTTAAACCGCATATCATAATCAGATTGATGCTTTCAGTTTCATGCATGATGATATATTTTAACAATATAAAGTTGGGAGTCTGATTATTTTGGGGAAAAAGAAGAAACTAAAGTGGAGATGGTGGAGCCTTTCTTGTGTGCTCCTACTTGGCTACCACCAACAAGAAAAGAAAGAAAAAGAAATGGTAAATTATAACGATACTTTTTAACAAACGCAAATTGTATAGTGCTCCGGAATTTTAAGATATTCTAAATTTTTTTAGTTAGTTGTTATATTTTTATATTTATACTCTTAAGTAAAAATTTAACAATTAAAGCACTTAGAGTATTTCATACTTGTTAAAAACAAAATCACTACCCTTATTTTGAAAAGAAAAAAAAAAACAAAAACAAAAACTGATATCAACTTTTGTCCAACCAGCAAAAATTCAAAAGGACAATATGAAAATTGTTGATTGTTTTGTAGGTATATTTTCATCAAGGCTGAAAACGGTGGAAATTCTCTACCACAATTTTATTCCTATTTTAAGAAGAAAAATATATAGCACCACAATATAAACAAAGAGTGCCATTTAAGAAGATTGTCAGATTAAATTATATTTCGCGATATTAAAGAAAAGGATGAAAACTTCTAAGTATTTTACTCTAACAAGATTAAAGACTTGAGTGAAATAAACTTAGCAAAATATTTCTTAAGGCATCTAAGTCCTTTTAGGGATAAGGCAAAATATTGTGCATTCTACCTTGCATCTAATGTAACATCCCACATCGCCTAAGGGAGTGGATCTTGTAAGCCTTATATGTATATTCTCATCTCTACCTAGCACGAGGTCTTTTGGGAGCTCACTAGCTTTGGGTTTCGTAGGAACTCCGAAGTTAAGCGAGTAGTGCACGAGAGCAATCCCATGATGGGTGGCCCACTGGGAAGTTCTCGTGTGAGTTCCCAGAAACAAAACCGTAAGGGCGTGGTCGGGGCCCAAAGCGGACAATATCGTGCTACGGTGGAGTCGAGCCCGGAATGTGATGGGGTCTCGGGCCGGGATGTGTCATCTAACTTTTCGGTTATGCATTCAGAACTCTAACCAGGAGTCTACAATATGGTTTGGAACTCCAAATGACCAGATCTTTGAGAGACAAGCTAATGCGGGAATTATACGCACACAAATTAAACCCTCTTTTTGTCAAATTGTAGTAAGTATGTAAGTAGGGATCGTTCTGGACCGGGGATTAGGAGGGATTGTTAATCACTTGGATTTGACTCAAAAACGTAAAAACACAATATAAAACACTATACTAGACTCAAAGAATGCAAAACTAAACTTTAAAACACTAAAACAAACCAAAAGACTCAAACATCACCCAAAACACTCAAAACTGCCTTAAAAACACTTTCTGGGCAGTTTTGAGCACTTTGGTGAATTTGGACGAATTTGTGTAACAAATTGAATCAAAACACTTATAAACACAAACTAAATTGATTTCTAACTAAATTGGACATTAAAGTAAAGGGGGATTTAGGTTATGAAGAAATTAAACTAAATGAACAGATTGTAATTAAAGCAGAATGTAAATATGAATATGATGAAAGTATGAATGGATGCTAGCCAAGGGGTTCATCTCCACACATGTTACACTTGCATAATAAAAAATTTCCAATTGCATTTCAATAAACCATGAATTCTCAATGCTCCGAGTTAATTAGATCCGCTTAAATTAACTTTCAGATTTCCCTAGATTCATTGGATTGAATGGAATACAGATTACAACCAAATTATTCCTAATCAAAGTCCCTAACTATGGAATACGCATGATAGAGACATTCAACAAAGATCATTAAGTTCAACGGAAATCATAAACATCGACTAGGCATTCATAACTATGGAATACGCATGAAACTTATGCCAAGAATTCGTTTAACGCGATTGTTTATAAGCAACCTCCACTACTTGTGAATATAAGTTCATAACTATTAGGTGAAACTCACTTATATTCTAGCGTCATATTCATGCATGAAAATTAAGCGTGCACTCTCAATAAATATACATAAATAAGTTATCAATCAAACGGTTAAACAAATTGAATCCACAACTTATGAAACGTAATTAGAAGTAATCAAATCAAAATGCAAGCATAAACATATATTTCGATTCCCCCCCTAGCCAAGGGGGTTTAGTTCCTCATACGTACAAAACAAAGAGAATTGAAATTAAACATTGAATTCAAAGGAAAAGAAACACCTAAACATTCCAACAACTCAAACTTGAATTGTATGAACGTTTAGGCCCGCTTCTCTTCCTCTTTGTTGTAGCACAAGGTCTAAGGTGAGTTTTGGGATTATGGATGATGTAGAATGGAGTGGGGTGGTAGGATAATGAGTGGTGAATGGCTGAATTTCTGGTGGTGTTTGGATTAGTAGGGAACTCACGGCACAAGTTGGTGTGTATGGATGATTTTCTGAATATGGAAGAGTGAATGGGAATTGTGGCTGCAATGGATGCTTATTTATAGGTGAAGAAAAGGGAATATGACAGCTAGGAACTTGGTGGAAAGCTGCAAATGCAAAGGGGAATGCATGTGGCTGCAAGGTGTGAATGATTATGGGTGAATGTGCATGTGCTTTGACAGCTAGGTTGAATTAATTAAAGGGATTGCATGTGGCTTGGCTGGAATGAATGGAATGCAATCTGAAATGGGATGGGAGTGCACGGCACAAAGGGAAATGGCTGGGATTGTGGTGCAATGATGGAGGAATAAGTGCATGTGGGTTGGAAATGCATGTGGAATGGTTGGAAGGTGAGGGGATGCACGGCAATGATGGGTATTTTCTGCAATAGTTGCAATGATGAAATGGATGGGAGTGCATGTGGCTTGGGTGCATGTGGAGTGGCTTATTAGAATCTAGGGTGCATGTGCACGGCAATGTGTTAGAATGGAAGTGTGGCTGCATGTGATGAAGTGGTGATGAATGTGAATGTGGTTGAATGATTAAGTGGCTGAATTAAAGAATGGGATGCATGTGAATTAGGTTGGAAAGTGGTGGAAATGGAATGTTATGCACGGCTAGGATGGGTTGAGTGATTGAGTGTGCATGTGGCTGATTTATGAAGGGAATGCATGTGGATTAAAGTGGAATGACAGCTAGGTTATGATGATGAATGCATGTGCAAAGTTGAATGGGATGCACGGCTAGGTTGTTGTTGGTGTGTTATGCATGGCATGATTGGGATTAGGAAAGGTTTAAATGTCCTAAAACTAAAGGGAACAAGGTTCCAACACATTGGTCTTTAATTAGGTCTTCAATTTCGTCCAACACTTTGGCTCCAAGCATAAGCTATCCATCCTTAGCCCAAAAGTGCTCCAAAAGTCTCCAAAATGCATCTTTTTGCTCCTTTAGCCCTTTGGACCTACAAACACACGAAAATAGCTTAAAGTACTAAAATTACTAAGTACTAGCAACATAAATGCAAGAAAACAAGCAAACTAAAGCGCATAAATATGCTTCTATCACAAGCAAGTAGGACTAGATGGACTTTCTAGAATGGACTTCAAACAAGAAATTTGAAGGTCATTTTAATACACATTCCGAAATGGTCTTTCTAGAATGATTTGCTCATGGTCCATTGGTAACCATCCATCATCAAGTCGAGCGTACTTTTGGAAGCATAGTTAGAGGCATTTGTGAGAGCCTGTAATTCTTTTGGCCCACGACATGTGCCACTCAGGATCCTCTTCGGATCCTTTTGGTGAGGATCCTAGATATCGGTAAATCATGTCCGTTCATCTTACATAGTGCGATCAGTTTTTATCAGGTACTGTTTGTATTTAATTTTAAATAAAAATATTTAAAATAATTTCTGACCGCACGATATATGATGAACGGACACGATTCACGGATCTCCAGAATCTTCACAAAAAGAATCCGACGAGAATCCATATTCCCTTAGAATGACCGGAAAGGTTAATAAAGTTATAGTAAATAATACTGAAGTTGGCATAACCGCAAGAGTGGGAAATTTTCTATATAAGTTCATGGAATGTCCCAGACCAAATCAAACATATATATGCCTAAACCCACCTTCCTTGTTCCATGAAGATGCTTTAACTAAAAAAAATTTAATTCGATTTATATCCATGCATGCACATTTTTAACATGACAGATTATATATATCATTTATATAGTTTAATTTGTTATGTCTTGGGTTAGCTAGCAGCCCAAGTTTGAACCTCCCTTGCTTTTTTAAGCAAACTATAAGCGACAACCCAAATTGGCTACCCAGTTTTATTATTATTATCGAAACTCCTGAGTTGTTCTTCAGACTAATGAGTTTTGTGTTTTTTTTTTTACTCTGTATTTTTTGCAGGTGATTTGGAATTCAAGTTTTATGGAACCCTAGCTAGGGTTTGAAGAAGACTGGGACCCACTACCGAATATAAAGCGTCACAGGCTAGTTAGGCTTTGGTATTGTACAAGAATGTTCTGGTTCTACGTACCTACGACGACTGCTGACCCTTCCCTGACAGACATTGATAAAGAGAAACTTGGATAGGAACAAACAAGAAATTAGAAATATATATATTTATATTTGTCCGAAGCAGAGCAGCGTAATATTTATATTTGTCCGAAGCAGAGCAGCGTAATGAACGATTCACAATAAATTTATATTGTTTATTCGTAGACCAAAATTATCTGAAAAGACGATTTTATCCCTCTATCCATAACTGACCAAAAGGCTAAAAATAATTGAGTCGAATATAAATACGTCAAACACTCAAGGACTGAAAAGACACCAACAAAATTTAAAAAAAAAAACAAATTTTAGAATTCCTTTCATGGCTTCCCCGTTTTCCTCGAGCTCAGCCGTTCCGGTTTCTTAAAACGATAAAATAAAAAATTAAAATAAAAAAAACATGATAATTTGTGTCCCCCTGATTTCTTATAATATTTTTTATCGAACGATATATTTAAGGGTGTGATATACAAACACCTCTTTTTTACTTTTCGCACACCCTTCTAATTTTAGGTCTTTGGATCGGATGAATTGAAGAATATCAAATGATAAAAATTAATAAAAGGTGTGAGAAGTAAAAAAAGATGTATGGATAATACATCCCTATATTTATTAGATCAGGAACTAGATGGAGTTCGAACTTACATCGTAATATAAGGCTAGTACTCATCTCTATTATTGGGATAGAGAGCCGCTTGTCCCGTTTCCTATAATTGAGAAACTGTCTGCTTAATGTAATTTGCATCTGCATTTGGTAAAGTTTCTTCACTAAATCATCAGTGTAGATGTAATTGAAGAAATTTGGTTTCCTTGCAGTGACCTCTGCAAACCTGAATGAAAATATAACATATAAAAAAGCAAATTTCAAAGCACATGTGTCGCCATTTCTAGATACTTGGAAATAGCCAAGTTGCCAGACCTTTAACCGACACGTGGCTGCTTACGCTTCACCCAATGCGAGCAAGATATGCAAGGAGGATACTCGTTGGATTCTCTTTGTGAATATTTTGTAGATTCTTTAATCATATCTATTTATCGTATATCTTACGGTCATAAATGATTGTAAATTTTTTTATTTAAAATTAAATATAAACAATACCTAATAAAAATTAACCGCATAATATATAATGAACGAATATAATTGTATGATCCTTGGAATCCTTATAAAAAAAGATCTAACGATAATCCTCACTCCAAGATATGGGCACATTCCACATTGCACCAACATTACAACGTGTCACTAACTATTCACTGCTGCTAAACTCACTCTTTTGCCTCTTCTTCTTCCCCTTTTTTTTTTTTTTTCTTTCTTTTTTTTTTTTTTTTTTTTTTGTCAAGAAGATAACTACATTGATAACTAGCACTAACTATTCACTGCAGCTAAACTCACTCTTTTGCCTCTTTTTTTTTTTTTTTTTTTTTTTTTTTCTTTGTCAAGAAGAGAACTACATTGATAACTAGTATAAGGCTCAAAAGAGCCAGGTAAATAAAAATAGATAAGTAAAAGGCTCAAACAAAATAAAAGCTGCAACTCATGATACAATTGGAGGCTTACACAAGCTTATATTCATAGACTGCAAAAACAAACAAACAAAAATCCTTAATCTCAAGCAGCATAACCCAGATGACTGTTGTCGTCGCATCTTTGGAGGAAGTTAAACTCCGAACCGAGAAAATAAACACCAAATTCAAGTTCCTTCATGGACCCTGCAAATATATACAACAAAGTATCTTATAGGTAGAAAGTGAGGCTAAGGGGGTATATTATCGACCAGGATTTGGTTTATCATAAGGGATTTGCCTTTTCTATTGGATTGGATCACAAAATAAATCTTGAATGAGTTATTTAACTCCAAACAGTGTTCTAAAAATCGGCCTAGGCGCTAGGCGGCGAAGACCCACTGCGATTTAGGGCAAATCATTTCTAAAAATCAGTCTGGAGCTAGGCGGTTTGGTTTTTTTTATATTTTATTAATTGTGTGCTTTTTTGTTTTTTTTAGTTTCATGGCACTTATGGAAATGGTGTACCTAATTTGCAAAGGATGGATTGACTACAAGTTCATCCGATTGTGAAATGAATTGGAGAACTTTTGAGGGGATACATAAAAATAAATAAATAAATAAAAACTAGATACAACAACATTAAATAATTTAGTCTATGTCCAATCCAATGCAAGGATCATGAACAAAAAGAATTTAGTCTATCAGCCAAGAATACTCCTCATTACAATTATATGCTTACTGTTTTTTAAATATTGAACTTGTTGGATAGATGTACTTTGTGTATTCTTCTACTTCTATTTTTGCATTTTATCATTCTTTTATTATCCATACAAGTATATATATATATATATATATATATATATATATATATATATATATATTTATATTTTAAGTGTAGGCACTTATTTACAAGATATATAATAAATTTAGATAAATCCGCCTAGGCGCTAGGCCCTTGCTCGCTGCTTAGGTGCTGGGCTTTTGCCTGTTACCTGGCTAGCGCCTAGCGGTTTTTAGAACCTTGACTCCAAGAATGAATAAAAAAAATGAATCTTTATTGGTTCTACCTCCTCTTTTTTATGAAGAGAATGAATCTTTATATCAAAAGATCAGAAAAAAAAAAAAAAAAAAAAAAAAAAGGTCCATACCTCCTGCGGCAATGATTTCGAAGATCAAAAATAAAAAATAGTGGTACTTGCTAGCAACAACATAATGGAGGCAGTCAATCAATATAGATTAATATGAAATATGATTCAAATCCTATATAACACCTATGGGTACAAAAGAAATGTATTGAATTTGATTCTTTTTAATGAATAGATCCGATCGCAACTTTGAATATGGAATTTAAAATAGATCAAATAGGAAGTGATACTCTGAATCATAGAACTATAATGAAAATATACGATCAACCATTATTTATCAAATTTTAAAAAGAGTCATAAAATGGTTTGATCTTTTTATTTTTTTTCTTTCTCAAACCGAGAGATCCATGAATCAGGATCCTGATGCATATAGATACAAATGATCCAATAGGAGCAAGAATTTACAGGAACATTTGGAACATTTCATAACAATTGGCCTAGATGGCGATCCGGCATGCCGATTGGGAGAGGGTAAGTGAGGGAGGGAAGTGGATCTGATATCCCATTTTTGATGGGAGCACGATGATTCGAGCACATGGTGGGGGTGGGGATGGAATATCATGGCTAAGGAAGGGGAGGAAGGAAAATTAAAAGAAAAAAATTAATAAAAGCAGGCGAAAAAAGTCAAATAAGGGGCATGATGCCCAAAACTGAGACAAACTCAAGGGATAGTTGAGACTCAACTCAAGGAAAACTGAGATAAAACTCAGGGAAGAACCAAGAAATAAAAAGGAAGGTAGAAAACTAGAAAGAAGGAAGGAAGATAAGGAATGGAGGGCAAAGGGTGGAGGAGATGAGAAGGGAGGAAAAGAAGAAACTGAGAAAAACTCAAGAGAAACAGAGAAGAGAGAGGAAAAGAAGAAAGGAAGGAGGGGTGGTTGCCTCCGGCACCCAAGCTAAAGGCTAGGCTCAGTGACGAAAGTTTCCTAGGTTTGTGTTTCAGAGAGAGAGAGTTTTAGAGAGAGAAAGGCAAAACGCGTCGATACCAAGTCCAGCCTTCTTAAACAATGAAATATCGTATAAAGAAAAGCAGGTTAACAACACATTGAATGAACACCACCACCTGTCACCTCCTGTCCTCTTCAGCATCTTTTACACACACTAAACGTTTTGTGCTAATAATACAAATATACATAATATTTTACCGATAATATAAAAATACATAATGTCTTTCTAATATTAACACAAGGCAACAGTGTAATCCTGCGATTCAAGTCAGTCTCTCTTCCGAACACATCATCACTCAGCCTTCCTACTTTCTTTTGAGTTCTTTAATTTGGGTACGTGCAAACTATTGAAAAATCATAAGTTGTTTTTTTGGAGCTTTGTCATAATTGAAGGACAAAAAAGTTAGGCTATGGCGAATTGCGATTTAATATTTATATGGTTAGGATTAACTAGCAAAGAAAATCTGGTTAATAATATGTCTAGAATACGAAGTGTGTCCAATGAGAGATTTTTTTTGTGAATCTAAACTAGGAAGTGTGTCTGAAAGATGAGCATATATGGCATATATCACTATATAAATGAAAAATTATATAAATACATAAAAATATATAAATGACCGTAATGAAATACATTAAATTGACTTGCTTGTATCAAAATTTCTCTACCTAAATATTTGTACTGAAATATATTATAATAAATTAGTGTACCTAAATGTTTGTGCCAAAATGTTTGCACCTAACTATATTATAATAAATTTGTGTACTTAAATGTTTATATAGAATATATTTATAATAAATAAATGTACCTAAATATATATACAAAAATATATTATCTTGAACAAATGTAGACCTAAGAAAAGAATAAGAGAAATTTTATTTGAACTCATGTAACCTCTTTCTACATCTAACTTACTCTTTTTACCCATATTATTTTTTATTAAAGAATTAATCTCTCTTTAAACCCAAATTTATTACCAAAACTACACTCTCAAACCCAATTCAAAATGTTAAATGATCTTTACACTCATTCCCTTTATAAAATAACATCTGTAATTGAATATTTTTTTTTTTTTAAGAAAAAAGAGGCGTCATTGCCCCACCCCCTCTTCCCAATAGCATTTCCATGGCTACTTTTTCTTCTTTCTGCTACCAAACTCAAACATTTGCCTTTTTTATTTCTACTGATGTGCATAAGTAACAAATCAAACAATTCATCCCTTATATTTATCAACAAGCAAGGAAGTTTATAATCTAAGAATATTGGTAAGAAGTTTTTCCTTAGAATTTTTGAATTGCAGAAAGTTTAACAAACATTTGGGATTGATGAAAAAAATTGAAACTCAAATACTCATCTTCTAAACTTAAAAAAAAAAAAATTGAAATCAAATGAACAAAATATTCATAAATTGAATCATACCTTAGTTGGAGGATTCAAAACTTCAAAATCACCATCCATCAATAAAAAAGTTTGTTTTTCTTTACAAGACCTATTAGGGTTTTAGCTAGAATGAACGTAGGATAAACAAGAAGTTATTGTAGGGTTTAATGGGTTTATTGATAAATTTGAATTTTATTATTAATTTCATTTTGTACTTAATAGTAATTATGCAATAGGGTAAAATAGACAATTAACTATTAAATTTAAGTTCGGTGTAAAAAGAGACTACATTGGTTGAAATAAAATGACAGAGAATATAAATGCTATCATTTAAACATGCTCCAGTACTAAACTAAATTTTAAATTTTGTTTTAGGCTTTAATCTAAACTTTATTTTATGTAAGAATGAAATATATCTTTTTTTATTTTTTATTTATTGAGTTTTTCAAAATTATATTTAAACCAAAAGTATGAAATGTAGTTAACCGTTCCAAAAAAATGCAGTGACCAACTATTCACTGTAATTCACACCAACTATAATCTTCAATCGGATAATCTTTTAGAGAGATTGTCTACTTAAATTATATATTTTTAACATTACATGATATAGCGATTGATAGTTGAATTATATCTTTAAATTATTAAAAAAACATAAACTCAATTGTTAATTACCACAAAGTTTAAAAACATGACCTCAAACAGTTAAATCTGTTCTTTAAATTATTAAAAAATAAACTCTACCATTAATTACCAGGGTCTATAAACATGACCTCGCACATTTTTCTAATGCATAAAACTAAGAAGACTGTCTTAAAAGTATGACTTTCTATAAACTCTTTATACCTCATATTTTTAGTAATATTAACACAAAATTTAATGTTAAAGTATCAGAAATTCTTAAGCATCCCACTTTGAGTCTACTTAAGCATTTCACAACTAAAAAATATTCACAAAAGCATTAGAGTCGTTGTCACATGTCCCACCATGATTGCCCATAAGTGGACAGATCAAAGCCCAACATCACCGTGCACAATCAAATCAACGGCCAAATTTCTCCACAACTGTGGCCCCCACAAGAAACGTAACCCAATTTGCTTAAGAACCGCTTTTCCGAATTTATGACCCAATAAAAGATCATAAAAAAACGGAGGGCGGCTGCTACCACTTTATGATTCCGAGGATCAAGATCGACTTCCGCACTTCCTTTGCCCAATCCGCCCCCGACACGTGTTCCGCAGTGACAGAAAAGCCCCGTTACAAACCCAGACCACACGAGGCCGCCGACGTGGGCCCCGCTTGGAAATTAAATTTTCACATCTACCAGTCAAAAACTTCTAAAAGCGGAAATAATAACACCAAATAAAAATACAAAATATAAAATATATTATTTCACTTTCCACAAATAGACATCCCCCCACCTCCTCCCAAAGGAGTACATTGACTTTTGCCCTACCTCTAAAACCCTAAATAGGCCACCCAAAAAACCCTCTATTTACAATTTCACCCCCAAAACCTTATGTATAATCTTATATTTCTAGAACCCTCCGCACTTTCGTCCACTTTTGTTGCCGTCTTATTGTCTACTTTTCCAACCCATATGGTTTCTTTGTACAATACCAGAAAGCTAAGTGGGCGTTTTTCTAATTTTCTCCAAAAACAAGGCCTCCTTGAGAAATAGGCTCAAGCTATTGGAGGGGCGTTTGTGACAAACTCGCGGTATAAGTGAGGTATAAAGGTAATAAACCAAAAAGTACAAGGGCTAGAGAGAGTCTCAGTATTCTATGATTAGTCCTCCCATTGGGGCTCTGTGGGGAATGCCCTTCCTTCTCTTGGCCGCTTTGTAATTAGCAGAAGTTGGAGGCGGCGTTGATGGAGTGAAGCTCTGAACTTTGTTGTTGCTGTGGTGGCTGTTGCTTTTGAACCTTGCAATTCCGTGGCTGCTACTGCTGTATGAGTCATCTGAATCGGAACCCGCCCTTGCCTTCGAGTACTTGTTCTTCTTCTGGGGATTACTGGATGACGTCCCCACAATCTGATTTGCAAATGCAATGGATTGAGATTAATTAGTTAGGAAATTAAAACCCAACAGTTTGAATTATTGGATTTCAAATGATTGAATTCAATGTTTTAACATTCATATTAAAACTAATGATTTATGGCATTCAAGGCAATGAAGAAGTCAACTCATATGAATGCGTGACATTTGGTATTAACTCATTGGTTTGATTTTTGGTTGGAGAGTTCGAAACTTTCCTTCATTTTCTCAGCAACCAAACAACCAACCAACGGGAAAGTGAAACGGAAAAGGAGAACAATGTAAATACCTTGCAACCAAGAGAGCAAAATCTGAAGGAATCGAGGAGGCTGCGTTCACAGACTTCACAGGTATTTGTGACTCCTTTGCCGGGCCTAGGCTGAGGCCTCTCGTTCAGAAACACAACTCTGGCGCTGTTGATAATGTAGGTTTGGACTCCACTGATGTCCAGATGCTTCTGAATTTCGTTAACCCTTATCACATCATGGTAAGACGACCGCCTTATCTGTACAAATTCATCACCAAAAACCCATCAATTTTGACACTAAAAACTCAAAATTAAACGCACAAATTGGGGAACTGTGATTTCTCAATAAACGCAGATGCCAAATTTGATGGGAAAGCACAAATATCTGTGGCAAATTTGAGTACCTGAATAGCACGGTGGTCCTTGTGGTAAGAGAGGCAGAGAGAGCAGAGAGGGCCGTTCACGCAATCCAAGCAGTACATATTGCATTCAGACTTGTGAGAATCGGCATGGAGCTTGCAGTGAACAAAGAATTTTTCTTTCAGTAGAGGTTTCAGCCATGGCGGCCACCTGTTGTCCTCCTCGTCAGGACCTCCAGCACCCTGTTCAAAAACTCAATCAGAACCCAAAACCCACAAGGAAAATCACGAGAATCTGTGACAAAAAACAATCTGAACCCAGAAAAACAGAGCATTGAATCCAAAATTTGAATGCCGAGAGAGAGAGTGAGACCCAGAAAAGCAAATCAGAAATGAGAGTGTGGGGTTTTTACCATGATTCTCCTGCTCTTGGGCTTGATTTCTCTGACCGTGGTGTCTTGATTCTCGATCGCCAGCTTGAATGAACGGAAAGGAACACTGGTTTTCTCAACGCTGAGATGAGAAAGCAGGGAGAAAGTAGAGAGAGAAAATGTGTTCTGGTCAGAGAACGGATGAGGGTTTTTTAGGTTTATAGAAAAGGAAGAGTAGAGACGGTGAGGGAGGGAATGGGTTCTTGTAGAGTGGTAGATGGCGGTAGAGAGAGAGATGGGTCGTGCTTATCCTCACCAAGTGTTACACCGAAGCTGAGTCCGAAGCCGAACCTAAGAGATATGCGTTGGGTGCAAGGAACCCACCTCCTCCCTTCCCTTTTATTTCCCTTTCATTTTCTTCCCCACTTTCGTCCTGTCATTTCTCTCATATACATTATTCTTTTTCTTTTCCTTTTCCTTTTCTTTTCCATTTTTTTTTTTAATTTTATTCTATATTCTATTATTTAGAATTTTTATTGTCCCTAAGACCATTTCTAACCTTTGAGTTAAAACTTAAAATTTTTAATCCAGAAATAATTTTTCTGCTCTAACCTTTCTCGGTTAAATTTTTAGCCCAAGATTATTATAGAATGAATTTAGAATTAAAAAAAAAATGAATTTAGAATAATTTTTTCTTAAAGTAACCTTTTTTAAAAAAATAATAATAATATAGACTATTATAATTTAATTTTATGAACATTTTAATCAAAGAAACATTTAGATTCTAATAAATATTAAAAAAATTATTAAACCAATACCATGAAACTCGTGAAACACCATAAAAGAATATGAAACAAACAAAAGATTTTTTTTTTAAAATTATTTTAGCCGTTGCATTTAAATTTGGACCGTTAGTTCTTTTTTTTAACCGTTAGATTTGATCATATAGATATCACTCGTCGAATTCAATGAATTTATAAATATGAAACTGAAATTAATACACATGTATGGTGGGGTCAACCCACTAACTCAAAAGAGAAATCTTAATTAAATTTGCCCAAAAAATGAGTTATGGGTTAAAACTCTTTTTTTTTTTGACAAATGTGACAACCCGTTCCTAATTTTACGTTTTATAAATTTAAAAAGCGTGAATTGACGAAAATGCCCTAAATGCAAAGATTTTGACTTCCGTTGGCCATTGTTTAGAGAGATGTATGAGTCATTCTTTTGGAGTATTTGCAAAGTAATCATTGCCACGAACGCATAGGCGAAACCGTTTACGAGTCCGGATTATAATGGTATAGTTACAGACGTTTTTGAAATTGGTTATTTAAAGTTTACCTATAAATAAATTGAACTCCCAACTTGTGGGAAAGAAACCAATCAGATTTTTAGCAAGAATAAGGGGACCAATCAGCTATTTTGTTTAAGTGACCAATTAGATATGTTAGAAGGAGGACCAATAAGAAATTAGAGAGAGGGATCAACCAATCAGGAAGGAGAGAGAAGAACCTCATCCCCTTCCCTTTCAACCCGTGCACACCACACAACCCAGTTCGACCTCCCATTTTCCAAGGCCGATTCCGGCCAACTCCGATGGAGTTTTTCGACACCACCACCACCATCTTGAAGCTCTCATTCCCCTCTATAAAACCCACCCAAGAACCACCTTGATTAACCACGGTACGTGGCGGGTTTAGGCCACGAAAGTTGACAAAAATCAACAGTGCTCCAGCCACTCTTTTCAATTTTCTGGCGAATCGACAAAGCGATGGCCAATGCCACCACTTGGGCTTTGTAGCCGATCATCCCATGAGAAAATCCCAACCAACCTTGACCTCGTTGGACCACCGTAAATGACGAATCGACGCCGGGAAGCTTTAGGCACCTGCCGACTTTGTGGGCAAAATTGACCATCTTCCATCCACTTTTGGACTTCGTGGCCGGCATGAAAGTTGTTCATCTCTTTGAGATCTTCATTTCTGTGAAATTTGAGAATTTTTAGAAATAGTGGAATTTTTCTGGCAAACCGTGGTGCTGGCACCACCGCCTGCGGGATTGTGTGGGCTGAGACCCACATCTTTGGCTAATTTGGATGCTCCAATTCTATAGTCAAAATACGATGTTTTAATGTAGTTTCGTAGTTGATCACCTAGTTGGCCATCATGGGGTCCTTGCATGAATTGACAATCCGACCGTTGGATCGTCACCAAACCTTAGTACCTTATAGTATGTAATATTTGAGGACCATACGAACTTACGGATCAGGAATCCGACATATGGATCTTTCTGAATCAGATTTGTAAGTTCGTAAAATAAAACATCGGTCGTCACTTAATTTTAGCAATTGACGGAGATCTGACCGTTGGATCGTTCCGAAACTTTAGGATGTTGTTCTAGAAGCATGATGTGGATCTTTGGAAGTTACGGATCTGAAATTCGATGTATGGATCTTCCGGATCGAGTTACGTTGGGTTGTGGACCCTACCGTTGATTTTTGACCGACGGTTGACTTTTGATCAATGGGCCTCAAATCATTCTAGAACGTCATTGGGATATGTTTTATGTAAGTTACGTGTTTTTATTAATAAGAGTTCTGAGATGTGATTGAATATTTGTTCTAGGTGATGATCGTTCATGACGTCTCGATATTCCTGCTAGGGAGTTGTGGTGCGTACCTCAGGTGAGTGGGTTTGTTCATTTTTATAGTATATATATGATTGATTGTTCCACAAATGTTTTTATATTGATTTATGCATTTTATGCCATGTTAATATATATTTTAAAATACTATGATATGGTTGATGCTAACTAATTAAGCACACAAATTAAAACCCTCTTTTGACAATTGTAGTAAAGATGCAAGTAGGGATCGTTCTAGACCGGGGATTAGGAGGGATTACTAAATCACTTGGAAACTGACTCAAAAACGTAAAACAAACGTTAAAACACTAAACTAGACTCAAGGAATGCAAAACTAAACAATAAAACACTAAAACAAATCAAAAGACTCAAAGAATACAAAACACTTATAAACACAAACTAAGACACTTTCTAACTAAAGTGGACACTAAGGTAAAGGGGGATTGAGGTTTTGACGAAATTAAACTAAATGCAACGATTGTAATTTAAAGGCAGAATGTAAATATGAATGTGATGAAAATATGGATGAATGCTAGCTAGAAGGTTCTTCTCCACACATGTCACACTTGTATACAATTTGATTTTCAGTTGGTCTTTCGATGAATTATGAAACTCAACACCCCGGGTTAATTAGGTCCGCTTAAATTAACCGTCAAGTTTTCCTTAAGTTAATGAATTGGATGATTGCATGCGACAACCCAAAGCATTCCCCACAAGTTCTCTACATGAATTGCATAATAGAGATACAAGCAAGAATCATTAAGCATCATGAAAACTATAAGTGTTGACGAGGCATTCGTTACTATGATTGCATGAAACTTATGCCAAGAATTTATTTAACGCGATTGTTTATAAGCAACCTCCACTACTTGTGAATATAAATTCATAACTATTAGGTGAAATTCACTTATATTCTAGCGTCATATTCATGCATGAAAATTAAGCGTGCACTCTCAATTAACATACATAAATAAGTTATCGATCAAGCAGTTAAACAAATTGAAATCACCATTCATGAAATTCCAACCAAAAGTAATCAATTCATATTGCAAGCATAAACATGGTTTCGAATCACCCCCTAGCTAAATAGGGATTTAGCCTCTCATGTTCACAGAAAGAAAAATAAAATTGAATTTAAACATAACGAACAAAGGATGGATTACACCTAAAACGCACAACGAATCCACTTGAATTTCTGCGCGTCCAAGCTCCTCCTTCTCCCTTCCTTGCTGCGGCAGAGAGGTTTATGGTGTGGAATGGTGGAATGGTGGCTGCAAGGGTGGGAAGGCAGCGGACAGGTTGGAAAAATGGCTGGAATGGGTGGTGAAAAGCTGCGGCTGTTCAGTTTTTGGGTGGTGGGATGCGGCAGTTTTTTTTGTGTGTGACTTAGGGTGGATACGGCTTAGGGAGAATGCTGGAAATTCATGGGGAAGGCACGGATTGCAGGGCCAAATGGAAGGGTGGCTGCGGCTGTATGATTATGGAATGGGAGTCACGGCTTAGATAGAAATTAGGGTGCATGATAGAATGGCAGCCACGGTTTTTTTTTAATGAGAATTAGGGTTAACTTTGATAAATGGGGGGGCCACGGCCTTGTAAGGCTAATGGGATTTTTGTGGCTGTTTTGTTTTATTATAAAAATGAAAATAAAATGGAAGGCTACGGATTAAAGGGGAGGATATGGAAAGGTGCGGCTAAGTATGTAAAACCTAGAGTTTTAAATATGTTTGGTTCCTAGCTTATTTTTATTAACGAAAATAAATTCAAAGGCTTCTAGAATTTAGGAAATAAAATCAGAAATTAAAGAGGGAAAGATTAAAGGGTGCGGCTAGGGTTAGGTTAGGAGAGGGAAATAGGGTTTAATTACATAACATTAGACAAAAATGCCCCCCCTTGCACGGCAAGGAAAGGGAAGAAGGGTTAAGGCACGGCAAGGTTGTGTAATTGGGCTAGGGCCTTGGTTTTGTGTCCTAAAGTGCTTACAAGGCCTTCAAAGTAGCTAGAAAATACGGACGTTTAAGTTTAGGAAAGGTTACCAAAACGGGAAACTTAGGGTTAACTTTCCTACTTCAAGTAGGAAACCTTGTTTGAGTAGGATTCCTCGTTTTGGTAAGAATTCATCGTTGGAGTAGGAATTCGTCGTTTCTTCAAATCTTCAACTCATTCATTCCTCTTTCGCTCCAAAATACTCCAATTTGCATCTTCTTGCACACTTTGGCCTTATAATCTGAAAATACACAAAAGTAGCCTTAAACACTAAAATAGCTAAGTAAACACAACATAAATGCACAAGAACAAGCTAATTAAGTCGCATGAATATGCTCCTATCAATGGTTGAGTTTTAGATTGCATCATGGCATATCCATATGCATATTACCTGCATATAATTGTTATGAATGCTTGGAAGTGCTAGGGTGAACGCAGGATGCACATGTAAGTTTAGGTGAGTTTAGGGTGTTATTTGAAATGATTGAGTTATGGCTTGACTATATTTCTGTTGTAGGCAACTCCGACACTGTCATACATGTTACAATGATAGGCAACTTTGACCTTGTCGTGCAAGTTGCAATAATAGGCAACTTTGACATTGTCGTACATGTTGCAATACTAGGCAACTCCGATATTGTCATATAGGTTGAAATACTAGGCAACTCCGATATTGTCATATAGGTTGAAATACTAGGCAACTCCGATATTGTCGTACAGGTTGCCAATGAGTCGTACAAGTTGCATTAGACAACTCCGACTCATGTGTTATCATAGATTGATTTATGATTCATACAGGTTGCCTATGAGTCGTACAGGTTGCATTAGACAACTCCGACTCATGTGTTATCGTAGGTTGATTTATGAGTCGTACAAGTTGCGTTAGGCAACTCCGACTCGTGTGTTATCATAGATTGATGAGCACCTGATTTTTTTATATACTGCTGTCGATATGTAGTGATTTGGAATATTCCTGGATTTACTGTTGATGTACATTTGATTTCATACTTATACGTAGTATGATTTCCTAAAAACTATACATGTATTACAGTGAGGGATTATACCGTTTAGAAGGTCTTTATTAAAGCGTTATTTTCATGCCCACTCACTCTTGTTTTTTTATCCTTCCAGGTTCTAGTAGCAGAGTTTTCGTATCAATGAGGATTCGTGGCAAATCTTGGTATTGAAGATTACCTTCAATGGTATGATTTTCAATCCACTCTACTGTACTTTACTTATGCTCTAACGCCACGTGTGAAATGGGTTCATTTCCGCTCACAGCGCACTCTCGTATTTATGCACATTTAGGTTTAAATTTATTCACATATTCCACATCACTATACTTGATGGCTTTGTTACCTTCCAGGTGTTGGCCAGTACAACTCGATTTGAAGTCCTAGTGGACAATTGGGTCGTGATAAGTTAGTTTGGTATCAGGGCATAAGTTAGGGAATATTGCATTCATCACATGCGTGATGTAAGCATTCTTAATTCTTAAACCTAATTTCCGAATCTTGCCACCTCGTCGAGTATGAAAAATGTGTTAGTTTTCCTAAGTTGTGGGCAGTTTTGTCGACTTGTCGATGTTTTAGAAGATCATTTTGGCGAATGCCTCTAAACTATAAGGGAAGAAATTTCATGCCAAGGAAGGATGTAGATTTGAGATAAGTTGATAGCCTTGAAGTAAGGCTGCTATATTGATAGTTGTGTATCCCAAGGGGAGAATTTCCTACCAATTCCACTACTATCTAGTCATTTCTTCCAAACTTTTCGAGTTAGGAAGCCATCGATAGTCTTGATTTCTTGGCAGTACCCGTTAATGTTTCACATATTAGAATCCTTACGAAGTTTTAATTTTCATCAAAATTTCCAAAGATGTCTTGAGTGACAATGTGGTGCTACAGGGGTAGCACTCGACGAAGGAACATCTTGGGATAATCACTTTTGGTCCCCGATAGCACAAATTTTTCCAAGCACACTAGTGATCATTCTGGATCTTCAAAAGGAAGATTGACTTCCGTTTAAGTCCATTCTAAAGTAGATTACTAGAAAATTTTATTTTCTTTAGAACACTCCAACCAATACAACTTTCCCACATTACTTTTGGTGCTATACTCGTCATTTTGATGAGCATTGGCATAGGAGTAAGAATTGTTATATCTACGGTCAGTAGAAATCCCCGAAGTCGTAAGTATATTCCCTAGAATTATGGCACCAGCTCCTAGTACCAGATCTTTACCAAAAGACTGACTAACAGTTATTGCTAGAGCCTAAGAAACTAAATCTCGAAAAGTTAGGGGCAAACTCTGTTTTAAGACAGTAAACCCACGGTTGTGTTAACCATATTACCTATTTAGGTAATCAAACCTTCTTCAACTAGCCACCTCTTGATCACTTTCACAGGTAGATAGTAGAATCGAAATATGAGTTGATGTCTCACTGTTAGGGTGATTTGAGTGTCGAGAAAGCTGCGAAGACCTTTTTAGTTCGTGTCGTAAAGTTTTTAGTAGTATAGTACGTTTTGAGGATGTATAGCTTTGGTGTCATTTCTCAAAATTTTACTTGGGATGCTATTGAATGTGAGAAGTAGAATACACCATTGATCCACCTCGTTAACACCACATTTATTCTCCCTATTTCTTATCGAATAACTCCTATATCAGTTTTCCTTATGACTTTTCAAACAAGTCCTACTTCATTGAAAGAACTTAGTTATTAAACACTTTATCTTGGAAATCTTAAACTTATCTGTGAAGGTGAAAGATTGAGCTTCAAGATCGTACCTAGATTTCTTCGGATGACGATCCTCTACTTTGAATTGATGGTCTAATCGACCAACCTTTGTAAATCTAGTTTCCTTGTGTAGTTGATGAATTCATAATAGTCTTGTAGATGACTATCTCACCTATTCTAGTAACGAGATTAAGTTCTCCAATTATCAATAGTTGGGTTCATATCAAATTTCTCAAATATTACCTTTGTGTAAAGTGGTACTTCTCCTGGGAGATGTGATTTTGTAAATGACATTCTTTTCTTTTCTCCAAAAACGTAGTAGCGGAAGAAGGTTGGAATTCTCACAAAGTGCTGTGAAATTCGAGACAAACTTTGGTCTTGTCGACCAAGGAAAATTAGTTTGGTTTGGGATGTTAATCATGAATAAAGTTTTAGACAAATGAACTGTTGTCTCACCTTACCTTTTCTTTACACCTTTCGATGACATTGATCATTTGGAAACCCATGATGACATGTTTTTTGGATGTTTCGGTTGTGTTGAGTCAACATGATGGAGAATCGCTTATACTTTCCAACGGTTAAAACCATTCGAAATGAACTATCCTATTCATGACTGGAGTCAAGTGCTATTATATTCATTTAAAATATCAGATGACACTTCTCGGTGAGAACGTGTCTAGAACCTTTACCAACCTTAGATTTCTCAAACATCTTCATTTGAGTTAAGCCAAAATTTTTGATAGTGATGATGGAAGAACTAAATCAACTTCTACGATTGCACTATCGTGTATTATTCCGATTCTGCAAATGTAATTACTATTTAATGCAGCAAAAGACATATGTATACTTGAACACTTTCGGCTTGTCTTATCTCGCCTCAGTTGGAGTTTACATGTAATGTTTTGATGTTACTTGCGAGATATCAAGAAATGGTGCGAATAGTCATAATCACTTCTTGTATATGAAGGGAGTTGGGAAATATCATCATACACTTTCGGTACGAGGTATCTTGTACATGTGGAGATGATGATGATGTTTCGATGTCTATAAATCAACTTGACAAGATAACCCATTTTCTTTTCATTGGTCCAGAGGGACTACATTTTTGACCACTTGGTAAAATTCCTCATTCATGAGATGATCAGATTTCTCAGGTGTTTAGACTAGCGTCTATTCTAATGGGGATTCCATATTCATCTCTTTGTGTTGAAAGGTATTCTAGTCAATTTTGGGGTCCATGTCTACCCTACTACACTTTGTATTATTTTTTGAAACAAGCAAATTGTCTAGAGGAGTTGCTAGGGCATTGATAGTTAGTCGTGAACATTAAATTCTCAATCACTCAACAAATACTCTGCTAAATGAATCTTAACCATTGGTGATTGAATGTTTCAGAAGCTACCGTTGTAGTGAGATGTCATACATTAATTTCAATTTCCTTGTATTCTAGATTTGTTGGACTTTCAAATTCTTGATTGTTTTTATTGGCGTAGTTTTGCTAAACTCGAGGGAAAATTCAATATGAACTTGCTCACTATAGTGTTATGAACTGCATTGTTGGGTTATGTGGTGTGTATGTTGCTACTATATCTCACCGTGACACTTGTTTCATTTCCAAGTCTTAGGAAGCCTTCTTGAAGGCTGTATGCATTAAGCTTTGTCACGTATCACATTTCATCCTCAGACTAATGGTTAGTGTGAATGAACTATCTGGATATTGAAGGACATATTGCTTTTGAATATTTTACAATTTAGCCAATCATGGTAGACACTTACCTTGGTTAGAGTTTATGTGTAACTACGGTTACATTTCTGGTTTGGCTATGGTATTGTTTGAGCCTTGGTATAGAGATTTTACGCACGGAACATGTTTGATAGATGAGTACTGCAAACAGGTATTTGAATGATCGAGGTTACGATATAGAAATTATGATTATTGTTGATGTTACCTGTGAGGGTAGTGCATGAGCAAAATATTGCACCCTCAGAAATTTGTTACCTGCTTATTGAGACAATAGTGAGTTGTCGGTATTGCGGGCTGCAGACCGTAATATCAATAACTTATTCGTTGGGTTCGTTAAGCAAGTAGACAAGTAAATCATTTTATGTTAGCATTTGTATTTACTTATTTAATTAATTATTCATTGTTTGGGCTCGACCCAAAGATTTAACATGCTTATCTTCGGAATATGTAACGCAACGAGTGCGTAGGTGAATTTTTTTTTTATGTTTAGTTTGGATTTCAGTGCAATTATTTTAAATCTTACACTAATATACACGTAGTTTGGCGTATGTTATTATATACCTATTTTGACTTTCTACTTTATAAAAGTATTGTATTATAGTATTATATAAAAGGAGAAGGAAAGTTTGAGTTTGGAGGCATGAAAGAGGAATCACTGCACTTCGATCGTGACATAATGTCATTCTCTTTTATCCAGGCGCTCTAACTTGATTTCTTCTTTATACATCTTCTTTCTATCCTAAGTATTTTAATGCATAGCAAGTGATTTTAAATTTCGGGGATGAAATTTTTTAAGGTGGGTAGATTGTGACAACCCGTCCCTAATTTTACATTTTATAAATTTTAAAAGTGTGAATTGACGAAAATGCTCTAGAGGCAAGGATTTTGACTTCCGTTGGCCATTGTTTAGAGAGATGTATGAGTCATTCTTTTGGAGTATTTGCGTAGTAATCATTGCCACGAACTCATAGGCGAAAACTGTTTGCGAGTTCGGATTATAATGATATAGTTATGGACGTTTGAAATTGGTTATTTAAAGTTTAGCTATAAATAAATTGAACTCCCACCTTGTGGGAAAGAAACCAATCAGATTTTAAGCATGAATAAGGGGACCAATCAGCTATTTTGTTTAAGTGACCAATTAGATATGTTAGAAGGAGGACCAATCAGAAATTAGAGAGAGGGATCAACCAATCAAGAAGGAGAGAGAAGAACTTCATCCCCTTCCCTTTCAACCCGTGCACACCACACAACCCAGTTCGACCTCCCATTTTCCAAGGCCGATTCCTGCCAACTTCGGTGGAGTTTTTCGATGCCACCACCACCATCTCGAAGCTCTCATTCCCTTCTACAAAACCCACCCAAGAACCACCTTGATCAACCACGGTATGCGGTGGTTTGAGGCACGAAAATTGATGAAAATCAACAACGCTCCGGCCACTCTTTTCAATTTTTCAGCAAATCGACAAAGCGATGGCCGATGCCATCACTTGGGCTTTGTAGCCCATCATCCCAGGAGAAAATCCCGACCAACCTTGGCCCCGCTGGACCAACATAGACGACGAATCGACGCCGGGAAGTTTTAGGCACCCGCCAACTTTGTGGGCAAAATTGACCATCTTCCGTCCACTTTTGGACTTCGTGGCTGGTATGAAAGTTGTTCCTCTCTTTGAGATCTTCATTTCTATGAAATTTGAGAATTTTTAAAAATAGTGGAATTTTTCCGACAAACGTGGCGGCCAACCACCGCGTGTGGTGATGCGTGGGCCATGACCCCACCTAACCATCTTTGGCTAATTTGGATGATCCAATTCTACATTTGACATCCATTTAGTGAAATTACGATGTTTTAATGTAGTTTCTTAGTTGACCACCTAGTTGGTCGTCACGGGGTCCTTGCATGAATTGACGATCCGACCGTTGGATCATCACCAAACCTTAGTACCTTATAGTACGTAATATTTGAGGACTATAGGAACTTACGAATCAGGAATCCGACATATGGATCTTTTCGAATTAGATTTGTAAGTTCGTAAAATAAAACATCATTTTAGCAATTGGCGAAGATCCGATTGTTGGATCATTCTGAAACTTTAGGATGTTGTTCTAGAAGCATAATGTGGATCTTTGGAAGTTATGAATCGTAAATCCAAGTTATGGATCTTCCAGATCAAGTTACGTAGGGTTGTGGACCTTACCGTTGATCTTTGACCGATGGTTGATTTTTGGTCAATGGGTCTCAAATCATTCTAGGACGTCATTGGGATGTGTTTTATGTAAGTTACGTGTTTTATTGATAAGAGTTCTGTGACGTGATTGAATATTTGTTCTAGGTAATGATCGGTCGTGACGTCTCGATATTCATGCTAGGGAGTCGTGGTGCAGACCTCAGGTGAGTGAGTTTGTTCCTTTTTATAGTATATATATGATTGATAGTTCCACAAATGCTTTTAAATTGATTTATGCATTTTATGCCATGTTAATATATATTTTAAAATGCTATGATATGGTTGAGTTTTAGATTGCATCATGGCATATCCATATGCATATTACCTGCATATAATTGTTGTGAATGCTTGGAAGTGCTAAGGTGAACGCGAGACGCACATGTAAGTTTAGGTGAGTTTAGGGTGTTATTTGAAATGATTGAGTTATGGTTTGACTATATTTCTGTTATAGGCAACTCCGACACTGGCATACAGGGTGCAATAATAGGCAATTCTGACACTGTCGTATAGGTTGCAATAATAGGTAACTTTGACATTGTCGTACATGTTGCAATACTAGGTAACTTTGACACTATCGTACAGGTTGCCTATGAGTCGTACAGGTTGCATTAGACAACTCCGACTAATTTGTTATCATATATTGATTTATGAGTCGTATAGGTTGCGTTAGGCAACTCCTACTCGTGTGTTATCATAGATTGATGAGCACCTGATTTTTTTATATATTGCTGCCGATATGTAGTGATTTGGAATATTACTGGATTTACTGTGGATTTACATTTGATTTCATACTTATACGTAGTATGATTTCCTGGAAACTATACATGTATTACAGCGAGGGATTATAACGTTTAGAAAGTCTTTATTAAAGCGTTATCTTCAGGCCCACTCACTCTTGTTTTTTTTATCCCTCCAGGTTCTAGTAGCAGAGTTTTCGTATCGATGAGGATTCGTGGCAAATCTTGATATTAGAGATTACCTTCGATGGTATGATTTTCAATTCACTCTACTGTACTTTACTTATGCTCTGACACGTGTGAAATGGGTTCATTCCGCTTACAGCGCACTCTCGTATTTAGGCACTTTTAGGTTTAAATTTATTCATATATTTCACATCACTATACTTTATGGTTTCGTCAACTTCCAGGTGTCGGCCAATACAACTCGATTCGAAGTCCTAGTAGACAATCCGGGTCAGGATATGTCCAGAAAGGATAGAACTGTATTAATAATCAAATATGAATGGAAACATTTGCATCTTCTGCTAGAACATTAAACAAAAATTCAGGTCCTAATTCATCCCAACCAAAGCTCCCGCCATGCTTAAGAACATACGCCACCACCATGTGGGCTGCACGATTGCATTGTTGAGGGGTAAAGATAAACTTCACCGATTGGAATGACTGCATCATATTCCAAATATCAACTAAATAGACCTCCATCAACACATCAATTTGAATCTCCTTATTTAACATTTGAACCAAACCTTTTGAATTAGACTCCACCTCCAATGCCTCCTCGGATGCATGAAATCCCCTTAAAACAGACATCTCCAGACCCTGTTTTATGGTTGCCGCCTCAGCCATATTTGACGATAAGAAATACTCCCCACCATTTCCTCCCACCATCTTTGGAATTCCGGCAAAGTCACGAAAGACCCAACCCACTCTACCTACCTTTGTTTCCTTCTGCCATGCCGCATCAGTATTTAATTTTAACCTGCCAAATTCAGGTTTCCTCCATCCCTTTGCGCTGACTTCAACCTGGGAAACATCCTCCATCCCTTTGCTTTAAACTCGGTTACTTGACGTAACCACAACTCAACTGCAATATGAGGCAAGATACGATTATCGTTAAAAATAGCTTCATTGCGACATTTCCATATACGCCACAAACCAAATGCACTTCGTTGTAGCACTGAATCTACATCATGCCCCTAACCCACGCGGTCTAAGAGTATTTTCCATCCCCCCTGAGAGTCTTGTGCCCCAAAAGAGCTCATATCAATTTGTAATGATGTACCAAACCAAAATGCTTGGCTAAATTCACAGTTAAAAAATATATGTGCTTCTGTTTCATCAGTAGCTCCACATAATTCACATATATTCTTAACTCGAATTCGACGCCTTTCCAAATTATGTCTCACTGCCAGAGATTGACGGCAAGCTTGCCAAAGAAACAACCTAATTTTATGAGGAACCATCACCTTCCATGTTTTCTGCCAAAGACCATCCATAGAGGGCGATTGGAACAAATTGAGATAAATTTAGGACTTAAAATTTGAGTTTTACTCCAATATTTGGATTAAGTATAATTATTACTAGTGATTTGGGTTTGGGGCATACCTATTCCCTTTTTTGTTTATATTTTGAAGTAATTATGTGACACGAGACATGACATATATTGTTTCTTTTTTTAATTCACGTATATTGAGGTCCCGATAATCTCTTGTCCTAATCAAGCTTTGTCCCAATTACTAATCTCACTTAATTTTGTTTTCTATTTTTTCCAAATGACAAAACAAAATAAGATATTTTATAAATAAGTGCACCCCTACCCACAACAAAATTATGCTATCTACATCGGAATTTTTTTTTTGTCAATACAATTTAAATTGGGATTAACAACTAAAGATTAATCATTAAAAATATTTTGTCCTAGTATTCATGTGAGTTAGATCACAAAATTTCTTGTAACCAAGTACAGAAAACCAAATGACTAAAAACTATTTTATTTTTAACAAACGATATTTTCAACATTAAAGGAGAGGGAGTGTCGCTAGCCCAGTGTAAGGCTTAACCTACTCTTCCACCCCTTAAAAATGTAAATACTATTGTTTGTTCAAAAAATAAAAAACGAAAAAAAAAATTGCACCCAATTAGAGCGTGTTGCGTGGATCATACTTTTAGAATGACCATGTAATACTTGAGGGTGTCCACAATCTCAACTCAATGATTCTTTTCGTGATTGACTCATGTATAGCTCTCCAAATGTTGATCTTATGTCCGCACCAGTAAACTAACAAACCGATGATGCGCAAGAGATTTAATTGTGCTAGTAAGATTTGCTCACAACGGATGATGCGCGGGGATTTCCGTTTGGTTGGCGGCACAATAAGAGAATTCGACTAGAGTGCTCTGAAGGACAAATCTTAACTCTTTAACTAATAGGGACATGTGAGAGAGCACAAGGTATTTAAAATATCCTACCCTAACCACACCCTAGCATTGGGCTTGACGCCAAGGGCGTTGCTCCATGCTTCAAATTCATTCCTCTACACACTTGGACTTGTGACTTGTCTTCTTTTAATTAAGTAAAACTCAAAGCTTATCTTAATTAAAATATAAGTTGAACAAGCCCAAACATTTTAATAGATTAAGTACCTAAAACCCCTCAACCTTTTAGTGTCATTTCAAATTGGTCTCAATCCTTTTTATCATTCCAAACGAGTACCTAACCTATTAAAAATATCACATCCGTTAAACTACAGTTAAAATCTGTTAAATTAATAGTCACCACCACCATTGTCATGCCATCACCTCCAAACCCAAAGCAAAACCACCAACTCCAACTTACAACTCAAGCCCCCAACATTGAGAAGAAGGTCATGGAGATTGCTGAAATGGTATGGAATGCCATGATGCGGCCACCATCATCTTACCCACGCACAAAAAAGAACTGAAAGCTTTACGAGTCGTGAATCGACATATGAGGAAAACACATGAACAAAAACAAACTCCTTGAAACCCTATCTGAATTCTTAACCTTAACATTTGTTAGAAGATTGTCCTCCTGATGTAATTTCAATTTGGGTCCATTTTCAATTCGATTCAATACCTGTTTGATCATTGGGTTTTATAATGTATAATCTATGTTTGAAATTTAGATTTTTAGGCAACTAACATTAATGTTGACCATGATATACCAAGTTTGTGAGTTTGAATATAATCTATGCTTGAAAACTTTATTGGGGCTCAATGGATATGACATTTTCAATAGGTTGGGTACTTATTTGGTTGGTTTTATGTACTTAATCCTATTTTAATCTAATATAATTAGCAATTAATTATATTAATCATTTTTCATATAATGTTGTTAGAACTTTAATATGTGTGTGACCTATTAGGTTCGAATAAATGCCGACAGTAAAATTAATAAAGAATTAATTTAATTCTACAAACCATTAGCGGCATTTAGCAGCATTTTAAGGCTATTGAGATTAGATAGAAGTATATGTGATTTAATCATGATACTTTTTCCAACCTTGATAGTAGTTACAATGCAATTCGATTCTTATATCATCCATACCCTGATTAAGATATATGTGATACAAATTAGTGTCACATTAGATGTGGATATCTTTGATCACCAAGGTTGTACTATCCACACACCTATTTTAACTTGTCACACACACCTCTCAATTTTCGACAATCTAATCAAATGAATTAAAGAAGATCAATGACAAAAATTAATAAGGGTGTGTGAAAGGTAAAAGTGGGTGTGTGAATACCACTATTGTAAGATCCCACATCGCCCAGGGGAGTGATCCTTATATGTATATTCCCATCCCTACCTAGCATGAGGCTTTTTGGGAGCTCACTGGCTTCGGGTTCCATGGGAACTTCGAAGTTAAGTGAGTAGCGCGTGAGAGCACTCCCATGATGGGTGACCTACTGGGAAGTTCTCGTGTGAGTTCCCAGCAACAAAACCGTGAGGGCGTGGTTGGGGCCCAAAGCGGACAATATCGTGCTACGGTGGTGGAGCGGGCTTGGCATGTGGTGGGGGCCCGAGATTGGGATATGAAAATTTGGTATCAGAGCCTAACCCTGGTCGCGTGGTGCCGATGAGGATGTTGGGCCCTTAAAGAGGGTGGATTGTAAGATCCCACATCGCCCAGAGGAGTGATCTGTATATGTATATTCCTATCCCTACCTAGCATGAGGCCTTTTGGGAGCTCACTGGTTTCAGGTTCCATGGGAACTCCAAAGTTAAGGGAGTAGCGCGCGAGAGCACTCCCATGATGGGTGACCCACTGGGAAGTTCTTGTGCGAGTTCCCAGAAACAAAACCGTGAAGGCGTGGTCGGGGCCCAAAACGAACAATATCGTGCGACAGTGATGGAGCGAGCCCGTGATGTGGTGGACCTCAAGTCGAGATGTGACAACTATCATATTAATATTATACTTTTTAAAATTTTAAAATATCAAACGCTGGAAGGTAAATACTATTAAAAAAATTTCGAACAAAATTTTTGTCGGGTAACTATTTTAAACCAAAAAAATAAAAAACAATAAATGTTTGCTCGATGAAAATATTCGTTAGGCTAACCTTATTATTGTTTTTATAATTTTCTAAATCAAAATAATATTTAATTTAAGAGTAATGCTAGGAATACTAAATTTGCAAACTAAATGATGTGTCACCAATAGAAAATGAGCATGTTTATCAACGTTTAAGTAATAATCCAATCATTAACTTCTATGTCATTTAGTTTACAAATTTAGTTTTCCTAGCATTACTGGTAATTTAAATATTTTATTTAATTCTAAGTGTATTAATCTAAAAAGCTAAAATTAATCACAACTTTAAAAAATTTACTTTTTTTTTAACAAATGATATTATCTACACTAAAGGGGAGGGGGTGGACTTAGCCTCACAATGGCTAGTAATAATGTGAAAATATTAAATAAAATTGTTCGTACAATTGTATGTAAAGAAAAAAGCAAAAAAAACAAGAGTATAACTACTTAGGTGGCTACTAAGGTGGCTGGTGGAATGGTGCCTGAAGGTCGCTCGAGGGCTTCGGTATGTGGATGCCAAAAGCTAACATAGCTTGGGCTATCCTAGCAATGTATTGTCGAGTATGTTCATCACGCTTCTTCTCTTTGGCTCGTTGCTTCTTTTATTTGGCTCTTAGCTTCTTTCCTTTGACGCAGTGGCTTCATCTCCAATTGCTACAGTCCGTGGTTTGAGATGAGAGCTAGATGAAGAAGAAGACTCCCAAGGTTCCGAACTTGACCCCTTCCTAGGTCACAAAATTATTTGCCTTTCAGTCGACTAACCCCGTCCGTCAACAACTATAGAGACACATATGGATCAGGTGTCAACTCCTCCATTAGTGAGCTACTCGTCCTTCTTCTATGACATAGAGGCCTACAATAGAAAAAGCAAACCAATTAAGATAATCGATCATAATTTAAACTATTTTTAGTGTAATGAAATTTGAATTTAAAACGTAGAATGGAATACTTACATAAATGTCGTCAACGATCTGGTAGCCATTATTGGCACATGTATCCTCCAAACCTCCACTTCTGGAAAATGCGAACCCCTCGCCAATAGTTCTTCCTGATAAAATAAAGGCTGAGAACCAGAGTGATGGAGGTACAACTTCCTTTCCCAATTACCGTTATTTGCATCTGATTTATGCTGTAAATTAAAAAATCAATTAAACTACAAAAACTTAAATAAAAAAACCCAAAAAATTTGAAGTATAATTAAAATATAAATAAAACTTACAAAAATGTTGAGCTTTGAAAATGAGTGCATAACCACTCCTACTCATCAAACCTTTTTTGAAACTTCACGAGTGCATCAGTATGAGTTGTATCAAGCAAGTCTTGTAGTAGCAGTGGAGCTCGTACTTCCACTCCTTGTACCTCTCTTTCCACAATCCGCTTATGTACTCGGTAGTCCCTGGTTCCTTCATGTTTATCTTGAAGTTTGTTTAAAATAGAGAAAAAAAAAACCCAAATATTATTGTTAAAAAAACATTAAATAAGTAAAAGTAAAAAAGTTAAATTAAGAAAGTTCTACATTTACCAAAATTTGTCTCATCATGTTTGCATGGACCTCGGTGTGTGCTTCGCCCATGAATTAGGGAAAATGGTGCACTTGGTGCGAATGATGGCACCCATGCCGTGAGTCAACAAGCTATTGACTTTCTATTTCACTCGTCAATAACTCAGGTTGTAAGTAGGGGTGGGCAAACGGGCCCTGGGCCCACAGGTAGGGGTGGGTATAGATGTTCGAGGTGGGTACGGGGTGGGTCCATATTATTTTACCTACAAAATGAGGTGGGTCCAAGTAAACATAGAGGCAGGGCGGATTCAATTTTATGAAGACACGGGCCCTCGACCCGAATCGTATCCAATAAACACATACACTCAAATTACACACATACACACTCAAACTAAAAGTTTGAAACTCTTTCTCCTCAGTCCTTCATCTTGATCTCTCTCTCCCATAGTCCTCCCTCTCGATCTTTCTATCCCATAGTCCTCTATCTCGATCTCTCTCTCCCAGAGTCCTCCCTGACTCTTATCTCTCTCAATTATCAGTCTTTGTTGACCTTAAAAACTACCAAGCCTATGTGGCACTTAGGTCGAGTAATTAATAAGCTAACTACGTCATTTAGTTGTGTGTGGGGCGTGCCAACTCATTGGCCGACCTCGACTGAGGAGTAGAATATGTTGATGTCACGTTGGGGTTGTTGCTGACTTTTTGATCTTACGACTGTGGCTGAGGAAGGAACACGTCTCGGCCTTCGGGTTCTAGAACCTGAAGGTAAGGCTGCTAGTTCTACGAAGTTCAATATTAAATTCGACTTTAAATTTGAAAATATTTCTCGATCGAGACTTAGATAGGTAATCAGTGAACCTCGACGCTATGCTGTTTATCCAAACTGAAGGTGCTCTGCAATCGGCTGATTCTACGGCAACAGTGATGTTTATCCAAACTTAAGTGCTTTCTTATTACAACACCTTGATCACTCACTTCGCTAGCTCAAAAGGGGAAAACCTCAAGAAATGAGAACATAGGGCTTTCTTATTCTACTGGTACAAGAAATCTCTTTTTTTGTGCCAAGTTGAATAAGTGCTTGGTTGATGCCCTGGCTAGCGATCACATCCTGACTCTCAGCCCAACTGTGCTTGGCAACCTTACTTGGTGTTTGGCTGAAGCAACCTTGGGGAAAATCGACCCCCATCAAAATTGCCCACTCTAGGTCTTCCAGCTCTAGCTGCAAGTCTAATTCTCGACCCTACGGCCTGAAATCCCAGGCTTTAGTTCCTCCACAGCTATGGGTTTGGAGTTAGCTTAGCGCCCCATCCCCACTTACTCGGCCGAAGAAATATTCAAATATTTCTTCGGCTTAAAAGATTTGTTCGACAATGAATTCCAAATCTGCTGTTGTTGGACATACCCATCTAACATTATTCTTCCACAGTCGGCATGGGAAACGGCCAAGGATACTGATGTTCGGGAATCCTGGAGGTCATTTATCCTGACTCGCTACCTACCTTATGGCTGCGAAGCTCAGCGAGGTAGTTGGGAGGTCTACCACCCCAATTTCCTGGCTCGCCAACTGGGCTATCTCCAAGGGTGCCTCCTCCTATTCCTTTCATCTCGCTCCCTTTTAAGTGGAGAACATCTGAGAAGAAGTTTGCCGATTGGCGCACCAAAGCCTTCGACCAAGAAACCTAGAATCTCGGTGTGCTGACACCTTCGCCGAGTGGTAGAAAGCTTACACCAAGGACTTATTTCACACACCGGTCGAAGAAATCTTGAAAAAACTTTTTGACGGTCGCCCAAAGAAGGTTCTTGCTCCAAAATCCAAAGAAATGGCCCAAGGCATATACCTTCTACTTTCCTCGTTCATTTATTTTCCTTCGAGCTTTAACTTAACCTGGATTCAATGTTTCCAGGTAGCCATACCATCAAGAATGCTGAGGTAGTCATGATGGCCGTAGCTAAGAAGAAACTTGCCCCTCATCCAAAAAAGGTGGCAGATGCTGTGCCTACTTCGCCGAGTAAATGTCCTACCCGGAAGCCGAAAAGGCGGGAGACGCTCCCTGACCTAAAAAACGCGTCAAGAAATTGGCTAAGAAAGGGGAGTAGTAGATTCATGTTATCTCTAGTCAAGCTACAAGAACAATTGCCCCTAACGATTCTCTCATTTTTTCTGTCGTTGAGGCTTCGATCGCGGTACAACTAGACCCAAAAATTGAGTCGGCCGTCAATTTAGTTGTCAAGCGGCTTGTGACTTCAGCACCGGTAGCTGCTCACGCCAAAACCGGCCTGATGGCTGCCACCCTAGAGAGGAAAGGACTCCCTTGGCTGAGAAAAACTCCTTCCCTGACCTAAAGAAAACTACGGCGGTTATCCTAGAAGAAGAGGCATAAAATTTATAATGTTCTTCTATTTGAAACTCCTTGTCTAATGATTGACCTTTTTATTATCTACGGTGATGAGAGTGAAAGTCCCCAGCTGGTGAAGAAGCCTCGGTCGGCCGAGAAAATTGCTCTTAATCTCCAACCGGTGGTCGAAGCGGCTAGTCGAGTTGAGCCTCCCTCAGTCGAAGTCGGTCCCGATCTTGTAAGGGCACCATTGGTTGAACCGGAAGTAACAACAAAGACTCCGGTTCATCCTTAAGATCAAAATCTCGGCATTCCTCCTCAAAAAGTTACTTCGGCTTTTGTAAGGCTTAATCACTTTCTCTAGTTAATTTTACTATAACAGGTCTAAACCGAGAAAAATATTAAATGTCACGTGCCTGATTATTCATTTCACTGAAAATTCTACGCACCAAAGGGTGTTATCTATTTTTCTTTGCTACCTCAATGGCCGTCAAATGTGGATATCCTCCATCGACCGCGTGAGATAAAAGGCTCCCTTAAACATTGGGCTCAACCACTAAGTAACCTAGGTTCGAGCAATGAACCGGCAAACACGGTAGAAGTGTTTTCTTGGCAAGTCTTAGAGCAAACTTTCCCATTTTTGCCATTCCTTGGGCTTGATTTTTCTAAACATACATATATCCTAAATGCAGGCTTCGTGGGAAGTTGAACTTGACGCTCTCCTTGCTAGCTCTTCAGGGACGGCCGGTCCCTCTGCTGCTACAGTAGGTTCGGCAGAGACCAATGCCATTGCCAAGCTACAAGAGCTTTTATCCTTCTCGGTCTCTCAAATCATTGAACGCAAAGCCCTCAATTTCGTAGGAGAATGTTTGAATGACCTTGCAGCCGACAGCCGTCAGAGCAGTGAAGCTGTCACCCGAGTATCTTCTATCCTAGAATGAACCCGAGACTATTTTGGTATCTTCGAGAGAGCTATTCGAGCCGAAGACGATTTGAAGGCTATAACGGTCGTTCAAGAAACTCTTCGTCCAAAGGTTGAGGTACTAAAGGTGAAGAAAGAACAACTGGCCGACCTTGATCGTCAAATTGCCGAACTCCAAAATCGAAGGTCGGCAGTTGCCTTAGAGCTTGCAAAGGATTTTGAGTCAAATAAATCTTGCTTGACTAAATACATGGCTAGCATGAAGCAAATCGAGCAGTTAAAGATGGATAAGAGAAATCAACAAGCTGAGGTCACAATGGGTAAAGTGAGGTGGTTGGAGTTGAAGGCTGCCCTTAAAGCATTTCTTCCTTCATCACCGTAGAACTGTTTAGTTGTAAACTGGTCGGCCAGCTCTATTTGTACACACTTTTCGCGAACTTAATGAAATGAACTTTTACTCTTGCATTTCCCAAGTAACTGGGTAATATTTCTTTAAAAATTTCCCATTAATTGGTAGTTTATGAATTAGACCGGTTCGATCTTTAAGGTGGTATGCCCCCTTGCCAAGAACTTTATGGACGATGAACGGTCATTCCTAATTCGGTGACCATTTCTCGAATCTAGGATCTTTGATTCCTACAGGCAACACGGTCTGCCAAACTAACTTTCATTCGTCGAATGTTTTTTGTCTAATCGTTGGTTATAGGCTCGTTCGGCAATCTTTTTCTGTGTCACCAACAAATTATAAGCATTGAGCCGAGCTTCCTCCAAGTCTTCTAACTCTTGTCTCATAGACAAATTGTATTCAAGGCTGAACATACTACTTTGTTCAATTATTCGCAACAAATTTATACTTAACTTGACCAGTAACATCGCGTTGTGTCCATAAGTTAGCGCAAACGGGGTCGTCCCTATTGCCAACCGTAGTGAAGTCTGATATGCCCATAAAACCTCATTTAACTTTAAATGCCACATACCAGGCTTCTCTTTTATCATTTTTTCAAGAATGCCGATCAACATTTTATTACTTGCCGTGTACTCTTTAAACCTGTCTGATGTAAAGATTGTACCATTGTCTGTTATGATTGTTTTTGGTACTCCGAATCTGGTTATGATAATTTCTTCCACAAAATTACAAACCTCTTTAGACGTCAACTCGGCATATGACTTTGCTTCGACCCATTTGGTGAAGTAATCTATTGCAACAAGTATCCATGCATGCTTAGCTAATTCGAAAGATAGCGTAATTTTGCTGATTATGTCCATGGCTCATCCTCTGAACGGCCAAGGTTTGGTGATCGACTGAAGTAATTATGTCGGGACTCATTGTATGGGCCCATGAATTTGACATTCTACACATCATTGTGTGTACTCGATACAATCCTTCAATATACTCGGCCAGAAATAACCGTGTCGTCGAAGCAGCCAAAGCATCTTGAACCCAGATTGATGAGCCTCGCAAATTCTTTCATGTACTTCTGCAATTACTTGAGCAGCTTCTTGTGGGCCTAGCCATAATAGCAATAAACCATCCTCACCAATTCGGTATAACTTAGTTTGATACAACACATAATTTGAAGCATGGGCCCTTATTCTGAGGTCGTGTTTGTCATTGAGGTTATCGAGATAACGCATGATTGACCTTCTCCAATCATCTGGTAATGTCTCGACAGCGCACACGTTTACAGGATCTCCTCGTTCTAACAACGAAGGTAAGGACATTACTCGTGTACGGATCACGTGATCGTGTTGGAGAACTTGTTGATTGACCAAGAACGAGTGTGATCGTCGTACTACAGGTATCGCCCGGCCTAGCTTGCCTCCCAAGAGTTGTGCGCCGAAAGCTATTTGAGCCAACTCGTCTGTGTCGGTATTTTGAACGCTGGAGATGTGTTTAAACATGATATCATCGAACAACTCGGTTAAATAGCTGGCAACCATTTGATTGGGCGCCAGAGTACAACTCATGCAGCAGAAAGTTCCATTAAGTTGGTTAATTACAAGTTTTGAATCACCAAGGATGAGTACGCGGGCTGCCCTTAAGTCATGAAAGACATTGAGGCTAATGATAAGGGCTTCGTATTCGGCCTGATTATTTGTACAATCAAAATCAAGCTTGAGAGAAAAATACCAGCGGTGTTGATCTGGGATTGAATGACGCTTCCAACACCAATTGAGGCTGAAGTACTGGAACCATCAAAATACATTGTCTAATAATTGTCAAGTGTTTCCACCATGCCGATTTTGACGTCGTTGCCCCAAAAACCATATGGAGAAGGATGTTGAGCTAAGAAATCGGCTAGTGCTTGCCCTTTGACGGCTTTTTGTGGCACATATTACACACTGAATTCGAACAGTGCCATTGTCCATTTCCTAATTCGGCCTTTGACCATTGGTCAAATGAGCATATACTGAATAACATTAGTCTGGTCGATGACTTGAGTGATAGAAGGGAAAATGTAATGCCGGAGTTTAAATGCAGCAAAAAACAGTGCTAGGCAGAGTTTTTCTGCAGTTGAATAATTGATTTCAAGTGAGTTAAGATTTTGGCTGAGACAAAAGATGGCATGTTCACGCCAGACATCGTTGTCTTGTGTGAGAAGGCAACCGATGGACTCTTCGGTTGTCGAAATGTATAGCTTAAGAGGTTTACCACGTTGAGGTGGTATAAGGATGGGTGGGGTTGTAAGGGAAACCTTGATTTGTGTGAAAGTCGCTTGATGTTCTTCACGCTACTCAAACTTGTCCGAATCCTTGAGTTTCAAAAACCTAGAGAACGCCTTCATTTTTCCTATTGAATTAGCTATGAAACAGCGAAGAAAGTTTATCTGGCCAAGTAAAGACTAAAGTTACTTTTTGGTCGTCGGGGGTGGAGCGTCGATGATTGTGTGAGCTTTGTTTTCGTCCACCTCTATGCCACGATGATGCAAGGAAACCTAAGAAATTGGCGGCTGATACGCCGAAGGCACATTTGGCTGGGTTCATTTTAAGGCCAAGCTGGCACATACGAAGGAAAGCTTGACGAAGGTCATCTAAATGGGTTCGATGGTGTTTCGATTTGACGACTACGTCGTCGATATATACCTCTATGATTGTACCGATCAGATCATGGAAGATGGTATTCATGGCACGTTGGTACGTGGTACCAGCGTTTTTAAGGTCAAATGGCATGACTACCCATTCGTATATCCCGAGTGCCCCCGAACAATGAAGGGCAGTTTTGTGAACATTGGCTTCGGTGATAAAGATCTGATTGTAGCCATCATGGCCGTCCATGAAGGAAAACATTTCATGATTGGCTGCGACGTCAATTAACAAATCTGAAATTGGCATTGGATATTCGTCTTTGGGGGTTGCCAGATTCAAATTACAAAAATCGATGCAAATGCGTAGAGCACCGCTATTCTTTAACACTGGTACAATATTTATTAACCATTCAACATATTGAGCTGTCCGAATAAAGTCGACTTTTAAAAGCCGAACTAGCTTGTCTTTTATGCCAAGTTTTACTTCGATCGAGAATCGCCGATGGGGTTGGCGAAAAGGCTTATAACCAATTTTGATATGTAATTTATGCTCGACAAGGTTTCGATCTAGACCAGGCATCAGAAAAACAATCTTTAAACTCGTTGAGTAATTAACAAAGTTCAGTTTTCATGGATTGGGGTAACAATGTACTACCAAATAACGGTCGAGGGTCATCGGCTGTTCCAACATTTATTTCCTCTAATAGGTCTTTAACTTGGGGTCGACTGTCTTTGAGCTCGGCCGGGACAGCTTGAACTTTATCAAGGGATAAGATAAGATCATTATTTGTTTCGGCGAGAAACTTCACGAGGTTTACGTCCAAATTCGGCTGTTTAGAAATAATGTACCAGTGGGCCAATAGTCGTTCTATAATAGATGAAACCGCAGCCCGGCGTTTAGCGTGTTTGGTATCAAACATTAGGATCGATAATGAGGCCAGCCAACCCGAGTCTCGTCGAATCCTGTTGAACAGTCTCAGCGCTAACCTCAATGGTTTTTTGAATCGAAATCTGAGTCGGGCGTCTTTCATCGTTGAGACCGTGCAAGGTGATGCAGTAGACGTGGTTGTTGTAGTAACGTGCTTGGATTATGTTAGCTTCGACTGGCTGACTTCCTGCCGGATGAACCATGACCGATTTGCCGTCTCAGAATATAAGGACTTGATACAACGATGAAGGGATACAGACTTTTTGATGGATCCAATCCCGACCAAGCAATGTTTTATATTTAGTCTTCGAGTCGACGATGAAGAATGCAGTTATGTGATTGCGACCTGCGATATTGACTTCTAACAAAAGTACCCTCTTGGTCTGGGATTTGTCTCCGACAAAGCTACTCATGGTGACTCCTGATGGGATAAGTTCGTCGTTAGAGTGACGTAGTGCTTTCATGATGGAGACGAGCATGATGTTGACCATTGCTCTGCAGTTGACGAAGATTTTGGAGATTGGATATCATTTGATGTGAGTTATGGCATACAACAACTTTAAATGATGGAGATTGGTTGAGGAAGAATGGGGAAACAACTCAGTAAGAGCTACTTTGAGTTTGTCTTCTTTGCTTATTTGCTCGTCTTCTTCCATGATAACTAAGTCGACTTACGTTGCTTCTTCGGCAACCACATCACCATCCAAGAAATTTGGTTGGGACGTGGTTAGCTAAAATTCAGTAGGTAGAACGTGGACCATGCTAATTTCTATGTTGTCGAGAGCTGAAGGGCTCATTGGGTTATGGTTGTCGTCTTCTAGACTATCGAGCAAAGTGTCCTGTTTTAAAGTGTCCTCGACCTGATCATTTTTCTTTTCAAGTAATTGTTCCTGTGGTGCATCCAGCATTCCCGTTTCATTCTGATTGCTATCCCTTAGTTTGCTCGACGTTGGAGACCGGCCTCGTCCTTGTGACACCTTACGGGCATGTACCTGATAGGCAATTCGGGCATCCCTTGTGTCTAGGTAAATATTTAGCTGTGCCACGCGCTCTTTCTCATCAACCGTCAGGCTGAAAAGAGATATGGCTGAGAAAACTTCAAAATGGTATCGTAAATAATGGAGGTCTTCGAGGGAGAAAGGAAGCTCGGTAATATCTATATCAGTATATGGATCGACCTCGAAGTCGAGAACTCGAGCCTAGAACCTGGCCTTCATTCCTAGATCAGTAGTCTTTTGAATAATCTGCTCAACATCAGGGCAAGTTAATGCTAGGTCGAGAACTTATTGACACGCTTTTGGTAAGCCATACAAGTCATTAGCAGAATACTTCTTATGAAATTCCCGCATGTACTCTAAGGCTTTGCCGAGAATTAGGGGGTGTTGATTTCGTCGGACCTTTATTAATGTCTCTTGTGAAGGCAATGGAGGAAGTTTGCTTTCCGTTTCCTTCCTGGGATGTTCGAAACGAGCCTTCATTTCCCCAGGCCGGAGAAGGAGTTTGATGCGCATCTCAAACTCTTTAATCGTGGTCCTAAAATTGTGATTGATCACCTTCTTTCCGTGAAGTAATTCAGCCATGATTGCTGAAGGCTATCAATCATCTTCGTTGTCTATTATTTCTTTCGGCTGCCATTTGGTAGTCGAGGTAGCCTAAGCCATTTGTCGATAGGCCATGCAGTCTATTTGTTGGCGTTGGTGTTTCTGCGATTTGGAGAGTGTGGTATACATGCCAGTAGGAGAATTGTAACTATACCATCGTTGGTCGCGTGGCTTAGGAGGCTTGAAGGTCTTTTGGCTCATGGAAAAACTCGAGCTACTAGAGTTGAGTGCATAATAGTCTTTGTTATAAAACGGTGTGTCAAAATCAAGGCGCCGTCTGGCCGACGGTTGCTCATCGATCTATGTTTGAGGGCCGAGCCTATTGAAAACTCTCTGGCATTGTCTTACACCGAGCACCTTTTGAGGTGTCGTTATGGCCGTAGGAGACAGCCGTTGTATTATAACTAGATGTGGTTTCTCTTTTGGCTCGGTGAAGATGACATTTGCTTTACACCGACTAAATAAAATTACTGGTCCATCCGCTTTTTCTGCGATGGAGTCTGACATAGGCTCGACGATAGCTGGTCCTGAAAAATCTCTAGGCGGCTTATTTGAAAATAAATCAATCTTGAGCCATGGTGGGGAGTTCTGCTTTGGGACGTGTTGCGTTGGAACGAACTCGGCATTTCATTTGCCTTTGTCTTTAGGAAAATGAGCATTTACCACGTTTATTATCGCCGTAGGAAATGGGTTGATGTCGACACCCATTTTCTTTTCTGGAAACTTGAGTTTACCATTGTCAATCCAACTTTGGATGACATCTCAAAACACGATGTTGTTGTTCATTGTGTGCTTGTTCTAGTTATGATACTTGCAATACGTATTTCCTTTCAATTCTTTGGCTTTGGGGATATTATGCCCAGGCCGAAGTTTGATAATTTTGGCAAGTAGCAATTGATCGAAGATAGCGTTGGCCTTAGTAATGTCGAAAGTATAAACTTTCGCTATTTTAACGGGAGACTTTTCAAGGGTTGAGCAAGTCTTGGCATCTTTGGGATTGGCATGAGCCAACGCCTTGCATATATATGGTTTGTCGATTATTATTTCAGCCGCGTCTATATTGGCATATTCTTCAGCTTCGGCCAACGCATAACTGACCATGGGGTTTTTGTAAATTGTTCCTCTAGACAGAGACTTCGAAGCCTTCTCTTCTCAGAGTAAATAATCGTACTGCTCGACATGTTGAGCTAGTTCGCACATGTCACAGAAGTTTTCCCCAGGAATTTCTTCTTGTACTCCACATCTAACCCGTTCAAAGCGAGCCTAACAAATTCTACTTCAGGGAGAGGTACTCGGCACCAATTTCTAGCCAATTTAAACCTTGTAAGATAATCCATCGGTGACTCATCAGATTCTTGAGCCATCCTGGCTAATGAAGAAACTGACATTACCATCCCCGGCCAATAAAATTGCTCATGAAATTTTTCGACCAGTTCCTCCTAACTTTGGATGGAGTTAGGTGTGAGGTTGATGTACCACGCGAATGCTGAGCCTATCAATGAGAAGTTGAATAGTCGCAGTTTATGGAAGTCACTATTAACATCTCCGCATTGTGCAGTGAACCAAGCTACATGTTCTAATGAGGACAAGGATAATTCTCTAGCTAAAAGGCTGAAATTTAGGATCTTAAAGCCTTTAGGAGATTTGAACTTCTCTACATAAGTTGGGTATGGATGGATGAATTTCATAAACTTCGGCCCTTTTGTCAAGGCCGAATCGATCATTCTTTGGACCTCGATCATATCAACGGATGTTGTTTCTTCTCTCTGGTCGAATCCATCTGATCTACTGTTTAATCCTCCTCTTTTTTCCAAGTCGATCATTTTGAGCCGAGCAGATCCTGTCTCGGCTTTTATCATTAATAACAGATTACTCTTAAGTGGAAGTTGTCGAGAACGATCAACATGTCCACTTTTGTAAACTTTACTACCCAATAGTTCAAGCAATTTGTTGTGTGACTCGCCATTACTGCGTATTACCTCAAGTATGCTTTTTATTTCTGGACTGAAATTCTGAGATTGCTCTTCAAGTCTTCTCTGGAGAAACGATCTAGTCGGTGGATCAGAACCTTCGCCACCATCCTTTTCGTAGTCCTCGATTATTCCTTTAACAAAAATTACTTTTTGTCGCTCTGGTGGTGTTCTCCACATCACGAGCCTATCCGCCGAAACTAACTTCCTTTTCTTGGCATGTTGCACTTATGGCTTCAGGTGTGATGGTAGCAGGAAAATTCTAAGGTTGTGACAAGCCATCATGATCTGGGTTTCGGACCATAGTTGGAAGGTTAGTTGTTGATTTACCTATCCCTATTTTCATTTTTATTGATTGTGTCTCAATGGTCATGAACTTCATAGCTTTAGCACTGTGTCCCACTGGGTGTGCCAAAATGTTGACCCTAAAAACTACCAAGCCTACGTGGCACGCATGCCGAGTAATTAATAAGCTAACTACGTCATTCGGTTGTGTGCGAGGCGTGACAACTCATCGGCCAAGCTCGGCTGAGGAGTAAAATGTGTTGATGTCACGTTAGACGGGCTGCTGACTTCTTGATCTTGCGACTGCAGCCGAGGAAGGAACACATCTCGGCCTTCGGGTTCTAAAGCCTGAAGATAAGGCTGCTGATAGGAGCATATTTATGCGACTTAATTGGCTTGTTCTCGTGCATTTACGTTGTGTTTCTTTAGTTATTTTAGTCCTTTATGCTTCTTTTGTGTGTTTTCAGGTTCTAAGGGCTTAAGGAGCAAAGAAGTGCATTTTGGAGCATTTTGGAGCAAAATTGGACTTGGAATGGATAGCTTATGTTTGGAGCAAAAGGAATTGACGAAATTGAAGACCTAATGAAGTTAGGATTCATAATCACAAGAGGATTCCTAATCAAATGAGGAATCCTAGTGAAAGAAGGTTTCCTACTTGAAGTAGGAAAGTTAAGCCAAGGTTTCTTATTTTGGTTTAATCTTTCCTAATCCTTAAAGACTCCATATTTCAGCAAGATCAAAGGCTCTTATCTATTCTAGGTCACAAAAACAACATTCCTTGCAACCTTAGGACAATGCCGTGTGTTTCCTTGTGTCTCCCTTCCTTGCCGTGCAAGGAAGGGCTTTGTTCCCTATTTTAAACACTTAAACACCTTCATTTCTCATACCTATTTCAGCCATAACTCACATACCCTTTTATATTCCTAAATCCTTGCCTAAATTCAGAAATAAAAGACATTCCCTTTCTTTCCAACCTAGCCACATGCTCTCCCTTCTCTGCCGTGCATTATTCCATCAATTCCAGCCATTCCACATGCATTTCCAACCTAGCAGCACCCCTTTAATCATTCACCCTAGCTGTCACTCCCATGCTCTCCCATTAATTAAATCAACCATTCAACCACATTCAATCTTCTCCCTTCTTTGTGCCGTGCTTCCCCCTTCATTCCAGCCATTCCACATGCATTTCCAACCTAGCAGCACCCCTTTAATCATTCACCCTAGCTGTCACTCCCACTCTTTCCCATTAATTAATTCAAGTCCATATCTGATTACCCTAGGGTTTTTAGTGCCTATATATACTCATATTAACCCCTAGATCAAGGATCACCTCTCATACACATTCATTCATTCCAGAAATTCGTCCAAACCTCCCCACACCATTGCTGCAGCCACCAAACACTTTTCTCCTCCATTGCAGCCACTCCAACCACTCCCCATCCCTCCAAAACACTACCCTACCATCACACATCCATTCCTCCATACAAATACCACCCCAAAACCTATCCTTTGACCTTGTGCCGCAACAAACAGGAAGAGAAGAGGGCCTAAACGTTCATACAATTCAAGTTTGAGTTGTTGGAATTTTTAGGTGTTTCTTTTCCTTTGATTTCAATGTTTAATTTCAATTCTCTTTGTTTTGTGCGTATGAGGAACTAAACCCCCCCTTGGCTAGGGGGGGATTCGAAATACATGTTTATGCTTGCGATATGATTTGATTACTTCTAATTGCGTTTCATAAGTTGTGAATTCAATTTACTTATCTATGTGAATTACATTGATTTGTGTGTGTTGGTTGAGAGTGCACGCTTAATTATCATGCATAAATTGGATGCTAGGATATAAGGAAATTTCACCTAATCGTTATGGAATTATATTCACAAGTAGTCAAGGTTGATGATCTCAATCGCGTTAAGTAAATTCTTGGCATAAGTTTCATGCAATCATAGTAACAAGTGCTTCGTCAATGCTTATGGTTTTCATAGAACTTAATGATTCTTTCTTGTATCTCTATTATGCAATCATGTAGGGGACTTGTGGGGAATGTTTTGGGTTGTCGTATGCAATCATCCAATTCAATAACGTTAGGAAAATCTGAGGGTTAATTAGTGCAATTCACGGTTAATCTGGGGCGTTGAGAATTCATGGTTTATTGAAAAACAATTGGAAATCGTTTTATATGCAAGTATAACATGTGTGGAGATGAACCCCTTAGCTAGCTTCCCATACATTGAATTCCATCAAATTCGTTTTTACAATCTGCCTTTAATTACAACCTGTGCATTTAGTTTAATTTCGTCAAAACCTCAATCCCCCTTTACTTTAGTGTCCAATTTAGTTAGAAAGTGTCTTAGTTTGTGTTTATAAGTGTTTTGATTCAATTTGTTACACAAATTCGTCCAGATTCACCAAAGTGCTCAAAACTGCCCAGAAAGTGCTTTTAAGGCAGTTTTGAGTGTTTTGGGGCTGTTTTGAGTCTTTTGATTTGTTTTAGTGTTTTAAAGTTTAGTTTTGCATTCTTTGAGTCTAGTATGGTGTTTTATATTGTGTTTTTACGTTTTTGAGTCAAATCCAAGTGATTAACAATCCCTCCTAATCCCCGGTCCAGAACGATCCCTACTTACATTCTTCACTACAATTGATAAAAAGAGGGTTTAATTTGTGTGCGTATAATTCTCACATCAAATTTTGGCGCCGTTGCCGGGGATTAGCAACTTTGCTAATCCTTTGGATTGTTATTTTCGTTTTCTTATTAGATCAGATTCTTATGTTATTTTGTTTCTTGTTTTAGGTACTTGTTTATGACTCGGAGTTCTAATCCGGTTCATGAACATATTTTAGACTTTGACGATGATTTTGAGCGTGAGTTGAGACGTAAGAGGAAAAACCTGGAACCTAGTGAATCAAGTGCAAGTTCCGAGTCCGTTTCTGAATTTGAAGAAGTGGAAGACATGGCAGCGGACAACCGAACAATCAAGGAGCTTTCCGCTTCGGGATTGGCTAATGCCGCACCCTTGTGCATCCAATACCTAAGGGCGGCTCAAGACAAGACTGCCGAGTTCGAATTGAAGTCAAGCCTGTTACATCACATTCCGAAGTACCATGGGCTATCCATGGAAGATCCGAACAAGCACTTGAAGGAGTTTGAAGTCGTTTGCTCAAGCATGACTCCGGTGAACGTAGATGAGAGCATCTTGAAGATGAAGGCCTTTCCCTTTTCTCTCCAAGAGAAAGCGAAAGATTGGTTGTACGAATTGGCTCCCGGAACTGTCACATCATGGGAGAGCATGAAACGAGCTTACTTGGAGAAGTTTTTCCCAACTTCTCGAGTCATCCTCCTACGAAAAAGGATAAGTGGAATTCAACAAGATGAAGGTGAATCCTTTCCTACTTATTATTAACGTTTTAAATCTCTTGTTGCTTCATGTCCACAACATCAAATGAAGGAGGAACTACTTCTACAATACTTTTACGAGGGACTTCTACCTATTGAACGTCAAATGCTAGATGCCTCAGCGGGAGGAGCATTGGTGGACAAGACACCCAGGGATGCCAAAACTCTCATTGCTAATCGAGCACTCAATGCACAACAATATGAAGGTGTTGGGCAAAGAGACACCCCACGGCCACATCATGTAAATGAGGTAAGTTCTATTTCTGAGTTACAATCCTAAATGGCTAACCTTACGTCTATGTTGTCGCAGTTTGTTGAAGGCCCCAAAGCGCAAGGAGCTACAATTTGTGGTGTATGCTCCATTCAAGGACACCAATCTGATCAATGCCCTTAATTAATTGAGAACGGAGGGTGGGAATCTGCCAATGCCGTGGGTTATGGGAATCAAAACCAACCAAGGGGTGATCCTTTCTCCAATACTTACAATCAAGGATGGCGTGACCACCCAAATTTCAGATGGAGAGATGCACCACAATATGCCCAACAAAGTGGATTCCGACAACCCCCGGGTTTCTTTCCAAGGCCAATGGCACCACAACCACCTTATCAAGCACAATCATCCCAAACCAACTCAGGTACGTCTATGAATGACGATAAAACATATCAGTTACTAACCACAATGGCGCAGGGAATGCAGAACCAAGCAAAGGAGGTTAATGAGCTAAAGAAGCAAATGGGCCAAATGGCCGATTTTTTGGGACAATTCCGTGAAAATGGTAAGTTACCAAGCACTACGGTAGTCAATCCAAAGGGTGGTTTTGAAACCGCCAATGCAATCACCTTAAGAAGTGGCAAGGAAGTTGGAACCACCTTACAACCACCAAAATCAAGCCAAGAAGAGGATGAAAGGTTGCTGAAAGAGGAAGAGAGCAAGGGCAAAGCCACGGCAAGGGTGGAGCAACCTTTGCCGCAACCACTTCAAGCTCCTAGGTCGTCCAACAAATGTAAGGTAGGTCCAAACTCAATTGTTTCTAATGTGATTCCACCAAACGTGCCCTTTCCTAGCAGGTTTATGCAAGCCAAGATAGAGGAGGATGAAAAAGACATCCTGGAGACGTTTAGGAAAGTGCATGTCAATATCCCACTCCTTGATGCAATAAAGCAAATTCCAAAGTATGCTAAGTTTTTGAAGAAGATTTGTACAACAAGGAAACGGATTGGGGAGAAAGAGGTGGTACATGTAAGTGAGAATGTCTCTGCAATATTGCAAAGAAAGTTACCACCTAAATGCAAAGATCCAGGTAGTTTCACCATCCCTTGTGTAATTGGTAATAAAAGGTTCGAACATGCTATGCTAGATTTAGGTGCATCAATTAATGTCATGCCATACTCTGTTTATGCATCTATGAATCTAGGAGAGCTTAAAAATGATGGTGTCATTATTCAATTAGCCGATCGATCTAATGCATACCCGAGAGGAGTTTTGGAAGATGTTTTAGTGCAGGTAGACCACTTGATTTTTCCTGCAGATTTCTATGTGCTTGACATGGAGGATTCAACCCACTCTCCACCATCGCCACTCTTACTTAGACAACCTTTCATGAAAACAGCCCACACCAAGATTGATGTGGCCAAGGGAGCCTTAACTATGGAGTTTGGTGGTGATACGATTAACTTTAAAGTTTCTGAATCCATTGAGAATACTAATGATGTTCGTTCTTGTTTTGCCATTGGTACAATGAAAAATATAGGGCAGGAATGTTCAACACCAATCAAGAAGGATGCATCTAGAATCACCATCGAGGAAGGAATTGGATTGGAGCACAACGAGCATGCCACTACCCTAAAAACATCCAATATGGCAGTGCCTTGTGCTAAAATTGGCGAGAGGGTGGCTGCCCTTGGGGCATTGCCACAACATCCTAGTAAGTCTCCAATCCCAATTCCGATTCCCATTTCAACTAATAGGTTGTTACCTTCTTTGGTGCAGGTACCCAATCAATTTCAAGGTGGTGGGATCAGTTACAAGGAATTTAGGAATCCAAACGCCAGAATCAGGGAGGATCACTATCCCCTCCCATTCATTGAGCCGTACTACGAGAACTTTGTTGAGTATGTCGTGGAGGACATACCCCTCCATGCCATGGGCCTTAAGTGAGGAATGAGCATACCATCGTCCGGCTGCAAGACGATAAAGAAAACGCTACTTAGGAGGCAACCCAATACACTGAATAAAATAAAGCATGTCCATTGATCTCCGAGAAGTTACAAGTGCGAAAAAAAAAAAAAAAAAAAAAAAAAAAAGAATAAGGTGGAGAGTTCACAAAGGTTGTTTACGTGAAGCCCCACTACTTGGCAGAACTTCAGGAGCGGGAGGCATCGAAGATGGATCATTCGAGGCCTCAATACTTGGTGGAACGCTAGATGACGCAGGAAAAATGTGGAGAGTTCACAAAGGTTGTTTACGTGAAGCCCCACTACTTGGCAGAACTTCAGGAGCGGGAGGCATCGAAGATGGATCATTCGAGGCCTCAATACTTGGTGGAACGCTAGATGACGCAGGAAAAATGTGCCTCTGGAAGAAAGCCGCAAACCTTTGACGGTCACTTTGAATTCGACCTTCAGATTCTTGCAGCTCATCAAGCTTCCTCTTCATGCTCGTCGAATAATTATTTGCAAGCATGTGCAGACCTCTATTCTCGCGCTTAAGCTGTTGGATCTCTTGTTTAAGATTTTCCACCTCCGCCATCAATGATTCAACTTGACGGGATCTAGCAAGTAGGCGTTGGCCCATGTTGGACACAGAGCCCGCACACTGAACACTGAGAGCTAGGGACTCTTGAACGGCCAACTCATCGGACCGTCCTGAAAACAGCTTACTATCTTTAGGAGTGAGGAGGTTCCTAGCTACTATCGTAGCTGTTGTTACATCCTTCATCACGGAGTCTTCACCTGTAAGAGGGCCATTAGAAGATAAGAAAGACGGGCACCATACATTAACCGGACGCGGCGCACCCGGATCACTGCTGAGACTCAAATCTAAGCAAATGTTAGATGGGTTAGCCATTTTCAAAGATGTTAAAAGAGAAGGGTTGGATGGAGCAAAATCTCAAAAGGGCCGGAGACGATTTTCACGAATGGGCAACCTTCAAAGTGTGCATGTTGGAGGTGATCGATACCTCTATAAAAAGGAGAGCCGACACAACCACCGATTCAAAAAGCCGGATTTTCCTGCGTAAAGCCAGATTTTCCTGCATAAAGTTCGTCAACACTCTTCAGACACAATCTCGGCTTTTCAGATAAAACGTGCAACTTTGTCAAAAGATCTCTGACAAAGTTAAAAACACGTGGAGGTCTATAAAAAAAAAAGAAGGAGGAACAGGGTTGTTCCTTCAGAAATCGAAGAGACGCTTGCTCAAAAATCGAAGAAGCGTTTGTTTAGAAATCGAAGAGACGCTTGCTCAAAAATCGAAGAAGCGTTTGTTCAGAAATCAAAGAGGTAACACCCTCCGAACCTCAAAAGCTGGGCCGCTTATTCCAGGATCGAAGAGTCATGACTCTTTGAATTTCAAAAAGCCGGATTTGCTGGATCAAAACTTTTGTCGACAATGGTAAAGGAACAGTACCACCACTTGCTATTGGGAAATCCCTATATACGTCGACCTTCATCTTTTATGGCAAGGCAGACCTGCAAAAAAAAAAAATGCCCAACTCTTCCTCACCTCTGAGGGCGCACTCCCAGCAAAGCCTCTCGAAATACTCAATTTTTCTTCTTCCCCAAAGAAGATACCAGATGCCTGGAGTACAGATGAGGCAGGAGAAAACGGTAGATCGAAGCATGTGGAGACAAGCACAACAAATATATGTGCTGATTCATTCGCTGCTTCTTCAAAAGCAAAAGTATCTCATATCATCAAGGGCGAAATCAAAGGTATCTCATATCATGCTTTTTCCCTGTCTTTTCCTTTGTCCTTGTTCTTACTCGCATAACAAAGTGAAAGAGAGCAATCAGCCGGCACTTGGAGTCAGTCTTCCGATCTGGAACCGACTACCTGGAATCTATTCCCTGGTTGCTTACCTAGCGTTGCTCTCGAGTAGTCATCTTCAACGGTTGATACACTTCCAGAGAAAGGACCACATCTGCTTAGAGAACAGCTAAGGCAAGTGAAAATGATACATTGAAGCATGTGGAGACAAGCGCAACAACTGCATATGCTGAGTTATCATCTAACCCTCTTCAATACGAATTGGAAAGATTGAACAAAAGAATCCTCCAGCCCAGTTCAAGATTAAGCCTGTGGAATCACCAACATCAAGCCTCAATGCTATCACCAAGGAGAAGATGGAATTTACACTCCATAACCAGATTTGCATCCCTAAAGTCTTCTCTTTGTTAGTTACATTCTGCCATGTTTAGTATGTTTAGTTGTTGTTTATGTGTTTACTTATGTTTTGTGTGAATCTATGCTTAAAACATTGAGGACAATGTTTGATTGAAGTGTGGGGGGGGGGGGGGTAACTAAGTATGTTGAGGCAAATTCGTGGGATTTTATCACCCATAACTTCCAATGTTGTTCCTTGCTGTTTTTAAGTGTTTTTAAGCTGTTTTAGAGTGTTTTAGGGTGTTTTGTTTTATAACTCCGAAAATCACATAAAAATTTGAAAAACATGTTTTGAAAAGTCTAAAAAAAGTGTTTTGAGTCATTTTTGTGTGTTTGTGTCTTAGGGTACCTTCCAACACAATGATGAGGATTCGGTTTGTAATTGCATGACTGTTAAAAAGAGTTATAAACATGGAGAAAAGTTTGATTTACTGTTGGTATATTCTTGGTTATGGTTATAATGTATGACTTCACATGCAATCATAAAAGAAAAATTCGTTTTTGTAACATGCTTGAAGGAAGGAACTCAAACAAACGCTACAACCTTGTGAGACTTGAGCCTAAACGTTATTTGGAGAGTTAAAATCTGTGCATTATTGTTTTCTAAAAGTCGTTGCTTGGTCTCATTATTCTTTGCTTCGTTACTACTTAGAAGGCGTTTCATCATATAGTTCCAAATGCTAGAACTCATGCCCATTTCATTCGAAGCATGTTATTGATTTGCATAACACATATTGAAGAAGAAGTTGTGTAGTGACCACCACCAAAGCCAAATTGCCGTGTATCCCACTTCATTATATGTTTAAGTTAACCCCGTTGAGCCTTGTTTAGCCTTTATTCTTTGTTAACCCACATTATCCTCACCTAGCCTAGTTTAGGACAGTCCACACCCTTGTTCTTAAAAGATAGTGAGCATGACTTAAATGAATTCCTTTTGAGTTACATTATGAAAGAAAATAAGTGTAGGGGAGAGAATGTTTGTTCTCAAGTGTTTATGTATGTTTTGAGATTCAAAAGAAAAGAAAAAGTTGTGAAAAACGTATGAAAAAAGAAAAAAAAAAGAAAAGAAAGAAAGAAAGGGAAAAGAGCTTGAAAAGATGAAAGAATGAGTGATTAAGTGTTGAATGTTGAAGAAAGGGTCCAAAACACCAAATCTGGCCCTAAATTGTCTAAATTCTCCCTTTTTGTTCAAAAGTTGAGTTTTCATTCAAAAGTGAATTCTAAGTTGATTCAAGTGCTTTGCTCACTATTTCTTTAAGAACCTTTGTTTTCCATATCCCTTCTTTGTTATCCAAACACCCCAAGCCCCATTACAACCCGTGACTTCAATCTTGAGTGTTATGTGTTTCAATTTGTGGAGTTTGAACTTGGTATGAGCATATGGTGTCACTGGTTCTCACATCTAAGTAGTAGCATTCCATTCATGAGATCATACCTAAACATGCTTAATAACTCCAGAAATTGCTTCCTTTGTGATACATATATGTGAGTGTTCGTTTTCATGTTTACATCAATCTTCTCACATGTAACTAGATTAGGGTGTGTAGTTAGAAAATCTGAGTGAAAAATGAGTGCATATCTTGTAAGGAATTGAGCAAATTCTCTAAGGCATGTTACTACATTCAAAACATGGTTTTAAATGCTTAATTGTGAACTAGTATGTGGTGACTATGATTAAGTATGTACTTAAGTGTAAAGATAACCAAAATCTGTGGGAATGATGATTTTTAACATGTCATGTGCATTGGAAATCCTTGAGGCAACGTGGGAAGGTTTAGATTGTCTTTGGTTTGTTTTGTTTCGTTTCGTTTTGTTTAGGTTATTTGTTTTGCTCGAGGACTAGCAAAAGCTAAGTGTGGGGGAATTTGATAGGAGCATATTTATGCGACTTAATTGGCTTGTTCTCGTGCATTTACGTTGTGTTTCTTTAGTTATTTTAGTCCTTTATGCTTCTTTTGTGTGTTTTCAGGTTCTAAGGGCTTAAGGAGCAAAGAAGTGCATTTTGGAGCATTTTGGAGCAAAAGGAATGGACGAAATTGAAGACCTAATGAAGTTAGGATTCATAATCACAAGAGGATTCCTAATCAAATGAGGAATCCTAGTCAAAGAAGGTTTCCTACTTGAAGTAGGAAAGTTAAGCCAAGGTTTCTTATTTTGGTTTAATCTTTCCTAATCCTTTAAGACTCCATATTTCAGCAAGATCAAAGGCTCCTATCTATTCTAGGTCACAAAAACAACATTCCTTGCAACCTTAGGACAATGCCGTGTGTTTCCTTGTGTCTCCCTTCCTTGCCGTGCAAGGAAGGGCTTTGTTCCCTATTTTAAACACTTAAACACCTTCCTTTCTCATACCTATTTCAGCCATAACTCACATACCCTTTTATATTCCTAAATCCTTGCCTAAATTCAGAAATAAAAGACATTCCCTTTCTTTCCAACCTAGCCACATGCTCTCCCTTCTCTGCCGTGCATTATTCCATCAATTCCAGCCATTCCACATGCATTTCCAACCTAGCAGCACCCCTTTAATCATTCACCCTAGTTGTCACTCTCATGCTCTCCCATTAATTAAATCAACCATTCAACCACATTCAATCTTCTCCTTTCTTTGTGCCGTGCTTCCCCCTTCATTCCAGCCATTCCACATGCATTTCCAACCTAGCAGAACCCCTTTAATCATTCACCCTAGCTGTCACTCCCACTCTTTCCCATTAATTAATTCAAGTCCATATCTGATTACCCTAGGGTTTTTAGTGCCTATATATACTCATATTAACCCCTAGATCAAGGATCACCTCTCATACACATTCATTCATTCCAGAAATTCGTCCAAACCTCCCCACACCCTTGCCGCAGCCACCAAACACTTTTCTCCTCCATTGCAGCCACTCCAACCAATCCCCATCCCTCCAAAACACTACCCTACCATCACACATCCATTCCTCCATACAAATACCACCCCAAAACCTATCCTTAGACCTTGTGCCGCAACAAAGAGGAAGATAAGAGGGCCTAAACGTTCATACAATTCAAGTTTGAGTTGTTGGAATTTTTAGGTGTTTCTTTTCCTTTGATTTCAATGTTTAATTTCAATTCTCTTTGTTTTGTGCGTATGAGGAACTAAACCCCCCCTTGGCTAGGGGGGGATTCGAAATACATGTTTATGCTTGCGATATGATTTGATTACTTCTAATTGCGTTTCATAAGTTGTGAATTCAATTTACTTATCTATGTGAATTACATTGATTTGTGTGTGTTGGTTGAGAGTGCACGCTTAATTATCATGCATAAATTGGATGCTAGGATATAAGGAAATTTCACCTAATCGTTATGGAATTATATTCACAAGTAGTAAAGGTTGATGATCTCAATCGCGTTAAGTAAATTCTTGGCATAAGTTTCATGCAATCATAGTAACAAGTGCTTCGTCAATGCTTATGGTTTTCATAGAACTTAATGATTCTTGCTTGTATCTCTATTATGCAATCATGTAGGGGACTTGTGGGGAATGTTTTGGGTTGTCGTATGCAATCATCCAATTCAATAACGTTAGGAAAATCTGAGGGTTAATTAGTGCAATTCACGGTTAATCTGGGGCGTTGAGAATTCATGGTTTATTGAAAAGCAATTGGAAATCGTTTTATATCCAAGTATAACATGTGTGGAGATGAACCCCTTAGCTAGCTTCCCATCCATTCAATTCCATCAAATTCGTTTTTACAATCTGCCTTTAATTACAATCTGTGCATTTAGTTTAATTTCGTCAAAACCTCAATGCCCCTTTACTTTAGTGTCCAATTTAGTTAGAAAGTGTCTTAGTTTGTGTTTATAAGTGTTTTGATTCAATTTGTTACACAAATTCGTCCAGATTCACCAAAGTGCTCAAAACTGCCCAGAAAGTGTTTTTAAGGCAGTTTTGAGTGTTTTGGGGCTGTTTTGAGTCTTTTGATTTGTTTTAGTGTTTTAAAGTTTAGTTTTGCGTTCTTTGAGTCTAGTATGGTGTTTTATATTGTGTTTTTACGTTTTTGAGTCAAATCCAAGTGATTAACAATCCCTCCTAATCCCCGGTCCAGGACGATCCCTACTTACATTCTTCACTACAATTGATAAAAAGAGGGTTTAATTTGTGTGCGTATAATTCTCGCATCAGCTGCTAGTTCTGTGAAGTTTAATATTAAATTTGACTTTCAGTATCCCAAATGTAGTAACCTGTAACAGCTCACTTCACCGAGAAGGCTAATGAGATAACCTCTGCTAATAAGGATTCGAAAATCCTTCTCGACCAAGACTTGGATAGGCAATCAGTGGGCCTCGATGCAGTGCTGTTTATCCAAACTGAAGGTGCTCCGCGGTTGGCTGATTCTATGACAACAGTGCTGTTTATCCAAACTGAAGATGTTCGCCGGTTGCCTTCACAATGCTGTTTATCCAAACTGAAGATGTGTTGGCGGACAAAAGAAAATAAAAATCTCAAGGTTGTTGAGAGGTTTCACGTAGAGCGAGAGTTTGCGCATGGCAGTTTGTGTGTTAAATTGGAGGGATGCTTGAATGGTGCGCTTCCTTTTCTATTTATAGTAATGAACCTGTACCTAGCCGAATTAGAACCACACCCGGACTTGGACTCTTTATCCTGATCGAACTAGGACTAAGCTATTCCTAATTCAATTGGGACTTTGAACCCATTTTCATAATGAACCAGATTCATTCTTTGACTCCTAGTGCCTTCAGCATTAACACTCCTGGTAATATAAAGATTCAACCCTTGTATTTATCCAAATCACTCATTCCTGCAATAGGACTTGGCCGACCTGATTGGTGGCTTATGACAACCTGGCTAGCCTATAGTATTCCCAGAAGATCATTGGATCGAACACAAATCTAGGCTCATCCCAATAATATTATTTTGGGCCCAAACTGTCTCTGTCTGTTGAACTCGAAGGGATAGACAATGGAGTCGGTCTCTCTCTGTCGAACTCGAAGGGACGAACAACTGGAAACGATGAATCAATCATCTCCTCTGTCTGACTCAGATTTGCATGGAAGCCCAGCTCTGCTGACGGTCTTTTTCAGTTTCAAGGTATTATGTTTTAGGGATTTAGGATTGAAAATTAAATTAGGATTTAGGGATTTTGTGGGGTTCTTGAATCTTGACTTTTATTATGTTCCAATTTCAAATATTTTGTTGGGTATTTTTAATTAGATTATGTAAACTGGATTTGAATGTAAATTGGATTTGAATGTTTCATGCAAATTAGATCAGTGGAGCATTTCATGGAAATTGGCAGGTTATGAAACATGTACATAACCTGCTCAATGGGCATGCCGCATATCGATCTGGAATTTTTGAATGGCTTTATCAATAAAATAAGGGTTTGAGTTAATTTCAAGTCTCGATATGCTTGACTTGCATAGGAACATGCTTAATGGGCATATCGATCTGGAATTTTTTATGCTATCTGAGGTCACTGATGTTGATTTGAGTGGCAATATGTTTGTTAGTTCCAGTTCCAGTTCACAACAGCAGAAGTTTCTACCCTTCCTTTTTGAGACTATTAAGTACTTAAAGCAGAAGTTTCTACCCTTCCTACTTACTGAAAAAAAAAATTATATATATATTTTATGGAAGATTATTCTTTCCCCGACCCGTGCCCAGCCCTAGTTGTAAGGACTCGGATTTGAGCCTGCGATATTTGGTGATCTGGTTGCTCACCCACCCTTTACAGATGCTCCAAACTTTGGTCCTCGGCCTGGTGGGGAGTTCTCCGTCTCCAATTTGTTGGATGGCTGCCGAATCACCCTCCACAACACCAATAGGGTGGGTTTGGGTTAGGGTTGCCATAGGCTTATGCCGTTTGGGATTGTGAGGCGCCTGGCAGTTTGGGCTACCCTACCCAATGGAGCATAAGTACTAGAGCCGCCCACTGACTCGTCAGTAGCTGTTTGGGTGCCTTTGGGGGGCCAAATGGTCACTCTGACACGAAACTGAGGTACAGCGGCGCCTTTGGAAGCATCTCTGCTAACAAACCATTTCAATAATATGGGTGCTTCCTTATTGATAATGTAATATAGTATTTGACAACTATTTAGAAGTGATAATGTAATATAGTATTTGACAACCATTTCAATAACACTTGGTCGAATTAAAACTATAAATTCACAAGAGAGAAAGCACATACCTTTGGAGGATGAGAGAGCAAAAAGAGAAAGACATATAGGAGAGAGAGTCTGCAACTTGCACCGTGATGAGGAAGAAGAAGAAGGTTCTAGGGGGTTATAACATTTTAACCTTTGTCCGACAAAAGTTTTCATCAGGCAAAGGTTTCTTGAAACAGTTTAATTTTGACGGAAAAATTGGTGGGAAATGAAGTTTAACGACGAATTCGTTAGGTAAACTTTAATTCTAGTGGCAAATTTAATTTTCGGCAAAAAAAATGTTTTTTGGGTGGACGGGGGGAAGGGGTAATTTTTAGGTTTCCCAGATGAATTTAGAAGTGAGGCCTGTCAAATCGTTGTATGTTTGGTCGGCGGATGAAATTTATTAGTCCTTTACTTTTTAAATTTAATTTCAAACAAGTAAAAGATCATCGAATCTGATGGTTAGGTCAATTCAGTGTGTGATTTTACTTTCAATTACCATCCTTAAAAAAAAATCATCAAAACCATAGGCCATATAACCGTTAAATCATGATTTTGGTTTGTAACCCTCAAAGGATTTAGTCCCATGACCTAATCTCCTAACGTTTGTTTCAGGTGATTTTTTGTGTATGCGATCTTGGAGTATATACAAATAGATATGACGGTTGGATCATTGAAACTAGTTTCATAGAATGCGTATCCCGTCAAAACAATATTTTAACAAACATATAGAGTTTATTATATACTTTCATTAAGTAGAACGTAAATTTTGTGGTAACCATTGTAAATATTTTAAAATGTGATCATATTCATTCATTATATTCTTTTAGGGTCAGGGAGTGTAGTTATAAAAAATCATCAAAATCAGAGCTAAAATGACCGTTAAATCTTGATTTTCGTTTGTAACCGTCAAAGGATTTCGTCCCATTATCTAATCCCTAAAAGTTTATTTTTGGTATATATGATCTTGGGGTATATACAAACAAGTTTGACAGTTTGATTATTCAAATTAGTTTTATAGACTGTATATCCCGTCAAAACAATAGATTTAACAAACACTTAGAGTTTATTCTTTACTTCCATTAATTAGGATGTACATTTTATGGTAACCACTAGTGTAAATATTTTATATTGATGATTAGGTTCATTCATTGTATTCTTTTAGGATGGAAGAGTGTAGTTGTAAAAATCATCAAAATCGAAGCTAAAATAACCGTTAAATTGTGATTTTTCATTTGTAATTATCAAAGGATTTTGTCCTGTTACCTAATGGCCAAAAGTTTGCTTTAGTGGTTTTTGGCGTATGCAATATCGGAGTATATGCAAACAAGTTTGACGGTTGGATTGTTGAAATTAATTTTGTAGACTGCAAAAACCATCGAAGGAATTTGATATGCCAATCATGTCCCTCACCTTTGGCTGATGAATAGTTATATTCCCTACAAATTACAAATCCTAAATGCTTAAATCATAAAATATACCTTTATGTGATAAAACCTAGATGGTTCGTTGCAAAAATTTTACCCAACGAAGGACTCTTTACCAATCGAACTACTTTCGTCAAGGCACAGCCTCTGAAGAAACCAAAACGTTGACCATTTTTGCCCGACAAACATTTGTATTCCGTTGGGTAAAGATATTTGGCCCGACGAAATGGCATTCGTTGAGAAAAGATTCGTGGGCAAATAATAATTTCTAGTAGGTGTTGCGTGCTCAGTAATGGGCCAACATAGCCTGCAAAAAGAACCAAAGAACAATGAGCATATCAAGTAAGGAGGATGATTCAGTCATGAGAAAAGAAGCATAGTGAACATATGGAGGACACTTACTTTTGTTTGAAGGTCGAAGGCAAGGGCCACCTGCTCGTTGGCTCTCCCATCCTCACCAAAAGCACGAAAGCCGTTTGCGAGTCCGGATTATAACGGTATAGTTACGGACGTTCGAAATTGGTTATTCAAGGTTTAGTGTTAATTAAATTAAATCCCCAATCAGAAATTGGTTATTTAAGGTAAAAGAAAGAAAAAAAAAAAAAAAAAAAAAAAAAAGAAAAAAGAAAGTGGCTTCCCGTCCACCGCACCCACCACGAGTTCTCATTTTCCAAGGCCGATTCCGGCCAACTCCGGTGGAGTTTTTCGATGCTACCACCACCATCTTGAAGCTCTCATTCCCCTCTACAAAACCCACCGAAGAACCACCTTGATTAACCATGGTAAGTGGCGGTTTGAGGCCACGAAAGTTGACGAAAATCAATGGTGCTCCGGCCACCCTTTTCGATTTTCCGGCAAATCGGCAAAGCGATGGCCGATGCCACCACTTGGGCTTTGTAGCCCATAATCCCAGGAGCAAAACCCAACCAACCTTGACCCTGTTGGACCACCGTAGACGACGAATCGACGTCGGGAAGTTTTAGGCACCCACCGGCTTTGTGGGAAAAATTGACCATCTTCCGTCCACTTTTGGACTTCGTGGCAGGTATGAAAGTTGCTCCACTCACTGAGATCTTCATTTCTGTGAAGTTTGAGAATTTTTGGAAATAGTTGGATTTTCCAGCGAGTCGGGGCGGCCGACCGCCACCCTCGGCGGCGTGTGACCAGTGGGCCGCCAATGCTATTTTTAGGTTATGTCGAATGTCTTGAATACAGTTTTTTTATTTGAATGACAGGTTGATTGTTGGAACCTAAATTCATTACGATACATTGCTTGATGAAAATGTGAATCGACGATCCGACCGTTGGATCGTCACCAAACTTGGGTACATTATAATACGTAATATTTAAAGATCATAGGAATTTATGGATCGAGAATCCGATGTACGGATCTTCCCGAATTGAATTTTTAAGTTAGTAAAATAAATGTTCACGTCCACTTGGTTTTGGGCAAATGGCGGAGATCCAACCGTTGGATCGTAATGAAATTTTAATATGTTATTCTAGAAACATATTGTGGATCGTTGGGAGTTGCGGATTGGAAATCTGATATGCGGATCGTCTGGGTCAAGTTATACAGGTTTGTAAACCCTATCGTCGATCTTTGATCGACTGTTAACTTGTGGTCAATGGGTCTCAAACTATTTTAGAATGTCGTTGAGGTTGTGTTTTATGTGAATTACATATTCTACGGATAAGAGTTCTGAGATGTGATTTGATAATTGGTCATAGGGACCAATCATTCAGGACGCCTCGATGCGTGCGCTAGAGAATCATAGCGTGGACTCCAGGTGAGTGCATCTTTTCCTTTTTATCGTACATATTATTGAGAGTTCTATCGACACTTTTAAATTGATTAGGCATATTACTTTCATATATAATTATTACGAATGCTTGAAGTACTATATGAACTACGAATGGCTTGATCCTTGTTTAGGGTACGTAGGCAGTCTAACGAGACGTTAGATGCAGCCATAAAATATTTGAGACAAAAGCCTTGTTTGGGAAATTGAGTAATGCGAAGGAAATTGGTAAAGGCAAGTTTTAGTTTTATGAATTAGTTAGCTAAATTAGTGTTAATTGGGTTGTCATGGATAATTATCCCTGAAAATAAGTAGTTTGGGAGTAGGGCGTTATTGATTGTACACTTCTCACCGTATTGTTTATAATTGAAAATGCTACGACATGGTTGAGTATTAGATTGCATCATGATATATCCATATGTATATTACTTGCATATAATTATTGGGAATGCTTTCAAGTGCAAAGGTGAACTTAGGACACCCAGGTAAGTTCAGGTGAGTCTATGGTATTAGTTGAATCGATTGAGTTATAGCATGACTACAGTTATGTGTTAGGCAACTTCGATACTGTCGTACTGGTTGCCATGAGTTCCACATGTTATATTGAGATGCATTGAGAGCTCATAAACCTGCACCCCGGTGTTAGTGCTCCCGCATGTGGCCAAGGCACAGTCCTTCACGTGATGTTCACCTCCCACACCTTACGCTCACTTTAGATCCAAGGTAGGTGCACAGTCCTGTCGTACAGACCACTTTAGGTGGTTCCGACTCGTAGGTGACCTGCGATTATTCGCACAGTCTTCACGTGATCGTAGCACTTGAGCGTATTTATTTACATCCAATCCTGTCGTACAGACCACTTTAGGTGGTTCCGACTCGTGTGCATGTATACTTATTGAGCTATTTGCTAGCCAGGATTGATGAGATATGGATAAGTTGTACAGGTCACTATAGGTGACTCCGACTTATATGCTAGCCAGGATTGATGAGATATGGATAAGTCGTACAGGTCACTATAGGTGACTCCAACTTATATGCTAGCCATGATTGATGAGATATGGATAAGTTGTACATGTCATTTTAGATGACTCTGACTGATATATCACTTTGTATTGATTAAATTCATTTGGCCTACTTATTAATGTATGATAGAGTTGATGGCAAACCGTGGTTTTGGTCATTTCTAAGTATGGTTTGGATATATGTATATATGTTGTACTGTCCTATAGAAAACGATAAAGGAATTACAGTGAGGGGTTATTACTATTAGAAAGGTAATATTTTTGGGAAGCTTGGTTTTACTGCTTACTCACACTTTCTGTTTTGTACCCCTTCAGGTTTTAACTGCTGGGTTCGTATCGACGAGGATATATAGCTAATCTTAGTATTGGTGGCTACTTTTAAGGGTATGATTCTTACCCACACTACTGTACCTTACTTATGCTCTGACATTGCGTGTGAAATGGGTTCGCTCCCACTCGTAGCGCACTCTGGTACTTAGACACTTTTAGATTCAAATTTATTCACTTTTTATGCACTATCACATTTTATGGCTTCGTCACCTTCCAGGTGTCGGCCAGCACAGCTCGATTCAAGGTCCAAGTGGACTTTCTAGGTCGGGATGTGTCAAATACAGTTCTACAAAGAAATCCTAAACCGTTAATCCAATGGTCATCTGGTTTCAGATTTGTGTGATTTTTGGTAGACATGATCTTTGGGAAAGATTTAAAAGATAGATAGTTTTGATCATTTAAATACATTACAAAGTGGGCCCCAAAAAAAGTCGTGTACAAAAAGTGGTGCCACAAATCCATCCCATGTAAAGTCCCATTTAATTTCGCATTATTTGTGGTATATATGTTTACATTTTTAATATATAAGTGTATGATTAATATAAAAACACAAATAAATATATCCAAAACTAACAACAAATTATAAAAGATGATTACAAAATAAGAATAACCATAAAACAATTAGAATATTTTGAAAAAAAAAATCTCAGAAAAAATTCAGAACACTTCAAAAAAAAATTAGATTGAAAATTCAGAATTCTCGAAATTTTTAAATATATTGCAATTTTACAATTTTTTTTTTTTTTTTGAAAACTTTTGGACTCAGAAATTTTCGGGTTCTAATAAAAAGATTTAATGGTAGAATTGGAAATTCCATTAAAAAAAGCACCCCTGGTTCATATATTCCTATAGTTTCGATTAAATATTGCAATGAAACTTCTTTCAATTAGGGTGCCTTTCTTGACAATTTAGGTAAGTTCACTCAATTTAATATAAGGAAAACTAATGAAAAGGACTTGAAAACTTTGAGTTTTAACGATAAGGACAAAATAAAGGGTAAAGTGAATAGTAACAGAATTAATTTTTTAGTGTAAAAATATGATTTGTCTTTAAAGTAAACAGTATCGGGAGCTTTACATTAAAGTTCCCTTTAATATATTGGCACAATCACCTTTTCAAAACTTGTAAACCCTTACGCCGAAATCTAATGTCCTAAACCTTAAGAATATATAAGATCCACACCCATCCAACCCATACCAGCGATGGTTCCAGGCTTATAGCTGAGGTGGGCTCTAGGCCCAACTAGGGAAGACTACAGCCCAACAGTGATTTTTCCCCACCAGCCATTACCTAGTTATAATGGCCCATGCAGCCCATTCGATCGTCCAATTATTCTAAACCCCTGATCCTATCACGATTTTTAAGATGCGGGCTGAGTGCACAGACTGAATGTGGATCATTGGATAAAATTTGATGGTAGAAAAACAATCCATCAAAAGAGCTTTGGGTGAAACCGGATCATAAACTATCCATCACTAAATGAAAACGGTACTCGACATCAATTCAAATTTTTGAGATTTAAACTCTTCCCCTCCCCGACATCAACAGTAGTTCTTAAATTTGTCCTCTCCTCCCAAAACTTTCCAATTCCCGTGTTTGCTCAAACAACCTTGCCGTTGAAAAACATCCTTCCCGCGTGAAAACTTGCTTCCCGTTCCAAACCCAGTGGCAGTTATGTTGTGCTTTTCTTCTCCGGCCTCACTGCAATCCCAAACAACAGTTTAGAAAATCAGGGGAGTTTGGTTCAAGGGTGTGCAGTCAGTTTCATAGAAAAGACATGCTTTTCACTTCATTCGAGTTGGGTTCAGTCCTTGCACAATAACTGACGTCATATTTGATTTCCCCCAGTCAAGTTCAAATTTGGAGATTTTTGAAAATGAAACCCTAGAATATAATTTTGTTATTTCGGTTAATTATGATGAATTAAGTTACTTGTAAGGTTAATTATCCATGTTCATTGATAATTAGTTGAAAATGGTGGATATATGTGAAATTTTGGGAAATTTAGGTGCGTTGTGTAGTTACAAAGCGATGTTGACAAGTTGTGTAGAGGGTAGGTTGTTAACTGTTATTTTGGTAAAGTTGTAGTATAAGTTGGGAATTATTTTTATTTATGAAATATTGTTAATTTTAGTATGGGAGTTGATGTTGCTTAAGTAATGATGCTTTGTTGACAATAGATGTACAACTATGAAACTTTGTTGACAGATTGTTGTAAGGTTATATATTGTTGAATTTGTTTGTGTTTGTATTATTATGTGTACAGGATATGGTAACCCATGGTATCCAACCATAAACAACTGAAGAAGATTAACAACCTATCCCAAGCCAACCATGTGCTAAGATTGATAAGGAAGAAGTTTAATGAGATATATCTTGGTGCCTTTAAGGTATCATGCTTTGGCTACTTGAGTGTGTGGATGAATTGACCTTCAGTGGGGAATCAGTCCATGAGTTGTTGCTCTATAGAGTGGAAAATCAAGGGGTTAAAGACCTAGAGGGGCTAACCTATTAATAGTTTGTGGATTGACCCAATTCCCATCGCTCATGTGTTGTTGGATGTTCTCTGAAGCCTGTCAAGGGAGGTGAAGAATGAAATTTGGCAGATCATGGTAAGTCCAAGGTTTCCATAGCAAGACAACGGGTGAGTTGAAATTTTATTGATTTGTTAGTGGGATTAATTAAATTATTGAATTGTTATTGAATTTTTTATGAAACTTGTTGAAATTGTTGTAGGGGGATTGCAATATTTTCACTTTAAAAGTGATTAAGTGGTTGTTCGTTGACCTTCCTTTAGGTGTAATTATGCCATTCAACATCCCTGCATTTCGACTCAGAATGACAATTGACATGTTGCATGTGGTACGTGTAGAGTGCGTGGTGATCGAAAATTTTAGATTAGAAACAATGTTAGTGTGGAATGACGGCTAAAGAACAATGTTTGTCCAGAAAAAAAAATATTATATTGTTGATATGTGGTGTTGGAGAACTTTTCCATTTGTTGACACACTTTGCAGTTTTTTCAGATGAATTTAATTTGTTAGACAACTGGTTCATTGGGGGATGTTTAAAAATATTTCTCCATATTTGTAGTTGTTTTGGATGAATTTCATGTGTTGGGATTCTTTCGTAATCTCCTTCCAAATTGTTACTTGTTTTGGATGACTTAAGTGGCATCCCTCGCAATTTTATATATTGGATGAACATTTGTGACATTTTATGAAACAATCCTTATGTTGAATGAATGTTTGTGACAGCTTATGAAATCAACCCTTATGTTTATGATATTACATTTCCAATTACGATTAATGCGCAAGTGACATTTAATTCGTAAACATATTGAACCAATGAGGATTAGGAAAGGCTCATTCACAAATAACACGATGACCAAATAAGGACATATAGCCCAAAAGCAAATATATTAAGTAATGATAATTAGTTGAGTACTAAATGTTACATTCCCCACAATTAAAGCAAACTTCACAAAATAAACCTTAAGTTAAAGAACCATCGAATTGCCTGAGATAGCTACTAATTAAAACAAGAAACATAAAGTACTAGTACCACAACACCAAAAAATTAATGAAAACATCTAAAACTTAAAATTAAACCATCTATAATTCTGAACTTGTCAAATCCGTCATCTCTTGTTGTCACCCACACACTTACTACTATCTGCACCTTTAGTTGACACATCTCTTTTTATTTTGTTGCGAGGAACCGAAACCAATATAGTGATTGTCCTCTCCCCGTCCTCAACCTCCGGACCAACTCTTGACTCCCATATCACATCCATATCTCTCAGCTGTCATTTTGGCACAATAGAAGCAAACCTCAAACAACTTCTCATAACTTAGGAAAGTTAACAATTTGTCTTCCTCACTCACATTAGCACCCGTTTCAGTAGCAGAAAAACATATATTTCTATTAACACCCTAATGGCCACTACATTAAGAGAATTAATAGATCCATCATCCACCCTTAGAAGCCTGCCAATGGGTTCAATGACGTTCTTGATGATCTCCATGTCCTGAAATTGGATAAGTATCTGAGGGATTTCAACCCACACCGTTAAGAAATTTATAGGGTTACATTCCATAAATCCTCAGTCCACTTTTACAAGTGGAAAATTAGTCATTTAACATACTAATGACTGTTTTGCATCACGTACTCAAGTTCGTCTTCGACAGTGAACTCCACGGCAAACCACTTATGGCAGAAATAGTCCACAAAGAAGGTGTTTTTTTTCACAAACTCTGTTCAATTGAGAGCGAGCTCTCCGTGGATGACTTCCTCCTTGAATGGTTTTCCAATCATTTTGCACATCAACACCCCAGTTTTCATATGCTCCATGTTAATGATGGAGACTTATTTGGTGTCAACCCTAGTGACTGTCCTTTCCAAATTGAACTTACAACGACAATTGGAGGTCCCCCAGGGTTAGGAACTACGAAAGGGTTTGTCAGGAAGGAAGCCTGGGTAAGGAGAATGATCTTCTAGAGTGGTAGGAAATATAAGTAATTGGGAAGTTGTGAGCCATTGGAGACGTGAAAAATTAAGTGGGAGTTTACAATTTTGGGCTTGAATAAAGAGATAGTAGGGAGATTATGTCATGCACAAATGACACCACCTATAAATATAGGATTAATGTGGCATGTAGAACAAAACCAAGAAGCAAAAAATGATTGCAAATATTGCAGTTTTCTTTGCAAGAAAACAAATAGGCTACATCATGCGCCTAGGGAATGTGAAAGGCTTTCATGATTGATATTGGAGGGCTAATTGTGGCACATAGAGGGTATAACGTCCTCACGAAAGGTTTCCATGCCAAGAGGTGGTTCCTATAAGTTATTCCCAACACTTGATTTCCCAATGTGGGTGTTTAAGATAAAGTCGTCAGTTTATTACGTGTAAGATGATGGGTTATGCAAGGTTATGACACTAAACCATAAATAATAAAATCACCCCAAAAGAAACCACCTGGTTTTGACACGTGGGAGGCAATGATTGGGCCTCAAATATTACTCGATGTTCTATATGTTTTAGAAACTTAGTAAACATCATTCGTGCACCTCCATGAGTGGTGGTTGAGCACAAACTCAAGTAACCTGCAAAATAGTAAACAACCGTAAGCATGCCTAATACCGGGGGAAGGGAGTGCGTGCTGGCCAAAGGCTCTCCGACAGTCAAATTAGTGAATCATTTTAGACTCAAGCAGTGGGAAAGAGAATTGAAGTGTTTAGATTGCGTTACTATAGATAAACCCTACATGGGTGTATTTATACCGTGGAGAGAGACACATTTTTAGGATAGAGTGGTAGTTGAGCACAAATTCGACCAATTAGCTGCAAAATGAAAATCATCAAGGATTAGAAAACTCAAAATGAACAGGAGTTACTAGGAAGGCTGAAGCAAGCAACTGAACCTGACTTAGTGGGTTGGAAGGATTATGGGTAAACATAAATGTATGCCCAAGCAAATGGCTGAACTTGACTTAGTGGAGGCTGTTACACAGCTTATAATAGTGTTTTATAATGTTAAGGCTGGGCTCTACCTTGAGTTGCTCCAAACAAAGCACATATTTGCAAATGACGAATCAGATGGAGTTTGGATTGAGTCGGTGGGGATCAAATCCAAGATGAGCAAGGACTCTGTAAAGAAAAGGATTAATAAGAATCCAACACCTGACTTGAAGAGCTCGGGCATGTCACCCCCAAGCATGTCGGCAACATCCGCAATAGCCTTAAAGTTAACACTCTCGTTACTGACCAATCGTTCGTAGTTTTGAGCAGTAGTTTTTCTCGGAATCAGAAACGGTTGACATTGTATGCACTCATTATCTGCAAACAGTTTTGATCTTAGAAAAGAAAAGAGAAATGTGATGACAATCTATTCAGAATTATCGAGTATTAATTGCTAGGGTTTGGGGTTACACGCTTGGTAAGGTCATGAACCAAATCGGTTTACGAGAGGGTCAGCCTTGACACAATTAAGGGAGGGCTCAACAACAACAATTGTTGCCGGCATCAGTTCACGTCGGCGAAAACTAGCACCTCAATATTCACGAATAATTGTGTTAAAATGCGGTTAAATTACATTCAATCATAGCTAAGAAAAGTACCAATGTGTGAGACGAACCTAGACCAAGAGCACATTGGAAAATTGACATCTTTATGGTATAGGTCTCTAAAGGAGGTCTACTCAAACGTCAATCAAGCTACTTGGTGACTCTAAGTCAACAGTAGAGACCTAGGATAGGATGTAAAACAAGTCGAGTTGGTGTTTAGAGAGACTGGTTAGATAACCAAGGTCGACTGGGAAGATTAGTCCAGTTTCGTCTAGGAATGTGTTATATTGACTGGACACCAATAGTTCACATAGAATGTCTAGTTGGCAGGTGAAAAGGTATCAATGAGTTAGTTTGAGCATTTAATGCCAAGTGGGAAGGACCTAAGGCTGAGGGATCTAATGAGGGCCAATATAAGGGAGTGAAAACCTTCATTATTGATGTCGGACAAAAAACAAGAGAGAATTCATGTATTAGCTGAGAACTTTTTTAGCCTTGTAAATTAATAGAATTCGTACAACACAACGGATATAGCAGAATTTTGAGGTGTGAACCACTTATATCTTTGTGTCTATTTCATACAGTTCACACCCACTAGTGATTTAGTATTCTAGTTTGTTAACTTGCAAATTTTGAATGTTAACTAAAGAAACAATGGACCACATTAGGCGCCTTTAAAAAATGATGAATGACTAGCGTGTAATCTGTTTCAATCCTTATATGCTTCAAATCTTTGACCCAAGCTGCATGCATAGCCTCAATGAGGGCAAGAAATTCAGTAGCGACTAAACTAACAAATTTTGTATTTGATGCAAAAGCACAAAGCACGCTACCCTCCGATGAGCGAAAAATCCCCCCAATAGTTACCACTGAAGAAGAGGAGCTACAGCTCGAGAAACACAATAGAGCTTAACTGCGAAACCAACCACTAGCCAACAGTTGAAATAATTCAAGGAACTAGAATTGCCTTAAAACAAATCTGATTACAGAGGAACCAAAATAAGATGCAAAAAAGGTTTTTGAAAAAACCTGTAATACAGTTCTACCATTAGAAAATAATGTCGAACAAGCTCCAACAACCAAAACTATAGATCCATCATCCAAGGACATTGCAAAAAAAAGAAGTGAGATATAAACTCATAAGCCACCAACACTCCCATGAGTTGAAGCATTGCATCAGTGAAAAGACGACCTTATAGACTTTCTAAACAATTAGGCTTTGCCTAGACTGAATCGGGTGAGATCAAATTAATCCTACTTTTAAGTGACATTTTCTTTTATTTTGTAAGTCTTAAAAAGATGCAGATATGATGCTTGTACCATCATCGTGAGCTGAAGAAAATTACAGTTCCTGAATCCCCAAATTTCATGCCCATTTTTTGTTTTTGTCAAACGATAGATTTTGTTAGATTATCCACCGACGGGGTTCGAACCCATGTTGTTGTGCAAGGACTCAATGTCTTTCCATCACTGTGGTAAAGGCCCACTTGCTCCTATCCATAATAATAATAATAATAATAATAATAATAATAATAATTTATAATAATAATAATAATAATTATTATTATTATTATTATTATCATCATCATCATCATCATCATCATCATCATCTGAAAGATAAACTTCATTATAATCAAATAGAAAGGTTTACATCTTGTGCTAAAATATTAAACAAGAGCTCAGGGCCAATATAGTATCATACAAAGGAATAACCCTTTTTAAACACAAACTTAGCCATCGAGTGAGTAGCACGATTGCCCTTGATAGGATTTTTACCACTTGCAAAAGCAGGGATAAATACACCTAAAAATACTTGCAACAGTACAGGGCTGTCGTAATATAGCGGCTCAAGCAAGGTCATTTAACACAGAGATTGAATGAATAATTTGTGTTTAAAACCAACTCTTAATTAATTATTGAAAACAAAGTTCGGAAAATGTTGATTTTAGAATTTAATATAATAAAAAAGAATTTTAAAATAAAACAATTAAAGAAATTGACTAGAGAACAATTTAAAGAAAATCAATTTGTAAAAGCCTAGGGTTCCGCTGTCCCTTTAACAATCCTATGCAATTTTATCAACTACTTATGAATTTTCACATACATGCTTTAAAGGTTAGGTTTTCCTAATGCATATCTCCTCTTGATGTTCAAGCGAAAACGTATATCTAACATGCAACCCATCTGTGATATTCAGATCAAATATAAACATACAAGACTCATTATGCTTTGTGAAAACCCTTTGAAAAACCATGCAACCCTTAAGAGCGTGATGTTCACCTTAAGTGAACCTACAATTACAAATCACAACAAGCCCTCTTCAATTTTAGGGTGATGTTCCAACAAAAATTGTATCAAATTACTTGTCTAAAAACCCTAATGGTCACGAATCATTAAGACAACTAGATAGTTTAATCACAGTGATTTATAATTCAAAGCAAGCATGCATCCATTCATAAGGAAATAATAAAATCACATATTCATGCTAAGGCTCAAGGCTTCGCCCTATCAAAAGAACTAGTTACGAACAATCATAATAAAATATTATTAAGAACAAGGATAGAAAACACCTAGAAAATAAACTTGAATTGTCAAAGGCTTGTGCGTTTTCGCCTCTCTTCCCTTCTAACCCTAACGGCTAAAAAGTCTTATTTATACTACTACAAAATAAAACCCTAAAAAGTCTTAGAATAAATGACACACCCCGATCGAGACCAGGGCATGCTGGTCGTCACGTGGAAGTGACGTAGCCATGTGCCCAGTGCGGAAGCTAATAAAATAATAATAATAAATAGTACGAATAAATAAAAACTAGCTTTACACAAAGTAACAATAACAAGTGCAAGCATAAGTGCGACACTAAAATCAGAGCATAAAAGCCTAATGCAGTCCAGGAGAAAACGACGCAACAAAAGCACACCCGAATGTGGTCCTGCACTGGTGATCGTCTGTCAGATATGCCGGGGAAATCCTCAGGGAAACCACCAAACGTGCTATCCAACTAAAACCTGGAGGGGCGCAAAACAAAAGCGTGAGTGGGCAAAAACAAAGCTTTTCGAAAAACATTTAATAAATAAGTTCTAACCCCTCGCCGTAAAACCTGTATACTTCCCAGAAAATAGAGTATATATATATAAATCATGCTCAAGAATATGCTATGCCAAAACCTCAAAGTAAAATGAAAGTGCTCAGGTAATATCGCATCAACAACACATAATCTGTCAGCCGGAGTCACCTAATGTGACCTGTACGGCTGAATCTAGAGCTCAAATCTCAATCTCACTAACTAGACCTGCACACGAGTCGGAACCACCTAAAATGGTCTGTACGACAAGCCTGGGTGTAATATATATATATATATATATATATATATATATATATATATATATATATATATATATATATATATATACGCTCAAGTGCTACGATCACGTGAAGGCTGGGCGAATAATCGTGGGTCACCTACGAGTCGGAACCACCTAGAGTGGTCTGTACGACAGGACTGTGCACCTAACTTGGATCCAAGCTGAGCGTCTGGTGCGGGAGGTGAACATCACGTGAAGGACTGTGCCCAACTCTGGGCGGGAGCACTAACACCGGGGGTGCAGGTTATGAGCTCTCTATGCATCTCAAATCATTACTGAATGTAAACATAAATCACAACTCACCTGGCACTTACCTGTGCGTCTGCAGCACCAAACATGCATATATATAAACAATTAACAATGCATAAACAACGGCAAAACTATATGCATGGCATATAACGAATAAACGTTCTAAATAAATTTCTGGGAAAACTATAAGTATATAGGTATATACGGAAAACCAAAAGCCCACTCACTGGTAAGTGGAAGGGTCGTAACCCCCCTGCCCCAAGTGACCACGCTCGTCCTCGGGATAGGATTCACCTATATGCGAAACAACTATAAAAACGTTAATTTTAAAGCACATAACCAAACTTAAGAAATAACTTCTCATACAATGCTCAAATGGGGTGTATGAATACACCAACGTGATCTACTCAACCTCAGGATCATCCCCATATTTTTAGAAAAAAATTTCACCGCCGCACGCGCCCCCACACGCCGGCCAAGGCACGGCCACACGCGCAGGCACATGCCTGGCACGCTGACTACGTCAGTTAACGCTGTCAGGAATATTCGGTTAACTTTAACGGATTCCGTCAACGGCGTTAGGAATATTCCATCCAAACTGATGGAATATTCCGTCGTCTTCTCCGGTGAGGCTCCGACGCCGTCGCCGGCGCTAGAAAATCTGGAAATTTTCAAATCGTCCTATCTTCTTCGTTTTTCAACCAAATTTCACAAAATTGGTACCAAATTGAAGCTTACAACGAGAGGAACAAAATCATACCACTTTCAAGTGCTAAAATCCATGAAATCTCACCGGGAAAATACCCTCAACTCCGGCCAACCTCGAAACTCACGATCCCGACGTCCAAAACCTTCAAACGAACCACCCCGAGCCTCCTAAGGACCTCACCAAGCTTCCTACAAGCTTGAAATTCCCAAAAACATAAGAATTTACGTGTGCATGAACAGTATCAAAAAATCGGGTATCCCGAGTTCGACGTGAAAACGAAGGTATCCTTAACTGAAATGGGTATGGTTAAACTCCAATGGACCTCACGAGCATGGATATGTACTTTGTTTCTTCGATCTGTGAAGATTACAAGGGTTTTGGGGGTGTGTCCGTACGAAATGGATGGAAATGAGAGGGAAAGGGAGCTCGGGACAAGGTGCAGGGCAGGGGAAAAAGGTGTGGGGTGTAGGAGAGTGTGTGTGTGGCCCAAAACATGCCAACAAAAACCAAAAAACAACCACACAACGAAAATCACACTAGGGGCAAAATCGTCTTTTCACGCGTACGTTTTAAAATTTTCGAAATGGGCTGTCACAACCTACCCACCTTAATAGAATTTCATCCCGAAATTCAAAACAACAATACAACAAGCCCCTAGTGATCAAAGAACAACCAAGGATACAAATCCCTCATCCGATCTTCAGTTTCCCACATAGCTTCCTCCACAGAATGATTTCTCCACAAAACTTTCACTAAGTTCACTGTCTTGTTCCTCAGAACCTTTTCCTTCCAATCTAGTATCGTCACTGGTTCCTCATCATAAGTCAAATCCGGATTAATTTCCAAGGGTTGAGGAGGTATTACATGAGACGGATCAGCAACATAATGTCGAAGCATGGACACGTGAAAAACATTATGTACTCTAGCCAACTCCGGAGGTAACTCCAGCCTGTAAGCTACCTCGCCAACTCGCTCAGTGACCATGTATGGTCTGATGTACCTGGGACTCAATTTACCTTTCTTTCCAAACCGTACAACACCTCTCCATGGTGAAAGGTTCAGAAATACCCAATCGCCAACCTCATACACTCTGTCAGTAGCATGTCTATCTGCTAAACTCTTTTGTCTGTCCTGGGCTGCCTTCAGGTTAGACTTAATTACCTGAACATTTTGAGTAGTCTCCTCAACAATCTTCGGACCCACTAAAACTCTTTCTCCAACCTCTGACCAACACAATGGTGTACGACAAGATCTACCATACAATGCCTCGAATGGTGCCATGCCGATACTCGAATGAAAGCTGTTGTTGTAGGAAAATTCCATTAAATCCAACCGTTTGTGCCAAGCATCACTAAACTGTAGCACCGAAGCTCGCAACATATCCTCCAAAGTCTGAATGGTTCTCTCTAACTGTCCGTCCGTCTGAGGATGATACGCCGTACTATAAAGTAGTCTCGTACCCAAAACTTCCTGAAATGCCACCCAAAACTTAGATGTAAATCGTGGATCACGGTCCGAGACAATACTCACAGGGACACCATGGTACTTCACAATCTTCGAGATGAACAACTCCGCTAATCGGCCCAAAGAATACTTCTCCCTCACTGGAATAAAATGTGCTGACTTAGTAAGCCGATCAACAATCACCCAAATGCCGTCAAAGCCATTATGTGTACGCGGAAGCTTGTACACAAAATCCATAGTAATGTTTTCCCATTTCCACTATGGAACGGGAAGCGGCTGCAACAACCCAAACGGCTTCTTCCTTTCCGCCTTAACTTGCTGACAAACAGCACACCTACTCACATACTTAGCTATCTCCCCCTTCATACCCGGCCAATAATAAAATGGTCGAATGGTATGATACATTTTAGTAGCTCTTGGATGCATAACATAAGCCGAGATATATGCTTCATCGAGAATTGCTTTCTTTAAATCCAAATTATTAGGCACAAACATCCTGCCGTCCTGCATCAACATGCCATCCGAATCACGAACTCTGAGGTCTCTCCTCCTCCCTCAATCTCGAGCTTGAATCAATTCTTGAGTTTCCCTATCAGCTACCTGAGCTTCAAGCACCTGATCAACTAAAATTGCCCTAACTTGAAAATTAGCAAGTAAAGCCACATCTCGATCTTCTGCTTCCAACCTCACTCCCGTAGAACGTAAGTCTGCCAAAAGAGGAATACGACTAGCGTACAACGCATTGATATGGCCCTGAGACTTCCTGCTAAGAGGATCAGCCACTACATTTGCACGACCAGGGTGATAATCAATCGTGCAGTCATAATCACTAAGCAACTCCATCCACCTCCGCCGACGAAGATTAAGATCTTTTTGCGTAAAGAGATACTGAAGACTCTTATGATCTGTAAAGATCTTACATTTCTCTCCATAAAGGTAGTGTCTCCATAACTTCAACGTAAAAATGATAGCTGCTAACTCCAAATCATGTGTAGGGTAATTCAACTCATGAGGTTTCAACTGTCGTGAAGCATAAGCAATCACCCTACCATGCTGCATCAACACACATCCCAGACCATTCAAAGAAGCATCACTATAAACCTCGAAATCACCACTATCGTCCGGGAGTGCCAAAACAGGTGCATGAGTGAGACAATACTTCAACTACTGGAAACTCTGCTCACACTTATCATCCCACTCAAATTTAACGTCTTTCCTCGTTAACCTCGTCAGTGGTAAAGCAATCACAGAAAAATCCTTAACAAACCGCCGATAATACCCTGCTAAACCAAGGAAACTCCTCACCTCAGTGACGGTTCATGGTTGCTCCCATTTCTCCACAACTGCGACCTTCTAAGGGTCCACCAAAATACCCTGAGCTGAAATGATGTGCCCCAAAAACGCGACTTGGTCTAACCAAAACTGGCACTTGCTAAACTTAGCATACAATTGGTGTTCCCTCAACCTTTTCAACACCAAAGTAAGATGTCGAACATGCTCCGCTTTCGATTTAGAATACACCAGAATGTCGTCGATAAAAACAATAACAAACCTATCCAAATATGGCTGGAACACTCGGTTCATCAAATCCATAAAAGCAGTTGGTGCATTCGTCAACCCAAACGACATAACCAGAAACTCGTAATGACCATAACGAGTCCTGAACGCCGTCTTAGGAACGTCATCCCTACTAATCTTTAGCTGATAATATCCAAACCTCAAGTCAATCTTGGAGAATACACAAGCACCTCGAAGCTGATCAAACAAATCATCAATACGCTGCAATGGATAACGGTTTTTAATCGTCACCCGATTCAATTGCCTGTAATCAATACATAGCCTCAAAGTTCCGTCTTTCTTCCTCACAAACAAAACTGGAGCTCCCCAAGGTGAAGTACTAGGCTGAATAAAACCCTTATCCACTAATTCCTGCAACTGAACTTTCAATTCCCTTAACTCAGCGGGAGCCATACAATAAGGAGTCAAGGAAATAGGATTAGTACCTGGAAGCAACTCAATAGTGAACTCCATGTCTCGGTCTGGCGGTAAACCAGGTAAATCCTCAGGGAAAACATCGAGAAAGTGTCTGACTTCCCTCACATCCTCAACTCTGCTAGGAGCAACCTCATCCAACACCACATGAGCTAAGTACCCCTGGCAACCTTTAGACAATAACCTTTTGGCTCGCAAAGCCGAAATAACACCATGTCTCACCCCACTCTGCTCGCCCACAAAAGTAACCACAGGTAGTACGGGACGATGAAACGTAACTATTATCCCGTAACAATCAATATTGGCACGATTGAAATGCAACCAATCCGTGCCCAGAATCACATCAAAGTCAACAATGTCTAACGGGATAAGATCAGCTGGCATAACAATATCCTCCACTATCACTGGACATCCTGGGTACACACGATCTACAATACATCTCTCCCCTCTAGGCATAGCGAACTCTAAATCATACCCTAGAGGTGTGGGGCGAGGTTGCGTCACTTGAGCAAATGTATGAGAAATCACAGAATGTGTAGCACCACAATCAATTAATACTCTAGCAAAATAACCAAGGATATTTAACGTACCCATGATCAAATCAGGATTGTTCTGAGCATCATATAGAGAGATATTATGAATACGCCACTGGGTCTGCTGTCGTCCACCTCAACCTTTGCTCGTCTGGCCACCACGACTCTGAGTGCCATACCCCTGACTGGGCTGACCAGACTACCTCGAAGACCCCGCACTACTCGTAGCAATCTCCCCCTGCTGAATCTGTCATCCCTGAAACCACTGAGAACCGCCTGCTGGAACTGGAGGATACAACATATAGCCGCCAGAATACGGAGGATAACCGCCCTGGGGATATGGGTCCTGGGGATACTGATACTGTCCCGGGGCATAAAGAACAGCATCGCCCTGATAGTAGTAGGTACCACCTCGACCTGTCTGCCCATAACTACCTGGACCCTGAATCTGCTGAATCGGTACAGGTGGTGGCAAGAAAGTCTGTTGCGGCTTCTGCTGCTGACTCTGGGGACAATTTGCAACCCGATGTCCCATCTGCCCACAAGTAAAGCAACTACTGCTACCACGCCTACACTCACCAAAATGCCAATTATTACACCTGCGGCAAACTTGGGCCCTACCTCTACCAGCATCACCCTGTCTCTGGCCTCTAGCACCACCAGCAAACCTACCTCCACGTCCCTGACCAGTGGCGCTAAAACCACCGCTAGAAGAGCTAAACTAGTGCCACCCCTCTTGAAGTTCTGTGTCCTACGAGGTCCGAGAGACGCCTGACCTTTACCCTTATTATCCTTCCTCTGATTACCATCTTTCTCTTCCTTCTCACTCTCGCTCGGCATATTCTCTGAATCCTCAATTCTCAGCAAAATCTCATAAAACTCCTGGTAGGTATTACAATGGGTAGTGGTCGCCATCGAACGCCACTTCTTCTTAGTGCCTAAACGGAAACGACGAAGCATCTCCACCGGATTGCCAGCAACATCTGGATGATAGCGAGACAAATCAGTAAACCTCCGGTAGTACTCATTCGCTGTCAACTTCCCCTATCTCAACTCAGTGAATTCCTGCTTCTTTCGATCAATATACTCAGGAGGCACAAACCTTCTCCTGAACAACTCTCGGAAAACATCCCAATCAGTTTTCTCAGCTGGAGTTAAACGACGAAGCTCCTGCTCCCACCAGGACGCAGATTCCTTACCCAAAAACCACGATGTCGTCTCAACCCACTTTTCAACAGGGAGATTCCCCTGACTGTGCAAAACACGAAAAGTCTTCTCAATATGCTCTAACCATCGCTCCGTACCCTCATGACCCTCGTTGCCTTCGAACTTATCCAACTTCAAATTATACATAGTCTCCAGAGGAGTCCTCTGGGGAGGGCGGATCGCCGACTGAATAGCTGTAGCAATAGCTTCCCCCAACTGAGCTATATCGGGGAAACTAGGCTTAGCAGAGCGACGTGGTTCCCGACGAGGCGGCATAATTCTGATAGAAGACACCAGAACCATTAGAATACTCACAAAAACACAGGACAGCCAAACCTAGGCTCTGATACCAAACTGACACACACCGATCGAGACCAGGGCATGCTGGCCGTCACGTGGAAGTGACGTAGCCATGCGCACAGTGCGAAAGCTAATAAAATAATAATAATAAATAGTACGAATAAATAAAAACTAGTTGTACACAAAGTAACAATAACAAGTGCAAGCGTGAGTGGGCAAAAACAAAGCTTTTCGAAAACAATTTAATAAATAAGTTCTAACCCCTCGCCGTAAAACCTGTATACTTCCCAGAAAATAGAGTATATATATATATATAAATCATGCTCAAGAATATGCTATGCCAAAACCTCAAAGTAAAATGCAAGTGCTCAGGTAATATCGCATCAACAACACATAATCTGTCAGCCGGAGTCACCTAATGTGACCTGTACGACTGAATCTAGAGCTCAAATCTCAATCTCACTAACTAGACCTGCACACGAGTCGGAACCACCTAAAGTCGTCTGTACGACAAGCCTGGGTGTAATATATATATACACGCTCAAGTGCTACGATCACGTGAAGGCTGGGCGAATAATCGTGGGTCACCTACGAGTCGGAACCACCTAGAGTGGTCTGTACGACAGGACTGTGCACCTAACTTGGATCCAAGCTGAGCGTCTGGTGCGGGAGGTGAACATCACGTGAAGGACTGTGCCCAACTCTGGGCGGGAGCACTAACACCGAGGGTGCAGGTTATGAGCTCTCTATGCATCTCAAATCACTACTGAATGTAAACATAAATCACAACTCACCTGGCACTTACCTGTGCGTCCGCAGCACCAAACATGCATATATATAAACAATTAACAATGCATAAACAACGGCAAAACTATATGCATGGCATATAATGAATGAACGTTCTAAATAAATTTCTGGGAAAAGTATAAGTATATAGGTATATACGGAAAACCAAAAGCCCACTCACTGGTAAGTGGAAGGGTCGTAAGCCCCCTGCCTCGAGTGACCACGCTCGTCCTCAGGATAGGATTCACCTATATGCGAAACAACTATAAAAACGTTAATTTTAAAGCACATAACCAAACTTAAGAAATAACTTCTCATACAATGCTCAAATGGGGTGTATGAATACACCAACGTGATCTACTCAACCTCAGGATCATCCCTATATTTTTAGAAAAAAATTTCACCGCCGCACGCTCCCCCACGCGTCGGCCACGCGCAGGCACGCTGACGGCGTCAGTTAACGCCGTCAGGAATATTCCGTTAACTTTAACATATTCCGTCAACAGCGTTAGGAATATTCCGTCCAAACTAACGGAATATTCCGTCGTCTTCTCCGGCGAGGCTCCGGCGCCGTCGCCGGCGCTGGAAAATCTGGAAATTTTCAAATCGTCCTATTTTCTTCGTTTTTCAACCAATTTTCACAAAATTGGTACCAAATTGAAGCTTACAACGAGAGGAACAAAATCATACCACTTTCAAGTGCTAAAATCCACGAAATCTCGCCGGGAAAATACCCCCAACTCCGGCCAGCCTCGAAACTCACGATCCCGACGTCCAAAACCTTCAAACGAACCACCCCGAGCCTCCTAAGGACCTCACCAAGCTTCCTACAAGCTTGAAATTCCCAAAAACATAAGAATTTACGTGTGCATGAACAGTACCAAAAAATCGGGTATCCCGAGTTCGACGTGAAAACGAAGGTATCCTTACCTGAAATGGGTATGGTTAAACTCCAATGGACCTCACGAGCATGGATATGTACTTTGTTTCTTCGATCTGTGAAGATTACAAGGGTTTTGGGGGTGTGTCCGTACGAAATGGATGGAAATGAAAGGGAAATGGAGCTCGGGACAGGGTGCAGGGCAGGGGAAAAAGGTGTGGGGTGTAGGAGAGTGTGTGTGTGGCCCAAAACATGCCAACAAAAACCCAAAAACAACCACACAACGAAAATCACACTAGGGGCAAAATCGTCTTTTCACGCGTACGTTTTAAAATTTTTGGAATGGGCTGTCACAATAAAACTACGAAACATAATAAAATAATAAAACAGAAAATAAAATGTTTCCTATTTAAACTAAAATTTGGACTTCTTAGGAAATTAGACTTTTGACCAACCAAAATCAACTCCGATTTGGTCCCAAAAAGTCCCTTTTGAAAGTTGGAGACGTCCCCTACAAATCGTCAGAACGAATCTTTCTAAAAATATGCCATCTTGACCTCCAAAATACTTAAAACGTCCAAAAAGGTCAATCTAGTCCTTTATTTCATCGCCACGGTTAAATGGCTTGGTAGAAAAATCTGAAACTTTGATACAATCATCTTGAAAGAATCAAGAACATCCTTCAATTGGAATCACTCAAAAATTCATCTGTTTGATCACTTTTTACTTCAAAGGAATTCGCATGTTCTATATTGAAAATATATAACAAAATATCAAAATTATACCAAAATGACCAATAAACTATAACTAGGAATATGGTAAAATATATGGTATAATATGGACTCATTAGCCCTGTCTAGACATAGTCAAACGTCACCGACCTCAAACTTCGCGCTTGAGTCTCAATGTCACCATGGATGCATTCAAGGCTATAATTGTGCGTCAATTCCTTTCTAATCATTTGAATAAAAGAAAACTAATGAAAATGACTTAAAATTTTTTAGTCTTAACGAAAATGACAAAATAAAGAATAAAGTGAATAGTATCAGGATTGACTTTTTAGTGCTAAAATGTGATTTTTCGTTAAAGTGAACAGTACCAAAAGCTTTTCGTTAAAGTTTCATTTG